>NC_141548.1:60597500-60935000 GCF_021556685.1 Rattus norvegicus | reverse complement strand
CGCCCTCTCCAGCGACAAAGTGGGCTTATCCTTTCTGACCTTCCTTGTCTCAGGACCCTACAGTGAACTGTCCCAAACTGTGTGTTTTATAGAGAACAGAAATGTAATCGTCACCCTTCTCAGGGAGAAGAATCTCAAGCCAAAGTACCCATAGATTCGGTGTCTAATGAGGGCCTGTGTCCTGGTTCGAGGATGCTGCAGACACACCATGTCCTCCCATAGTGCAGTGGGCTACACAACACCTGAAGATCTCTTTTTACAATATTTTTTGGGATTTTTGTCTGTCTGTCTGTCTATCTATCTATCTATTTATCTGTACGTATACGAGTGCTTGAATATATATACATATGTATATATAGACCAGAAGAGGGCGTTCGATCTCCTGAGAATGGAGTTAAAGGCGTTTGCGAGCTGCTAGGTGGGTACAGGGAATAAACCTGGGTCCTCTAGAAGAACAGCCAGTGCTCTTAACCACAGAGCCATCTCTCCAGCCACTCAGACCTTTTATTTACATGACTACCATCCCCCCCACCCTCCATTGCAAAAGCAAGAGGTTTATTTTCTGGTGCATTAGAATCAACCCTCAATTAGCCCCTCAAGCGAGTGACTAGGAGGTGATCCCGCATGGCTGTGACAGTTTTTATACTTTTTAAGGGCATGGGGCTACCATTCTTGAGTTCTGTAATTTTATGACCCTCTGACCTCCAAATTTCCTACCTCTTAATATCATCACTTTGGGGTGAAGATTTTAACATGTGGATTTGGGGAGACATAGACATTCTACGACCTTCCTATTCTCACATTCATCTGTGAAAGGAAGAGAAAACCTGACCCCATGGGTCTGCTTCCTCTGAAAGATCCAGTGGAGGCAGTTAGGGACTCTGGGGCTTGTCCTTACACAGATCTTACAGTTTAGTCAAAGCAATAGAACTGAGGTTGGTCGTTTACTCAGTCATCTTATCTGATTATATACAACCCAACTCCGTCTGCTTCCTCCTCCTACACGCTCATCAATGCTCAGCCTTCTCACTAAAGCAAGCTCTAGGGAGAAATCACAGCAAAAGCATAAGAGTCTACCCAACCCACAGATCCGGTCCTCCATGTCCCTAAAAGGGCCCCAGTTGCTCCACCTTTTGGGTCCGTTCTGCAAAATTGTGTCCTTCTATCTAGTCCCTTTGTAAATAGCTTGAACATTACACATTACACTGATAGTCAATGAACATGCAAGATGCAAACTTCATTTTATCATCATACAAGATGTGCAGGATCTCAGTCTATTTTCTTCAGAATAATGGAACCCCACTGACGGGCGCTGCCTGCCAGCCATGGACAGATCTGTGAGCTACTGTCTCCAGAATCAATGGAAGGCTTTTGCATCTGATATAAATCACTGCCTTCGTGATCCCAAGAGGGCACTCATCATTAATTAAGATGACATGATGGCTGTCATAAGAAAGGAACAAAATGCTTGCTAGATCAATGATATTCTGTGGTGGGAGCAAGGAAGTCTTTATGATTGAGAAGTTGCATGCATGTGCATGAGTGCATACACCAGTGTGTTTGTGGATGTGTGCACATGTGTGCGAGGGTGTGCATGGGAAGGCAGAGGTTGATGTCAAGAATCATCCTTAATCGCTTTCCACCTCATATTTTGAAAAAGAGGTCTCTCACCGAACCTGGAACTCATTGGTTGAGCACTGAACTGCTAAACTGGCTGCCAGCAAGCCCCTAATGCCCCTGTCTCCACTCCCAGAGGCTGGGATTACAGGTGAGCACCAATGCAAACCAGCTTTTCAGGGGTTTTGTTTCATTTCCTTTTCTCTCTGTGAATGCCTCACACTCAGGGCTCCATGCCTCCCAGCAAGCCACCTTCCCGGGTCCTGAGGGGACATTTTGTGAGGAACCTAAAGGATAAGGAGAGCTGAAGTTGACAAAGATCAGAAGGAACATTCCAGCCAGAGAGCTGGGGAAAAGCAAATCCAAGAACAGGGGCATTCAATTCTGCCGAGCTGCGCGTGCATGATTGTAAACT
This sequence comes from Rattus norvegicus, assembly GCF_021556685.1. Lineage (NCBI taxonomy): Eukaryota > Metazoa > Chordata > Mammalia > Rodentia > Muridae > Rattus > Rattus norvegicus. The sequence continues at coordinate 60,932,968 of NC_141548.1, read as the reverse complement.
GTGGGAAGATACAGTTGGGGGCTGCTTTGTGCTTGGCTGAATGGCTTCTCTTAATTTAATAGGCCATGGGAAGAAGTCATAAAAATCTATCTGAGGCAGAGAATGGCTCGATCTGAGCTATACTTTAAAGAGATTGATCTGGCAGCATTATGTGGGACGGGTTCAGAGGCAGAGAGAATGGGGGCAAGAAGAAGAAGAAGCAACCAGAGAGAATAATCCTGGGCAGAAGATAATGAGGGATTGAACTGGGCCAGCCGAGATGGGAAGGCAGAAATTGATGGATGGGAGAGAAACTGCCAGCGCAGAAAACTGACATGATTTGACAGCCCTAAGTAAGAAATCCTTCACAAACATGTGTATCATTCCTACTCCGTGTTTCTTAGGGCTGTAGAGATCAGCAGACCATCTGTCATTAATGCTAATGAATAAGTCAGGTTCTATCCCACACTTAAAGCCAACTGCCAGGAAATCAGAGACCCCACACCCAGAGAAGTAAGGGAATATCTTTAAAAAGATTTATTTTTATCATTCTTTTGGTGGTGGTGTTTTGCTTTGTTTTGTCGTTTGTTTTATATTGTTTTCTGTTTTGTTTTTGAGACAGGGTTTCTCTGTGTATCCCTGGCTCTCCTAGAACTCGATCAGTAAACTAGGCTGGCCTCAGACTCAGAGATCTGCCTGCCTCTGCCTCCTCAGTGCTGAGATTAAAGGTGTGCGCCACCATCACCCAACTACTTTTATTATCTGTTATATAACAGCGTGTGTTCCTGTATGTGGGGATTCGTGAATGAACACAGAGGCCCTTGAGGAACCGGAGTTCCATACAGATGGTTGTTAAGTTACCTGACATGGGTGCCGTGAACTGAACTCACGTCATCTGGGAAAGTGACACAAACTTAACTGCTGGGCCGCCTCTCAACCCCCCCAAATAAGTTGCTACATCACGGCCAGGACCAATCCCCTCCTTACACCTGTACACCCGGAATAGGGTCAGACTCCCACACCTCAGTCCCAAGAGCAGCACCTGAGCAGGTGTCGTTGTGTTCTTGAGTTTCCTCAGGGTCTATCATGCCTGTGCTGCACCTTGAGGCAAGCCTGTTTCAGAGCTTCCTAAGGAAGTGACCCCAAGGCTCAGTGGAGAAACACAAAATAATCTATAGAGGACAGAAAATAGAAACGCCCTTTTCCCATCTTCATCCTTGCAACTAAGAACAAGGTCTAGTATACAGGAACCACACAGAAGGAAGTGATTTAGTCATTGAGTGAGTTCCTAGCATCCCAGAATGCCCCAGCACTCTCAGGAGACCACAGCAGCTGCTGTCCTGTATGAGCATCATTGCTGTGCACGTTTTTTGGAGTATTCTAGGGAGAAGTGAGCTCTCTCTAGCTTCTGCTACCCCCCTCAGAAAGAGCAGACCGTGACCCTATTTGCACAGACCAGGGAAGTATGAAGGAGGAGGGGCACATGGTAGAGATGTAACTCCTGCCCCACCCCACCTCCACCACCATGGAAATTGACAGCAGTGTCTCTCAAGGGCGGACAGAAGAACCAAATGCACTAAACAGTATTTTTTTTAATTTAAGTCCATAAAGCATTTGAGAATATTTGCAGCACAAACAGCTCTCACAACCAAATAGCATCCCCAGGTCCTTCCCCAGCAATAGCTCCTGTTTCAACACTGGTCCCCTCCTTACCACCCCCCCTCTATTGCTTCAAGCCATGATTTGATGAATCTCGGTGCCAGAAATAAAACAAAACTTATTAAAATGATGCTGTCAAAGTGTTGTAATTTCACTCCGTGGCACTCTTAAAAACAGGGTTCGCTCCCCAACCTTTGGGCTCAAGCTTGGAAGCAGCACTGGCCTCGGGTCTTCCTGCTTCTCTCTTGCATACACAGAAGGTCTTCCTCAAATATTGAAGTCCTCAAAGATCCCCTGGGAGAACGTTCAAGCTCCCCCTCCTCTGACTATTTGCAGGCTGTCATTATGTATGTGTAAAGCTTGGAGATTGAAAAATGACAGTCATCGGAATTCTGCTGCACTGCACTCTAGTAGGAGTCCTTGAAGCCGTTGGGAAAGTCGAGGGTGGGAGAGGGTCGATGAAAGTACATTTATGATATGCTATGGATACACTCAAGTGTACCCATCTCTCGCCATCTCTCTCCAGGTATGACCATGTCAATGATCTTAGACCTGCAGACAAGCTGCTTGGAAGGAACTCAGTAACTTTTGAGGTGATCTTAACACTCCACGTAGGGAAATGAATGCACGTCCTAGTCCTCTACAAATGAGAATGTGACATTATCAAAGAAGGAGGGTGCCCGCCATGGAGTCCATGCATTCAATAGGATGGTTCATTTTGATTGTTGGTTTAACTGGACTGAGAACCACCTAGGAGACTGATAAGTTATATGCCTGACCGTGCCAGGGGTAGAGAGAGATACCAGAGACAGTTGCTCTAGGAGGACAGCAACTGAGGTGGAAAGACCACCCAGAATGTGAACTGTAGCATCCAATAAACTAGAGGTCACCATGGAACAAAAGTGAGAAGGGGAAGAAATGAGGCAGTGTGTGCAAGCCTCACTCTCAGTGTCTTCTGCCACTGCTACCTTTTGTGGGCATCCAACCCTAGTGTCTTCCAGAGAGCCCCAAGGTTTCAGCTTCAGATTGAGCTGAAGCTCCTTACAGATTCCATCTGCTAGGTAATAGTACAGTCTAACCTTCAGTTAAGAGAGAGAGAGAGAGAGAGAGAGAGAGAGAGACAGAGAGACAGAGAGACAGAGAGACAGAGAGACAGAGAGACAGAGAGACAGAGAGACAGAGAGACAGAGAGACAGAGACAGAGAGACAGAGACAGAGACAGAGACAGAGAGACAGAGCACCTCACTTAAGCTGATACCAGGGCCAAGATGCAGGTGTCTGGTCTGGTTTAACCATCAGAGATCAAACCATGCCCAGGTACTTGGAGGAGCAACAGTAAAGGTGAATCAGGGCAGAACAGATGGATGCAGTGTGGAGAAGGCAGAAAAGAGAACAAACCATGAGAATCAGAGGTTAGAGATGGTCCTGGATCGCCCTCATCTTTGGTACTCTTTCTCAGCATCTGCAGCTCCTGGAGTCTCCAGCCTACAATGACCAAAGAGTGTGAGCTACAGACTGAGGAGAGAAGCTTTGCACCCAGATTGAATTGGTCTCGATGACCTAACACACATTGGGCATCTCTAAACTTCTATTGTTTTCATTTGTTTACAGTTGGACCTGCATCAGACATATAGATCTACAGCAGCAGACCTAGCCTGTTGCTAGGGTAACACGAGATGATATATGTAAACCTTCTATGGGATTTCAGAGTTCAGACAACCCATTACCCTTCTAATTCTAAGAAAACTTGCCTCTTCTTTCAGGTAACTGCAGTTCCACTCAAACTTTAGCCATGTTGTCTGGTGAGACTTGCTACTTTTTCAGATGACTCTGATGATAGTGGCTGACCATGTGGTACTCACCCACCCCAAGTTATTCTAAGCGTGTTATGTTTCTCCTGAGAAGCATCCTTGATTCTGGGATGGGTGTATAGCCTGGGCACCTGGGCCCTTTGAAAGAACAGGAGTGCAGATGTTGACATCACCGGCTTTGGCTATCCTGTTTTTCTGTGACTTGGTTACCTACTCATCTGCATTGTCACATTGAAACATGTGAGGAAAAAAAATCCGTATAAGCCAGAAGTGGGATGCGTAACACAACAGAGCCTAAAATACAGAACTGATTGTAATGAAGCAGTTGTTGTCTTTCGGAGCTCAAAAAACCGACATTCCAAGCCCTTCCAGCTTTTCAAGTTTCTACTGAGAAATCTGATGTTATTCAGACAGGCCTGTGACTGATAGAGCAGTTTTTATGTGTCCACAATCTTTTGACACTCCTGCCTTTAAGAGGTAGACCCTCTGTTCTTGGCACTGCCTGGATAAAGGAATCTGGGTAAAAATGGCACTGCATGACTCCTGAAGTTAGGAAAGAAGACACCATGGGGCTTCTACAGTTTCTATAGGACATTCACTCTGAAGTCTTTAGTCCTAAAGAAATACAGTCACATTCCTGTCTACCTGAGGAAGAGAACCATGTGGAGAGAGTGGCCCAAAGAGTCTGGCCTGGTGTGGTCTTTTCAGCCTAGGCACTCTGTGAGATGAAGAGACCTTTCAAAGGGCCCCAATCAACCCTCACTTTTATCCACAGCCTTGACTGAGAACTGCCTCTTTGAGCCCAATAAACGTCCCCAGAATCCTGATCAAATAATTGGTTGTATTTTTCAGCCACTATGTGGAAAGCATTACCAAGTGGAAGCAGATGACTGGGAAGGGGAAGTCAGGGGCCCCCCTTTTGGCAGCAATCTCTGCTAAGAACCAGTAGTTAGCTGTTTGCTATATCATCAGTACCTCGTCTGGGGACATGGCACACTGAGGTTAAAGCTTTAGAGACCCAAGCAAGTTGAGATGATTTAATGCGTCATAGTACCTATACACTGTGGAGTCCATGAGAAGCTATTTCTGAAACCAATGAAAAGAAATGGCCATCTCCCAAGATACACAACGATGCATAGCTGAACCATGTTAGGTAGCCTGACAAAATGCTAGCAAGCTTAAGGATCCATTGAGGATGGATCCTTTCGACCCAAACAGCAGCTTATGAAGCCGAGAACTGAAGCATCTAGACTCTACTGCGACTGGTACTGGATATCCTACGACCTTCTGTCACCTCTACCAAAACAAACCTGGGGTCAGAGATGAGAAGAAGAGAACCATTGTATTCAAGTTTGGTGTTGAAAAGATGTCTATAAAAAAATGGTCTGTAATGCTCAAATGCTGACATAACCTGTTTTTCCAAAAGGAGAACAGTCTCGGTGCTTCACAGGATGATGGATGGAAAAGCCATCCATACACTTGGCTTTGACATCATCTTTGGCTGGCAGATCTATAAGGTGGCGGCTTGATCTACCCTTACCTTCAAAGTCATCTTCAAGACTCACCTACTCTGTCCTCATTAACACATGAATTTGTGAGTAAAGAAATCATAGCGATAGGTGGAGGAAGAGAAGGTTGGGATTACCTCTCCTTAAGATGCTAACATCTATGTGCAGAGAAAGTTACAGAACAAAAAGAATGAAAGCAGAAGTAGCGAGGTTTTGTTGAGTCTTGTCAAGGAACGGCTGCGTTCCTTTTCCTACTGATGCATTGCGATCGTCATGAATTCATTTTCATCCTCTCTTCCATTAATTCTTTTAATCTGCTCTGCTCCGTGTTACAAGATAGGATCCAAGTCCTAGCTTAAGACTTGGTAACAAGACATTCTGTACAGCCTGGAAGGTTATAAGGTTACTATCAAGCAGAGGCTTTCTGGTAAAGAACAAAGATGGCCCATTGCCCTCTTGTGTAAATCACTATGTGCCTGCCAATTGCTTGGACAGACCCTGGTTGGTTGGTTGGTTGGTTGGTTGGTTGGTTGGTTGGTTGGTTGGTTGGTTAAACCATCTGTCTGTTCTAAAGAATTTAGAAATAGTAAAAAATCTACATGAAAATAGGGGTTGACACAACAGTCCTTTGGTCACTCTCACTCCTGAGAATGTCATGCTTGACCTGGTAATAAACTCTACATGACCTCTACACTACCCTTTGTATCTCACCTGAGTTCCTTTCATGGAGATCTAAAGGACCAAGGAGCCAAAAGGGAGGCAAGACTGAGACATGATTTCAGAACATTTCAAAATGCTGAAAGGAGGGCCTGGTGAGGCGGCTCACGGGGAACGCTTGCCACCACCTCTGGTTACCTGAGTTCCTTCCCTGCGGTCCACTCAGCAGAGAGAGAACTGACCTTAGAAAGGTGTCTCCTGGCCTCCATATGCATGCTGCAGAAGACACATGCATAAACACAGAGATAAATGCAAAACAGAAATAATAATGCTAAGATAAGTATGGCTGCAGTTTTTGCATACAACATTTAAATTCAAGTAAATGGGATATGTTTTGAAATGTCTTGGAAGGACTGTGGTTGTTGGTGTGGGACATTGAACAGACAAGGACACAGGCTGTATTGGATTCATTTTTATGGTTACCCAGCACCTTCATTGGAAAACAAGCCTTTCTCTGTCCTCTCCTGAGAGCCTCCCTTAAAAGACCCATCCATCTCCTGCTCTCCTTTCTAAGATGGAAAGCTGTCACTGTCTTATAAAATCCCGACTCCCCTGTCACCAGTGGCCAAGGGACTAAAAACCCAGACAGTGGGAGGAGCTCAGAATCTGCCCTAGCCCTGCTCATACCTGAGTGGGGACTCAGCAGTGTAGGTGAGAGACCCTTTTCCTCCAGATGTTAATCTGGGAAGAACAGTTGAATCTAACAGTGGAAATGGTCCCAGCCTCCATGAAAAACGAAACCTACACTCACAGGGAAGAATTGGTGGGCCCCAGAAGGCCCATGTGGTGCTTCTCCCTGTTAACTTACAGGGCCAACATTGTTTGATTGTCTGCAGTAGAACACATCCTTTACCACACTATGGTGACAGGGAGCATACCTAATAAATGCTTTCACCTCCTGCTGTTTCCCCTGCTGTGCTCCTGGCAAGTTCGAGAAAAGTTGAGCTCATTCAAAGCCACACTCTGCTGGGGTCAGGGATGTGCAGTCCTGCTAGCCTCCTGGAAGACTTTAAGACTTAGAAATGGACAGATTCTCACCCCAGGCCCCTGAATAAGACTCTTCCAGGATGGGATCCAGATATCTATGTATAGTTAAGAGTCTGTGGATGGGTTTCTGATTAAATAAGCATTCATCTCTACTTCCTTCTAAAACCCTCCAAAATGACAGCAAAAGAATTAAGCGAGAAATACTCCAAAAGCAAAAAGAATACATGGGACAACATGTAACACAGAAACTCCATCCACAACAAAACCAAGAACAGAATCCCAGTGGCTACAGGGAAAGCATGATTCTACCCAGGCACTAACCAGCCTAGGACCAAGGACATAGGCCACAGTACATTTCTTCTCCTTGTCTCTTCTTGCATGAGGTTCTCTAGCGTGAACCATACAATCCACTCTTAAGATTGAAGCTGCCATTGGTTAGCAAAATGCCTTCATTTAAAAAAAAAAAAAAAGGGTCTGTGCATGTATAGGGGCATGCGTGTGCCGTGGTGTGGGGTTTCAGGGGACAACCCTGGCAGTCGATTCTCTTCTTCTACCATGGGACTCAGGGGATTGAACTAGGGTCTTCAGGCTTGGGACAGAGTGCTTTTATTCATTGAGTGATGTCAGTATCCAGATAATAAGATTTCTGATGGCAGAAGAGGTCTGAGAGAGGTTAGTCAAAGCCTTCTTAGGAAGCAGTTGGTGCCAGAAGGAAGTTCTTTCCCTGTGGCAGGTAAAGACCCTTCCCACTAAAGCAGAATAGAGGTGTGTCCTCTGCAGGGGATCAACAGCCAGAAACATGACCCTGGGACTTAGGTAAAGGTGAAAGCAGGGCAATTATCTCTGAAAACAGAACTAAGGGCAGTGCTACAGGCTGAATGTGAAAGTAAACTGAAGCTTCTGTAATGTGGGGAGCTAAGGGGTTCCACCCCTTCATTAAATATGCTACACGACTGATTTGACCAGTTAGGACCTCATGATCATGAAGAATACAAATATTGAAACTTGGGAGTCCAAATGATCTTGGCATATATTTACTTCCCTTAAAAGCCATTCATTGGCCACTTCTGTTTCTGACCTAACATCCTTGTGACATACTGGAATGGGGGTAATTTTTGGAATGTATTAACCTATTCTATTAGGTCCCACCAAACCCAAAAGCTGAGGGTGTCATCGGATAGATAGCATCTGAGGCTTACCACAGAGATTTCCTGGCCCACCTCCCAGAGGTTCCTAGGCACATATTTGAAAAGTGCCTTGATTTAGACTTGTCTTCTAAAATCTTCCTATAACTAATTATAAGAACTTCATGAGGGGGTAGAGAGATGGTTCAGCAGTTAATAGCACTGACTGTTCTTTCAGAGGTCCTGAGTTCAACTCCCAGCAACCCCGAGGCAGCTCACAGCTATCTGTAATGGTGTGTCTGGAGACAGCTGCAGTATACTTATATAAAATAAATAAATAAACCTTTAAAAGAATAATTTCATGAAACAGTTACCACATTGGAACATGGTGTCTGGAACAGCATAAATCTATGTTCCCAGGCCATGGCCACTCACAGTTGTTTCGAGAATAAACTCTTCAATTCCCTTTTGCGATAAGAGCTAAGCTTGGGATGGGCAGAGAAAGTTTCCTGCCCTTTTTGTTTCTCATACCAGCTCTTTGGAGTTGCCATCTTTTTTCACAAGAATGCCAACTATATACATACCAAATTCATCTTCAGATACAGGGTTAGGTTTACACAGCGGAAGGATATGGGTAAGGGACAAGAGATATGAATGAGTCAGTGCTGGTCAAGATCTGGTTCTACCCATCATTGTCTCCACTCCCACAAGGTGGTCTGAAAAAGTCCTTATTGCTTGAAGAGAAGCCAAGGGTCTCAGGAGATGATCTCTTCTACTTCAGTCTCTTCCTCATAGATGACTGTCTTTGTGGGATGCTGTCTTCAGGGCCTTCGCCTGTCCTAAAGTGTCAGTAGACTTCATGTTTAAGCCAATGACTCATCTCTGCACCTTCAGCCAAAGTTAAGGAGACAAACAAATAATAAATAAATAAAGATAGGGTGCTATATAATAAAGATGGGTGCTTTTCACCCAAAGTACCACCCAAGGGTCTGTTTCACTACCATGAGAGTCAAACTACCCCAAGAAGGAAAGCCCAGAGACAAAAAGAAACCCAGAGAAAATAAAAATAATGCAGAGAAGAAAACCTCCATAGAAGCTGCAATGAATACCCTGACACATGTTAAAAGATAACATACCAGTGAAATAAAAGAAAATACTGTCTTTAAAAACCATTTCAGAACAAGAAGCATCAGGTTAAATGCTGTGCAAAGGTGTCATGTCCCCTGGAACTGGAGTTACAGACAATTGTAAGCTGCCATGTGGGTGCTGGGAATTGAACCCAGGTCCTCTGGAAGAACAGTCAATGTTCTTAACTTCTGAGCCATTTCTCCAGCCCTAAAGGAATGGTTTTAAAAGGGAAAAACAGGGAGGTCCATACTAGGGTGAGTTAGGATGTGTTGGTTGGTTCTTATTGGTCATTGTTAGTCAGTGTGGCCAAATAGGACATTTGATTGCTGGACCTTGGTGATCACCCTCAGGAATGAGTCAGGCATAAGGAAGTGGCCAAAGAAGGGAATGGAACTTGGTGACTAGCTTTAGGAGTGTGAAGTATCTAAGGAAGGGAGTCTAATAGATTAGCAAGAGAGAGGGAATGGGGAGGGTGGACCTGCCTGCACCATACCATGTTCCCCATGCTTGGACCTGTTAGAGCCTTTCATGGACACATAGTCCTTCATGAGACAGTGAGAACTGTCTCAAACAACAGCAACAACAACAACAACAACAACAAAAGACTAAACCAACCAGCTAACCAACCAACCTACCTACTATCAACCAAACAACCAAACAACCTACCAAACAAATAAACAACTAACCAACCAAAACCTATTCTGAGGGGACAGGCAGTCTTATGTTGAATCCAAGTCCTCAAATTCCTTATTTGTGTCTTAATATTTTCAGCCCCAAAGAGACATAATAATGGTACCAAGTTCTTTGGACAATCATAAAGACTTCATCTTTTTGACACGTCACGGTCCCGATTTTAAGTTGATCCTTCTCTGCTTTTCTCTCAGGGAAGTCACAGAGAACCATAAAAGATAGATGGAAGGGAAAGCCTCCTCATGTGACTGACGTACCAGCTCTCATGGCCCACCAACCTGTCAAGCATCCTTTCCCAGGCAAAACACCCTGGGAAAGAAGTCTTCTGCTCATCCCATCCGATGAGATAGGTACCTGTTGGGGAGGGCTTTGGGACAGTAGATGGAGACAGTGCTTCCACCAAGCCCCGTGAGCTGTGAAGGCCGACTGGCAGTGTGGGTGGATCCTAAGACAAGAGCAGGGAGAGTTTTACTTGTGAAGATAAAGCCAACAACATCTACCTTTGGGCTGCTCCCTACACACTTCATGGGGCTCAACCTACCCCCTCTAAATAAAAGCCGAGATAGAAATTGCCACAGCAAAATGGCTTTTGAGAGCGCTGTGTTAAAAGCCATCAAAACCTCATTAAATGAGTCAGAAGCTACAGGGTCACTGCACAGCGAGAAAAGGCCCATCTTCAAGAATGCCTGTGATACAGTTTGGTAAGGTCCATCTCATCCGCCTATACCTTTGTTTCCATAGCATCGCTCAAGCTCCCTTTCAGCTTTGCAAAGATCTCACATACATGTTGCTTATTTTCTAGCAAAAGCCATCTGTGATGGTCAACTTGACAGGAGCTGGACTCAACTAGGTGACAAGCTTCCAGACATACCTGGGAGGGGATGGTTAGCCTCTAGGGATAGCTGTGGGGGATTATGCTGACTATATTAATTAAAGTGGGGAGATCTCCATGAGCAGTTACACCATGCTTGGGATGGGGTTCTCCACTGCATGAAGGGAAAAAGCCTGAGCCCGCACACTTGTTGCTTTCTTCTTCAAGCCCCCACTTCCCTGACTTCCTCACCAATGACAGAGGGCACCAGGGACCTGTGAGCCAAAATAGACTTTTATCCCTTAAACTACTTTTCTTGGGTCATTTTAATCACACCAACGAGAAAAGATACCCCTCTTCTGGATGTGCAGAGGATGAGAAGTCCAGCAAGGAAACAAGAGCTACTCTGGATAACGAATGTCAGACCGATGTCATTGACTAAGCCATTCAACAGATGAGAAAAGCAAGAGAGGCATTAGCGATGGACAGGAGAAAAGGTGGATATGCTGACACCACTTTCAGAAAAAGTTCTCCTGCGAGGCCACTGAAAGAGGCTTTTTGATAACATAAGAGCAATGATTCTTTTTTAAGCCTCTACATTTTAATTATGCCTTTGAGTGTTTAAAGGATTTTCGAAATCTTAGAAATTATCTGTATGTAGATCAAACTAAATGAATGATAGCATTCAACAAGCTACAGACATCATCAAATCATCCCAGAGTGGGTAATACACAAGCTATTCCACTTGAATATTTTTAAATATGTTGGTGTAATAATAGGAACTATGCAGTTGAACCAGTTTTTCCACATAATTTCTTTTTGGAAATGTAGGACACCATTACTGACTGGAGAGATGGCTCAGAGGTTAAAGGTACTTATCACCAGCCTGATAATTAAGTGCAATCCCTGGGTCTTACATGGTAAAAGAAGAATTGACTCCTGATAGTTGTCCTCTGGCCACTATATGTATGCCATGGCATATGCACAAGAATACACACACACACACACACACATATACACATACACACACATACACACACATACACACATACACACATACATACACACATACACACACATACACACATACACACACATACACACACATACACACACATACACATACATACATACACATACACATACACACACATACACACACATACACACACATACACACACATACACACACACATACACACACATACACACACATACACACACACATACACACACATACATACACACATACACACACATACACACACACATACACACACATACATACACACACATACACACATACATACACACACATGCACACACATACACACACATACACACACATACACACATACATACACACACATACACACACATACACACATACACACACACATACACACACATACATACACACATACACACATACACACATACACACACACATAAACACATACATACACACATACACACATACATACACACACATACACACACACATACACACATACACATCATACACACACATACACACACATACACACACATACACACACATACACACACATACACACACATACATACACACACATACACACACAAATACACACATACACACATACACACACACACATACACACACATACACACATACATACACACACATACACACACATACATACACAAACATACACACACATACACACACATACATACACACATACATACACACACATACACACACACATACACACATACACATCATACACACACATACACACACATACACACACATACACACACATACACACACATACACACACATACATACACACACATACACACACAAATACACACATACACACATACACACACACACATACACACACATACACACACATACGCACACACATGCACACACGTACATACACACACATACACACACATACACACACATACATACACACATACACACATACACACACATACACACACATACACACATACACACATACACACATACATACACACATACACACACACATACACACATACACATACATACACACACATACACACACATACATACACACACATACACACACATACATACACACACATACACACATGCACACACATACATACACACACATACATACACACATACACACACATACACACATACATACACACATACACACATACATACACACACATACACACACACATACACACATACACACACATACACACACATACACACACATTCACACACATACACACACACATACACACATACATACACACACATACACACACATTCACACACATACACACACACATACACACAAAAATACACACACATACACACATACATACACACACATACACACACATTCACACACATACACACACATACACACACATACACACACATACATACACACACACACAATAAATTACAATGAAAAATACATGTAATAAAAGGTTACCTTTATGAAATAGAAAGGTTTGCTCTCTTTGTTTATGAGAAAGAAACTCAGAGACCTAGAAAACTAAGAGATTTGCTAAGGGTCACATCAATATCAGTAAGAACCATGGCTGAATTAATGTAATGGAGTCTATAGTTTGGAACTAGAGCATGCCCCCAAAGGTCCCTATGCCCCTGACCTGATCACTAGCCAGTGCACTACTTGAGGCAGTAGAACCTTGAATAGCCTACTGGGAAAAGGTTAGATCTTTAGGTATGTGTCCATAGAGGGAAATTGGGACCCAAGGCCTTTCAGGTCTCTTTGTTCCTCAGCCACTGTGAAGTGGATGGGTCTCCTGTGCATGCGCTCCTACTACGATATACCATGAACCACAGGCCCAAAGCAGCAGTGTGTGTGAACTGAAACCTTTGAACCATGAGCCAAAATAAACCTTTCTTAGTCAGAAGTTGATCATCTTGAGTATTTTGTCACAGTGGCAGAAAGTCAACTATCATAGAACTACATGAGATACCACGTGAACCTTCCTGATAGCTCTGAGAAAACAATGTTACCCGTGGGACCAGCTAGCTGAAGCTCTGAAGGGGAGAATTTTCTTTTTCAAGGTGTCATAGTAGCTATGATTGGCTCATATGACACATATATTCCAGTTTCCGAAGTCACCCTTTCCCCACAATCCAGGTTTACGGGACAGCAAATCCATTTTAATTTCTGCTAAACCACCGATCCTTGAAGAGGATGGAGAAATAAATCCTCCTTCTTGAGTGGGATCTATTGAACCAGTTATGCTGAGAGCATTCCAAGGCTCTACGTTGGTTCTTCCAGCTCAGTGGGCATTGAAGCACCAGTCTACACAAGTCAACTGAAACTGTTCTCCTAACAGAAGACACCTCAGAAGTATGGAAGCATTGGCATGCCCCTGTGTTGCACAATGCTTAAGACTGGAGATCCAACCAGAAAAAGATGACAGTGTTTAAAGACCTACATGGATCTTAATGTGCCACCACTCAGCCACCCCCCAGGTCCATTCGTTAAACTGAAAGCTGGAAAGGCAAGACCTAAGAAAGCAACTGTTGAGCAGACATCTGCAAAGTCACCCATCGCCCCACACACACCCAAAGCACTCTGCTCAGGACCCAGCGTGCCAGGGAGACACGACTGCATCTATTAACTTGACTGTCGCTTTTTAAAATTCAAAGTTAACTTCATTTCGACATTGATTTTGATGTCTAGTGTAATTTCATTTTTTTTCCAAGCAAAATTTAAAGACTGTCATTTCCCCGTGCCCAATGAGAAACAGCTTTAGTGACAACTTTTTTTTTTATTAAGGTTCCTCATGGCCAAACAATAGGGCTTCATTCATCTGAATTGAAAGACAGGGTTGTCAGAAAATCTGTAAGTAGTTTCTGCATAAATCCACACTCGCTATGAATAGCGCCTCTGTCCAGCCCTCTTCACAGATTGGCTTTAGCACAACGCTTGGCCCGGTGGGTTTCTTAAAACCAATCTTCAGATGCCATAAATGCCCCTGGGGTTTTCTGTTGACTCTGGAAACACCATCAGCTGTATTGAATCTTTTCCCGCGGTGTGCCCCTGTTCCTTCACTCTCAATGTTCCTGAAATATCACAAGGTTCTGGCGTACCCAGGGTGTGCTTTTGAAAACTCAAATTGCTCATTGCTTTTTAAACTTGGTGAAAATAATAAACACCGCTTTTTTCTTTCTGTCAACATTTTTACTTTCCTAAGCAAAGTAAAGGCAGAGACTAAGAGAAAACAAACCTTTACGTTAAATTAGCAAAGTAGAAAGTTTTTTTCCCTGTTTTCGTGTATCCAATTCTTATGTAACTGTGAAACTGGTTTTCTGTTTTATTTTATCTACTTCTTATGTAACTAGTTTTTGAATTAATTCTGAATCAGTGGAAAGTTCAGTCCCATGAGAACCATGAGGGATTTAAAAGAGAAAGAATTCCTCTAGCATATGGAGCTAGCCTCTTTCTGAAAAGTCACCTTGTTGGGGGAGGTTGCTCTGAACTGCAGGAGGGGAAGGAGGTTGATCTGGTGATCTGGTCACAGCAGCTGTGGGATGTGGTGATTCTCAGATTATGTATTTTCTTTTTTTTCTTTCTTTCTTTCTCTCTTTCTTTTTTATTTTTTCTTTCTTTCTTTCTTTCTCTTTCTTTTTTTTTTTTTTTTTTTTTTGCAATTAAATAAAAAGGAACCTCTCGCTTGTTCACATTTGTTTTGCTTACAGCCACTCCTGGGAGGGGCAGTATTCTTACCTTACCATCTGCAAACTGGCAGTAACTCCCAGCCGCTCCATTATAGGGCGGCAGGCATTGGGAGCCACATTTCAGTCTCTAGTGTGCTTGCTCTGCTCCTCCAGCCCTTACTTGAAAGTCACTTTTCCTGTGCGTGCACGCGTGAAAGTCCACCAGCTTTGCTTTGTGAACTGCCGCTGAACGTTTCCACTTAATCAGTACCTCCTCCAAGCCTGCCACTCTGTCCAGGGATCTGGATGTGCCGGTTCATTTCCGTGCTCTCTACAACCTGCGGGGGTGGGTTTTGGTGACCCAGCTTGACAGATGATTAAACCAGGGTTGAGAGAGATAAAAAGTTGCTCATCCATGGTCGCAAAGCTCACTGAAGGGAGACACTGGGATTCAGTCCAGGACTCCCTGACTTCAGAGCCTGGTGCATCCATCCCGGTGTGACCGTCCTTACATAATGCATCACATCTGCCAGGAGAAGTGAAAGGGTCAAGGGTCGCAAACACAGAGAGCCTGGGTGTGGCGTTTGAAGGGTCTGTGGGCAGAGTTAGACCTAGCAAGAAACATCTAGTTCAAGCTTCCACCCCAATAAGCAATTCTGTCTACAACAATCCGAATACTTTCTCAGCCTGTGCTATAGTTATTCTAAAAAGGGGGTTGGGGTGGGGTGGTAAATGGCTATGAATAGGAGCTCATGTAAGCATAAATATTCACCCATGGTTGAGTTTCTGCGGCAACGTTCTGTTTGGGAACAAGCGTGCAAACAGCCTTGGATCAGAGAATTCCCACCCGCAGAGCCTGGTGCCCAGAGAGACCTGCAGGGAGCTGCAATCAGGATCTGCCTTCCTGGTTGCCATTTACATGCCTGCCTGGGGCTCAGAGTCTTGAAAGTGGTCCCCCAAAAGGCTGAGTAGCCCTTTTAAAACCGAACAAACAAGATAAGTATAACGCAAACGCAAAGAAGAATCCCTTGTAAGTCCACCAGCTAAAAATCATCTGTTTGCATTCCTCTTGCTTCCTGCCAGGCCTTACCCACATGTAAACATGATTTTTAGAGTCGTAATCAAATGCACATTCAATTTGCTCTCCCACTTTGCAATAACATTATATCATAAGCATCTGATGCTCTAGGCAGACGGCATAATTACAATTTTTAGTGACTGTATGATGGTCCATCAAAGTGGCATGACATAATTTGCTTAACTATTCACTCTTAAGCTGTTTCTGGTGTTTTCCTTCATTATAAATTACTCCACAGTGATCATCTTGGTTTCTATTGATTTTCCTCTTCTTTTCGACTGTGGACTGTGCCATCAAAGATCGGTGGACCCTTTAGAGACACGTTTAAACGGAACTTACCTCCAATGATGCAGCACACAGACCTTAGCGGGGCCCATGTTGCTTGTGCGTGGCTGTTCTTTCATGCATTACCTAATATTTGCTGTCTAATGAGGGTGTGGTGTAAGTCCCTGAAAAACCTGCTTTCACCAAGCTGCCATTCTAACAGAACAGCGAGAGAAGTGTTCAGGCTTTGGAATATAGCTGAGTGTTGGAGTGCTTGCCTGCCTAAGATCTATAAGGCCTAGGTTTTGGAGAGAGAGAGAGAGAGAGAGAGAGAGAGAGAGAGAGAGAGAGAGAGAGATGATTTTCAAGTCTTTACTAAACTTGTCTCTTTCTGTGCGGGGGAGTTGGGTGGTTGATTGGTCTGGGGGTGTAATTCTTGATGTTTTGTTGAATATTTGTTTACGGTGTTGGGGGTTCAAACCAATGCCTTACACATAGTATGCAAATATTCTACCACAGAACATCTACATCCCCAGCCCTCTCCTTTCCCTCTTCAAATTCTGCCATAGTCACTTCCCTTTTCATAATATTTGTCTTATTTCAGTTGTGTGTGTGCTCACACACATGAATGCAAGTGCTTGTACAGGCCCAAGGTGTCAGTTCTCATAGAACTGGAGTTACAAGGGGTTGTAAATCACCCAATAAGGGTGTTGATAACCACACTTAGGTCTTCTGCAAGAACAGCATATACTTTTAACCACTTAGCCATCTCTCCACCCACTAGATGCAATATTTGGGATCAAACACAGGGTATAACGTATGCTAGGCAAACAATCTACCAAGTTCTTCAGATTTCAGACACAAGAGATTTTTGTTACTGGCTCTGTTATCCAGAAGATAAGAGGCAGAGCTTAAAGGTCCAGTTAAGAGACCACATCAATAGCTCAGAGAAACTGGATGGCATGCTGGAGATGTGGGATGCTCAGAGGGTTACAAGTACGGTGGCATTCCTAGAAAGGCCATAGAGTGAAGTCTAACTCATCCAGTGCGCAAATGTGATCATTACATTCATTTGGTAGTTCTTGGGGGAGGGGGGTCAGAAAAATGATCCCGCCCTGGTATTAGGTATAAGACCCTCTCCAAAAAATCTCTGTGCTTACCTGGCAAAATGCCAAAAACGAACAACAAAGCCATTTGGATTGTCATTTCCCCATCAGTTTCTTCCAGTTGCAATGCAGCCTGCTCTTGAGTACAAATGCAACAAGGACCGCTGAGGTTGGGGCTCTGAGTCCTAGTCTTTCCCGAGTGGTCATGGCAAGTCACTTCCCAGTAGTATCTTCCCAGTAGATGATGAGTCAATGTCTTCTGATTGCTTTTCAAGTTGGCTCCAAGCACTGTGAAGAAGCATGCATGAGATTTGTTTCTTGTAAACTCTGATGTCTACAGAGCGTTGGAAGGTGAGGGAGCTGAAAGGGGAAGCAGCAAGCTGTGTATCCCAAGCCGAAACAACTAAAAGCAGAGTCCTAAAAGAACATCCTGTGAGGTAAGTGCTCATGAGTGAACCTGGAGGACTGCACTGGTCTGCTTGGATGGTTGTAACAAAATACCAGACTGGTTGGCTGGAAAGTCCAATGTCAAGGTGGCAGGGATCTTGGTGAGGGCTCTCTACCTAGCGAACAAGCAGCTACTTGCTAACTGTCTTTGCATAGAAGACAGAGAAAACTCTAGGGTATCTCTCTCCTCTTACAGATCCTGTCACGAGGGCTCCATCCTTGGGACCTTCCCTACATCTAAATTACCTTCCAGAGGTGTCTCCTTTCACCAGGTAGGGCTTTTGCAATCCATATATAACAAGGCTTAATTGGGAGGACAGAGCACTAACAGAAACAGACTTGAGTGAAAAACTGATAGGGCTCTGAGCCCCAAGACAAGAGGAGGCCTGAGGGTGAAAATATGAGTTTGAGAATCCTCACTCCAGCATTGTATGCAATCTAAGTAAGCTACCAATCCTACCACACACTGAACACTTCATCCAAAACGGAGAGTCGGCCATTCACCAAATATGTTATGAAGTAGCTGCCATGTACCGTAGCAAATGTTCTAGGTGCTGGTGGACAAAAGTACGACGGGGCAAGTCCTTGCTAGTGTTGTCCCCACCCTCATTGGATGCTAAGGTGGAGGCACTCAAGAAGTGCATGGTTAAATCTCGAAGGCCCAGTGGCAATGCACAGTACATGCTCTAGGATATTGCCTGTGACCATCCATTTCACCGTGCTTCCTGGGGCTGGTCTTGTTAAGATGCTGTACGAAGAGAACAAATGGATAGAAATCAGAGGCATTAACCCAGAGGTCTGTTCACACATCCCATCTGTTTGTATTTACTCTGTGGAGAGAACTTCCAGGGTCACCCCCACACGGCTCCCCTCACTGAGTAGCCAATATCTGGACACGCTGTTTAACTATTCTCCGGGCTCCCTTCTCCAATGAGTCCAGAAGGGCATTGCTTATTTAGCAAATGACATGTTCCGAGTTATTAATACATTCCAAATATTAAAATTTCAGTAGAAGCGCTGGGAAAATCGTGGCAGGATCATAATTTAGGGATGCCAGGTGGCTAATGAATGCTTAGTGCCCAGGAATATCTCGATTCCTCTGCCCCTCTCTCCCAATTAACAAAAGCGCTGATGATCTCAGGACTGTTTCTGGCCAGCTGGGATAAATCAGCCCCCTGGCAGCTGCCCAAATGATATATTTTAAGGGCGCAGGGCCATGTGGCTCTCTATTGCAAAGCAATTGGGGTCATTCTGTTTGCATATGGATTAACTCACTGCACAGGGATCCTACCCACTTAAGGTGCCCGCTGTGGCTTGACACTCAATAGCTATTCAGCAATGATAAAGAGGAGGCTGACCTATCGACCCCTCAGAATGCTCCCCGTATCCCTTCCTCACCATTTCCATTTATATTACTTTGAACAAGGAGAGTTCAGTTGGCTTCCCCTATGTAGTTGTGCTGTCCCTATTCTTAGAAGGCGTTTTCCACACTTGACAGAAAAAGAGAGCCAGGTGAAGAAGATGATTGGAGGAAGCCCAAAGGTCCAGGCAGATAGGATTTGCAATTTGTCAGCTTAGATCGCTGTTCTTGGTGATTCCAAGGCAAGAAACATGTGAGTTAGAATAGTTTTGAACAAGCCATTAATTGGGTGTGCTGTTCTCTGGGGAAACCCAGGGCAAACCCCAGTGAACAGGCTCAGGTGCTGATTGTTCTGCTGTAAAGGGCGAGGACTCAAGGAACTCCTGAATATTCAGTCTCTACTCCCTGGAGCGATCACCTGCTAAGCAGAGGAGGCAACTGTCTTGGTCCCTGCTCGGCCACTCAATAAACGTTTGCCAAAGGCCTGGTGTGCTCTCTACACCATGTTAAACAAGAGAAGGATGAGGAGAGGTCTGAGAAAGCCCTAGTAAACTAGGGGCTTGGTGTTTTAAGAAGGATTAGGAATCCACAGGAGAACCCAAGGTCATCTTTGTGTAGCAGTGAGGCCTATTGACCCAGGTCTTGAACTTCCTGGCTTGTTTTAATGCTTTGTTTTCTGTGCCGTTGTCCCCATAAGTCATTGATACATCCCAAAGGCACCTTTTCTGTCCGTAAGTGAGACAAAAATCTTCTGTCAAACACTGGGTTCTGATTCTTATACTAAAGCTAATAGCCACTGGCCACCTGAGCACTTCATATGGCAAAAGGGCAAGCCACCCAAAACTCTGCAGTGGCCAACAGGAAGTATGAGATCGTTCGGTGAGGTTTGCCATCCTGTGGCTCTGCGAATGCCTTTGAGAGCCTGGGCTCTGCTCATGCCTACATTGGTTAATTGACTAAGCACCCGACCCATATACAACAGTAAATAAGACAAAATTCTGAGTTCCCAGAAGTTCACACGACAGCTCATTCGGGGGAAACAAATGTCTGAAGAGAACAGGTGAAAAGGCAACCAGGGAGACGGCCTAAGCTTTGAATGTACTTGAGGTTTGCCCTTTGACCTTTACCCTAGCAGCACAGAGAACCACCACGGGACCTTAAGCAGACGTATGTGGGCCTGTAAGCTGTAGTTTAGAAAAGGTGATGTCACCACAGCACAGAGATAGGAAGCAGGGGCAGCCCGTCTCACATAAAGCCTCATGGAAAGGCGTTTGACAGAACTTTTGTTGTGTCTGCAGTGCTGGGACTTATCCCAAGGCTCTGTTAGGCAAGTGCTCCACCACAAAGCCATATCCACTCTGACCTTTTCTTATGTTTTTATTTTGAGATAGGGTCTTGTTAAGTTGCCCAAGGGAGCCTTGAACTTGCAGCCAATGCCCTTGCCTCAGCAGGTCTGTGCCATTGGGCCCAGCTGTGCATTCAGATCTTGAGAGAAAATATGTGCTATGAAGGCCATAAGCCAAAAGCCACCTTAGGGGGAAATTGTCCTGGCTATCTCCCTGGTTTCTCATCAGTATACCCTGCATACTTTAGCACACCCCAACATTTAGGTGAAGAGGAGGATGAAGCTTGGAGGGGTGGAAGCTAAAGTTAGCTTGAATTTAACCTTGCCAAGCAGACCCACGTAAATTAACAAAAACTCTGAGTTGTCTGAGCTAAAGGGAAGAAAGCCTGCTTTGATGATTCCAAAAGAAAGATAATGAACAAAGCCCTAGAATTTCTCTTTGGAGCTCGGCATTTTATTTTGTTTTTAGGGTACAGGTACCATCAGCACAGTATTTTTTTTTAATGTTGCCAATGTGAAAATGTTCTCTCTGTGCTAACTCCAAACAACCTGGGCATCAGGAAGTAGGAAAGGGAAAGCAAATACAATCAGTGAGGGAGGCACCACACAAGAACAGGGAAGGGAAACTGGGGAAAACAGCACGAAAAGGTAATTATCTATGACACCCCCTACATCAGTGCCCTCCAAGTCCCCAAAGGTTGTAGACACCGGTGTCACCATCAAAAAATTCTAGAAGTGGGATGGGGATGTAGCTCAGTTAATGGAGCGCTTACCTAACATGCATAATGCCCAAGGTTCAATCCCCAGTGCTACTCAGACTGGCATGCTGTAATCGCCACACTTGGCACAAATCGGGTAGGTTCAGTCAGATAATGCCAATGGCTCATCATCTGGGGTGGACCTCAAAAGATCCTCCCACCTGTGCTTGGATGCTAACTGGATCGGTCTTGTGTAGCTGTCGTGTCCTGTGCAGAAAGCAGCCCTGCACACAGCCACTCCTCCAGTCGCTTTTATGTGACGTTCACTGAGACTTAGAAGGTTAATATAAACGTCTCATCAGCTAACCACACAATGGTCATTTATTCTCACAATCGTTATGCGTCTCTGAGATCACTTACAAGTATGCAGTGACTGTTGCCCACTGAAAAAGAGGCTTCGAAGCCAGATGTGGTGGTGCATGCCTTTAATCTCTCAGCACATAGGAGGCAGAGGAGCGTGGATCTCTGAGTTCTAGGCCAGACTGGTCTACAGAGTGAGTTCCAGGACAGCCACTCTTGAAAAAACAAAAAACAGAATGATCCAACAAAGAAACAACCAACCAAAGAGAAGGGTTGTGATCAGCACTAATCTATGGGTAAACATAAATGTTTAAAAGGCAATTAGACAACATGCCTACTTAGACAAGGATAGTAGGTCCCCACACCAGGACCATGGATTTTTGACCAAGGTTACAACAGCAGGCATTAATGTCCCCCAATGAAGTGAGCCTCCATCTAGGAAACAGTTGGTTATACCTAGTACAGTGGTGCCACTAATGTCTTGGTGAGCACATGTTGCCCGGCAGGTTCTTCTATGATTATAATCTTTGTATTTTTGTCCCTCTGCTCTATCAGACCTGTATTAGTTAATAGAGCCAATATTAGTTAATATTACCTAATATGCCTTCTGTTCTCTGACATTCTGGCCTTGTTAATACTGCCTTTAATATTCAGATGCCCCTAATGCCACCCAGTGTCTGCTGTTCGCTCAGTGCTGATACATGCTCATGGTCTCTAGTCCCAGTCAGTCATTATTCTTGTGAATTCTAGACTTCACTCTTTGTTTAATAGTTACCAGCTTCTCCCACGCTTCCAAACCCCCACCAACCCCCAACCTCTTATGGCTGCAGATGCAGATGGTTTCTTTATTGACACCACCAGGTGTCAGATCGCCACTTAAAAATTCATGGCTCTTTGATGCAGTGTGTCCAAAATGGAGCCAGTGTTCCCTCCCTCTACCCTGCTCTGTTGGGGGGAGTAGCTCATCAGGATTTCTTTCTCCCTCACCTCAATCTCCAAAGCTGCTCTTTGGACCTCCTCAACTGTAACTGTTCCGTGCCACCCTCCCCATTTACACTTGGATTTAAACCATCATCCTCTTGCACCTGGACCACTTACATGAACTTCTTAAAACCTTGACCTTTGAGAGAAGAGTGAGGATTCCATGGTTAAGAGTGCTTGCTGTCCTCCTATAGGACCTGAGATTGGTTTCTGGAACCTACACCAGGTGGTTGATAACTGCCGATTTCTGCAGCTCCAGGAGGTCAAAAGCTTCTGGCCCCTTTGGGCACTTGCCATGTACATATACATGTAATTAAATCTTTAGAAAACTTCTCCCTTTCACTCTCACTCCCCTCCAATTTGATGAATCTACCCCACAGTGGCCAAAATAATGTTTTTCTCTTTAATACGATCTTGAGTGTGCTAATCCAGTGTCTTGAATCCCTAAATGGCTTTCCAATGCCATGAGAAGAAATTCAACACTTTAATTCTTTATTCATTATCGTATGTGGTTGATGAGTGACGTACCTGTGAGTAGTGGCACATGGGTGACACGGCTTGCACGGGGAGGTTAGAGGACAACTTACCTTCCACTCTTACGTGAGCTCTTGGGGTTGAACTCGGGTATCTGGTTTGCACTCCATGTGTTTAACCAGCTGAGCATCTTGCTGGTTCATAGTGAATGAATTGTTGGGGGATGTTTTTGCGCACTGTGTATTCAAATGCTGATTTCTGGACTCAGAGATCTGGCTGCAGCCTGACTTTGGTATGGTTAATATTTTGAAACATCTCCTAGCTCAGTATTTTGTAAAACACTATTCTCCATTACCTTCTGATTGGTCAAATAAAGAGCTGAACAGTCAATAGCTAGGCAAGAGAGGAAAAGGTGGTTACTTCCAGGCGGGGGGTGGGGGGGAGAGAGTGAGAGACTGACTCAGGTGGGGATCAGGAGTGGCCACTGGGACACGGATAAAGAAGGAGGTACCAGGGGCTGGGGATTTAGCTCAGTGGTAGAGCGCTTACCTAGGAAGCGCAAGGCCCTGGGTTCGGTCCCCAGCTCCGGAAAAAAAAGAACCAAAAAAAAAAAAAAAAAGAAGAAGGAGGTACCAGGGCAAGACTAATATGGCAAGAGACAGACCACGTGGCTGGGAAGTAGGTCAGGATTGTCAAGTTAGAGTAGCTGAGTGTCTACCCAGCTATAGTGCCTGAACTCTTAATAAATGTAAAGCCCCTTATGTCATTATTCAGAGCAAGGGCAGGCATAGAACAGCCCATGCTT
Source organism: Rattus norvegicus (assembly GCF_021556685.1). NCBI lineage: Eukaryota > Metazoa > Chordata > Mammalia > Rodentia > Muridae > Rattus > Rattus norvegicus. The sequence goes on along the minus strand of NC_141548.1, from coordinate 60,908,934 downwards.
TCACAGTTGATTGTGAGTAGACTAGTTAAGGAATCGTGAAAAGAAAACAAAAACCAAAATAAAACAACCACAAATAGGAGGGGATCCAAGGGGGAAACTACCTTTAAGCAAACTTATTTACTTAAGTATTATATTTTGTGTATGTATATGTGTGCAATTATCTCTGTATGGTACATGTGTGTGTATGTGTATGCATGCACATGTACGTAGAAGCCAGAGAAAGAATGTCCTCCTCTATCATCCCCAACCTTGTTCCTTTGAGGAAGGTTGTCTCCCTCAACCTGGAGCTATGGTTTACGGCTAGGTTGTCAGCCAGTCAGCCCTACTCCGGCCTCCCTCAGTGCTGAAGTTATGGGCATACTTGTGACCGTACTTGACTTTATGTGGGCCCTCGATGCTCATACAGCAAGTACTCTCCACCACTCAGCCACCTCGATAGCTAACGTCTTACTGCGATCTAGAAGAACCTATCAGCTGAGATCGCTCCTCGCTCTTCAGCCTCATTTCTGGATGTCCTTTCTTCATTCCCAACAAGCCAATTTTTCTTTCAAATGTCAAACTCTTCACCGAATTCTTCATATCATAGCCTTAGACGATGCAGTCTCTCGATGTTCCCATCTCTCACCAGTTGTCAGCATAGACTCTGCTGCCTAAGTTGCTACTCATTTCCTTGTCCAGTGCAGATTAGATAGGACAGAATCTTAGAGTCGGCTGTACATCGGGACATACTGCTTAGCCTAATGCAATGGCCTCCTTTTGTGATTAACTTCTCTTTTTTTTTTCTTTTCTTTTTTTCGGAGCTGGGGACCAAACCCAGGGCCTTGCGCTTGCTAGGCAAGCGCTCTACCACTGAGCTAAATCCCCAACCCCTGTGATTAACTTCTCAGTGAGCACCTTTTCTGATATTTTATAAGTTTCTTTCAACCTGGAGCCACATGGCCTTGCTAGTGGCATAGCCCTTGTCTTAATGAGGGTTTTACTATTGTGAACAGACACCACTACCAAGGTAACTCTTATAAGGACAACATTTAATTGGGGCTGGCTTACAGGCTCAGAGGTTCAGTCCATTGTCATCAAGGCAAGAACATGGCAGCATCCAGGCAGGCATGGTGCAGGAGGAGCTGAGAGTTCTACATCTTCATCTGAAGGCTGCTAGCAGAATACTCACTTCCAGGAAGCTAGGATGAGGGTCTTAAAGCCCACACCCACAGTGACACATCTACTCCAACAAGGCCACACCTATTCCAACAAGGCCACACCTTCTAAAAGTGCCACTCCCTGAGCCGAGCATATACAAACCATCAGAGCCCCATTCCAATCACAGAAGCCAAGCTGAAGGCAGAGCGGATTCTAACAATGAGCCTGCGGTGAGTCCACTAGCCAGGTGGCAGAGAAGGTAAGTCTATGGAGCAGGTAGTTATCGGACCCAGTTCTCGTGAGCCCCCAGTCTTGCCTCCATGTTGTTTTCTATACTGTCATTCATGAATCATATTCTACAGATACATGCTTGACCCTAAAGTGTCCAAATAAGCTATATTAACAGCGTAAGCTCAGAGAAGGCCAATTCCTACCCACCCTTCTCACCCCAGCAGCTGCTGTCTGTGGGTAGCTGTTCAGGCTATAGGAATGTAGCAAGGTTCTGCATTCTCCACCCCAAATCTTCACTCTCTCCTCAATGTCAATGGGTCTCCAATGTATCTGATCACCACTTGCTCGCTCTAATCTCTCTCTCCTCTAAGTCCCCTTTTCACTTGCTATAGGTCCAATTCTCTTCTCCCATATTATTATTATTATTACTACTATATAACATTGCCATTATTATTACTATTATTATTATCATTCACAGAGTCCAGTTATAGCCCAGGCTAGCCTTAGATCCACTGAGTAGCCGAGGATGACTTTGAACTCCTGGTCCTAATTGCCCCCTAACTCCCTTCATCATGGCTCCTGACCCTCTCTTCTCCCACTCCACACTGGAGTTCTTAAGACAATTGCTCCATTTTCGGCCTTCATCTCCTCCCACCCACTCACTGTTACTTATTATTTTATTCACTCATTTCTTGAATAGCTGATATGTGCTTCCAATTCAGAATTTAAAGTATCACAAAAGATGTACAGTGAACTGCTACCCTCTCACCAGGCTCCCAGGACTCACAGCCATCCCAGAGGCAACCGGGCAAGTGCAGCTCCCCCCTTAATCTCCATAGATCGTATGCATATATACTCATTGGAATTTTTATACCGAGGCATCTCTACATATTTTCTATCCTTGGGGGGACTTTCCACTTAAAATATTTTAGAGGTTGTCCTATGTCAGTATATGCAAAGCTACCTCATTCTTTTAAGCAGCTGCCAAGGTCCTACTGTGAGGTTACGCCATCAACTCTCCTCTCTGAACACTAAGGATCTTTCTGTCTTTTGTTCTAACATGCGACAGTGAACATCCTGCCTTGTGAGTGCTTTTGCAGAATAAAACCCACAGAACAAAATTGCATTTTACATTTTGAAATCAAATTGTTCTCCACAGAAGTCGCACCGTCTCATCAATCCGCAGCAAGATATAAGAAGGCCTTGTTTCCTGTCATACTATGCAAAGGGTTTTTTTTTAAGACAACTGTTTTTTATTTTTGCTAGTTTAATAGGTGAAAAATAAACCTTTAAATTTTTAAACTCCATACACATTTTATAGTAGCCATCCTCTCCTGCCCCTTCAAACTCCTCTGTACCCCCACATTCTCTCTCAAATTCATGCATGTTCTCTTCCTCTATAATTTTGTCAGTATGTGTGTGTGTATCCTAGAACCTGGAGCTAGAGAGGTCATAGACCCTAGATTCCACTTTGCTAAACCGATATGGTATACACCTGTCTTCTAAATGCTATCCTTCTCCATAGATCAGTGTGGCTCTCAGCCCTCATCAGGAAGCATCTCTTGGCAGCAGAAGGGGCTTTACAGAGACCCACAAGGAGTCAAAGTGGAGAGAATATGTGACAGTTGGGAGCCCATCCCCAAATCTGACATTTGTAATGCAAGTCCTATATGATCGTTCAGAGAGCATCTGGGAAGAAGAGATGGGAAGATTGTAAGAGACAGCGTCTGGGGAGGACTGCGGTAAAACGGTGACTTCCAAACAAGACAGGGATGTTACCCCATGAACTCTCACCAAGGTTACCTGCACTAGACTACGCCATGGATGGGGAAGGTCTCACAGGTCCCTACCTCTAGTTGAAAAGCTATAGGCTTTTGGTGTCTGGGGGTAGAGGGGACTCGGTTTTCTCCATAAACAAGCCCCCTGATAGGTTGTCCTTGCCCAAATGGCCAGTCCTGTACTCGAACGCTTATAGATAGCACTAAATGGACACTGCGGGTCTGCACTTGTTCTTAGGAATGTACTCAAGCGCTTCTGATTTTCCAGCCTTTTGTGTTCCTCCCTCTGTAAATCATCTGTTCCTATCTTTCGCCTGGTTGGAGATGGTATTTTACAGATCCTAGAACCACCCTAGATTATAAAATTCCCACGTATGACACTAGTGGCACCTATGTTTAGTCACTATGTAACATTTGTGATACATGCTATATGCCCAATAAGACAAGCCTGTACTATAGGTACAAAATCCAAAGCCCTTCGTTGTCCTCGTGCTTTACAACTCTTGACTCTGCTGAACAATCGCAACATATGCAGTCTGTGCTAAGGCTCACCTCCTGCTTCTCGGTTGGGTCTCTTTGGTTTTACTGAAATTCCTGTGACTGTGTCCTTGGGAAAGGCTATCTGCTCCTCTGTGTTTAGCAGAGGCCAGGAGAAGCCCAGCTGGATCCCACTGGGAACTTCCCCGCACCATTAGTGGGATGTGCGGACAGGTGTTTTACACACATCTAGGAGATGTGCAGAAGTGGGTTTTACACACACATGGAGGGCAAGCAGGCAGAAATTTTACACACATCCAGAGGGTGTGCAGGCCAGGATTTTATACATACCTAGAGGGTCTGCAAGCAAGAATTTTACACACATCTGGAGGGTGTGCAGGCAAGGATTTTACACACATCCGGAGGGTGTGCAGGCAAAGTGGTTTAGACTGATTGATCACTAGATTCTTTTTGCCATCAAGCTTAACAGTCTAGACATTGCCCACTCCACCCACCCCCAACATCCCTACCACCCCCTGGCTTCTGCAACTCTCATAGCCCTGGGAGGTCTGAAACCATCACCCAGGAGTCAGCAGGTGCTTTCAGCTCTGCCATGACAGAGGCGGTCGTCCATTGTCTGCCCACGGCGCCTCACATCCATGTTCTCACCAGAAGAGCCACCTCTCCACAAAAGTATGCCTTTCTTGATCCTCAAACACTCCCCTGCTGCAGTCCCTCTGCTCAGAAAACTTCATCTCCTCCCAAGAAACAGCCCCTCCATCACCTCTCAGCAGAGAATCCTGAAACAACTAAACCTCCCAGTGTGAACTGAGGAACCCTGGCTCCAAATGAAGTAGGTACCACGAGAGAAGACACATTCTTGAAAGGTGAGGAGGAAGAAATTAGGGGTAGGGACGTGCCTCAAAGGACCACCCAAAACCTGGAGCATTGGCCAATACCTGTGATCCCCGCACTCCAGAGCTGGTATGAGGAGAATTAAAAGTTTAAGGTCATTCTCGGCTACATAGGGAGTTCTGGGTTATCCTGAGCTACATGACACTATCAACAACAAGAAAGCAAACTATCTTCTCTGTTCACTTAATGGAGCTATTTACTCTTATATATGCAAGTGATATGTAACTATGTTTTATTTGTTCCTTTGGTCATACCCAATCAGTGTTTGGGAGAAGCATTTCCCACTGTTCCTGTTTTTCTATGGACTTAACTATAGGCATTTCGATCGTTCCAGGCTCCCCATTCCCTCTGCTTCAGACCCTCTCTGCTTCTGCCTCAGTGTTGCGGCAATTAAACCCCTCCCTTGAAGAATCCAATGGCAAAAGGCTGTCTCCAAGACTCTGCTCCATGCTCTAGTTCCAGGAGAGCCCAGCAGTTTCCACCTCCAGTGGAAACCCAAGTGGAAAGGTGTCTTAAGATTGGCACTTGAGATAGGTCCCCTGTCTCCTGTCATACTCCCCTTTCAACCCACTTCCATGGGCTTCAAGAAATAGCCTCCAACCAGTGTCCCAGCAAATCTCTAAGAAATCCTGGCAAGCTAGTAATTGGGGGTGCAGGTGGGGTTCCAAGACTCGACATCCCTTATATACTCAAACATATCTGGATGTAACTTTGGGGCTTTGGACTGGGGTGAGTGAGGAAAGGGCACGTCTGTCTGAGAACACAGGATAAGCAGAGCAGGCTGCTCCAGGGTGGAGGGAAAAGGGAGGGGAGAGGTGAGGTGCTGGAAGGGGTGGGGACAGAAGGGCTGGCCAGAGCAGGACACTGCTGCTGCTGCTGCTGCTGCTGCTGCTGCTGCTGCTGCTGCTGCTGCTGCTGCTGCTACTGCTGCCGCTGTGTGCAGGGGGCATTCACTGTAGGGACAACGGGACAGTTGGGACAGTTAGGACAGCAAGACGGGACCTTTGAGTATCTTTTTCTCCGTCTTCAGTCATGACAGAGAACTCGGACAAAGTTCCTATCACCATGGTAGGACCTGAAGACGTTGAGTTTTGCAGTCCCCCGGTGAGTACCTCCTGGGTCCCCAAGACTGATGTGGAGTGAGTCCAGACACAGGGACCGGGGCTGCGTGTGAGTGCCAGATCCACTTCTGGAATCAGGTATTTGTGCTGTTGGATGTGTGGTGATGAGGGAATCAAATGAGAATGCCCAGTGTGTGGATGGAGTGGCAGGGTGCACAGGACCCACCATAGGTGTGGAGGGGACCTCTTGTGACAGCAGAAGGTGCAGGGCTGAGGGGCTAGGGGCCCTACCTAGGGGAGAGTCTGCTATGCCTGAGGAAGCAGCCTCTGAGTGTGCTTGGGGCCAAGGCTCCCTACTCCAATCCTCACAGTTCCCCGGGGACACGACACAGGGATGGCGAGTGTGGTGGTGCGGTAACCAGTCCATCTCCTGCCCTGCAGGCATATGCCACTGTGACCGTGAAGCCCTCCGGGAGCCCTACACGGCTGCTCAAGGTGGGAGCTGTGGTTCTCATTTCTGGCGCGGTGCTGCTGCTCTTCGGGGCCATTGGGGCCTTCTACTTCTGGAAGGGAAATGACAATCACGTAAGTTCAAAGAGTGGTTCCAGTGGGGATGCAAGGGCCGCCAGGTGCCAGGGTGGCCGAACCCCTAGGTGGATCCAGAGCGCCGGGCGGCCAGTGGGCACAGCCTGCTGCTTCCTTTGGTCCCCTTCGTGGGTCTAGCCCAAAGTGGGTAAAGCACACAGGGTAGGCAAGCTCAGGATTTCTAGGACGAGAACAGAAACTGAGACTGTTCCAGAACGCCTTGGACACCGTGGGAAAGTCACTCTACCATCACAGACTAACGCAGCTACCAGGCAGTTGTGAGGCAGTGGGTGGGGCACGCGGCCTCTCTGAACTTCTTATCCAGAAAGCAAGAAATGAAAGTAAATGACCCTTAATGCCTGTCCCAGCTGAGGAGAGCTAATCGATTTAAATAGGACAAAGGGTAGAAGGAATATTCAGACCCACAGCTGAGGGAAAATATCCAGAAAGTTCTCCTGTCTGTGACCTATTTATTCACTCTCCCTTTTCTGGGTTAAAACAAAAAGTCAGACTTCCTTAGAGGTAACAAATCTCTTTTAAGAATCAGTGCGGTCACCTATGATTTAATGGCAAATGTCTCACTAACTACTCTCCTCCCTTTATCTGCCCATTGCGATTAAGGCTCGATAGACTCTCTCAAGGAGTATAAAAACTGCTTCTGTCTGAACTGGGCAGAGTTCCAGTGTGTTCTCCAAATACCTGACTGTGTCCACCTATGTAAAAGGGGGCATTTTATCTTGATGACCACTGCCACACCGGGTATAAGCTTATTTCAGCTCATGAAAAAGAATTCCATCTCCAGGGCGCACACAAAGGGCTCTTTCTTAATCACTGTCCTCCAAGGATCGCTGACTGCCTCTTTTCCTCCTCTCCCACCATGAAATTCAAAGCATGAACAAATTCCAGTACTTAGAGAAATGGTGCTGAGAGCAATTCAGCCATTTTACACATCACATCTTCTGCAGTCACTGCATAATTTGTATTTTTAACTCAAATGCCTAACGTAGATAACCACGCCACTTAGCACGGAGTCTGTTTTAGAGACTATATCAAATTTACAAGCATCAGTTTGTAAGATCAGAATTGCGCTGTATTTTCTGTGGATTTGAAAAGTGCCTTAATGTATTTGTATTTTAAATATAGACGCTGGTCCGGATGCTTGTATATGAAAGCGCAGAGTGTGAACATGAGAGTGATTTTAATGTCTCCATTAGTAGCAGGGTTGAGATTGTCACCCTTTGGGAAATGGGATGGCGTTAGAATGTAAATACCATCTTCTAGAGAACAAAATCTCCATGATGAAAGTAATTTGAAGACAGAAATAGCTTTGCTTTTTAAGGTTTTTTGTTTTGTTTTGTTTTGTTTTGGGTTTTTTTTTTTTTTTTGGTAAATATTTTGGCCATGAAAGCAATACCATTTGGCACTTAATTAAAGACAAATATGGCTAGCTGACTTCCTTAGAGGTAACAAATCTCTTTTAAGAATGAACCATCACCCTGAAGAAGTGAGTTCCCTCTCTTCATATCTTTCATTTTCCTGCAAGATGTTTGGTTTAAGAGAGCAGTATTAAATTCTAAGAATATGGAGGAATAGTAAATCACATTTTATTGCGAACAATCAAAGTTATTGCTATTTCCTACACAGACAAGAGAATGAAGAAAATCATGGCATTCTTCTTTTTCTGGAAAAAATTGTCTAATGCTGTTCTATATTATTTAAGTCTGGCAAACAAATCACAAAATTTGAAGTAGAGTGCACTCGGCCCTGCCTATGCTATGCACATTCATGGATCTGCTGTCTTTGAATATAACTCTAAATCACCCAAACACGCCATAGTCACAAAAAGGTAAGTGTGTCTATCACACAGGGACGAGCATCGAGCTAATGGACTCCCCATTCTCTGGAGAGTTCCGTGCCTGGGCTCTCTGCATTCGTTCACAAAGGAGAACCAGCTGTAAAGTTCTCGCCTCTCCCTTTCATATGGCTCAGTCCCCAAGGACAAGTCTGCTCACATTTAGCTGGAGGGTTACCAAGCACAGGGTCCTAATAATGAGGGGATCACTGACGGAGCTCAAATACTGAGGCCATTTTTCATCCACGTTATTGTAAATGGAACAAGGCATTGAGATCTGGGAAATTCCCATCGGTGCCGGACAACTGACAACTCTACAGGTTCAGTGAGGGGAGGAGACCGTTGCTTGGGGCCTTGTTCATAGATTAATTTTTCTAGACATTTTCCCAAACATTATGTAATTAATCTTATAGAACCGAGGCCTTATTAAAAACTCATTAGCAAATATCCTTGGCTGTAAAAGGCACCATATTGAGCAGAATTTTGGCAAATAATAAACTTCGTTGTACTCAGTGAGAAATAGCCTTAGGTGCCAACAGCTCCCTGGGCTTAGAGAAGATAACGTGATTGCCTCTCCAGCAACTCAGCCTCCTGCCCTGCTCAGAGCCCAGAGCTTTGGAAACTGCACACTGCCTTCCTCCCTCCCCTACTCCTACCCTACCCTTCCAAGAGGGCACAGGCTTTTCCTGCAACCACCAGCATGGACATGCCAGGCAGGCCAACTCTATCCAAAGGATGCAAGCTATAGCTAAGGAAGCTTCTTCTGAGGAGAAAGGTGCAACTGTTGGAACGTGAAATTAGGCCAGGAAGGGTCAAAGCCAGCCTGGGACATAGTATGATAAACTATGATATGTATGGGGCAGGGAGATAAAGAGGAACCAGCCAAAAAGAATTTCTATTGGCTAAATTCTTTTTCTTTTCTTTTTTTATTTTTAAGATTCATGTATTTATTTTATGTATGAGCACACTGTCGCCGTCTTCAGACACACCAGAAGAGGGCGCCAGATTCCGTTACAGATGGTTGTGAGCCACCATGTGGTTACTGGGAATTGAACTTAGGACCTCTGGTAGAGCAGGCAGTGCTCTTAACCGCTGAGACATCTCTCCAGCCCAATGGTTAAATTCTTTTTTTTTTTTTCTTTTCTTTTTTTCGGAGCTGGGGACCGAACCCAGGGCCTTGCGCTTGCTAGGCAAGTGCTCTACCGCTGAGCTAAATCCCCAACCCCCAATGGTTAAATTCTTAAATGCTGCACTGCCTTAGTTTGCTGTCCTCTGACTGCAGGACAACCATGCCAGGAAGAAACTCACAGGCCAAGGTTCCTCGAACAGTCGCGGCTAGCCCATGTGTACAATGGCTGCTCTGAGCTCCCAGGGCAGAACAGAGCCTGCTTTCTCAGCTGGTATGCAGAAAGGCCTGGTTTTAGCCAAAAACAAAAAACAAAACTTCAGACTTCTATAACTAGGCTGCTTCTGAGGGAGAAGGTGGAACAGGCCGCTGGGCTCTGCTCCATCTCTGTTAAGTCTGAATCCTACGGGGTGGCCCCGCAGTGAGGGTGACTTAGCGAACTGGAGGCGGCTGGGTTCCTGGAAGGAGGCAGGAGGGCACGGACGGACATGCTGGAGTGGTGCCCATATTTCTTCTCTTGCTAAAGGAAGCCGGGTACGGGGGAAGAAGGGTAGGAGTGACAGAGCCATTTCCACATCTCTGATGATAAAATAGTGCTCTGCGAGTCTAGTACTAATGAGTTTTCTCCGAGTAATGATCCTGTAACAACGGCTACGTTTTCTAGTGTTTATCCAGGAGTAATAGTCACTCTTCATAATGAGGGAGGAAAGTCAGACTGGAATAAAATCACAGCTCTTTGCAGTGCTGAGTGGCTGACCTGGCATGAGACAGAAACTTCGTCATCGTTTCTCAGCCTTTCCCCTGTGAAGGCTTGCACATGTGTACTTGTGCGTGACCACACATGTGCTTTCTATGTTAGGCAGACAATAGATAATGGATGATTCATGAAGACAGATAGCTACCTAAAGTCCTTAAAAGAAAGAAAGAAGAGAAACCCTGGCTCCAGTCTAGCAGGGCAGCAGAATGCTCGACAGCAGCAGTGTGTGAATTATTTTTAACCTATTGTAGTGAGTGATAAGCTGTCCAAAAACAGAAAGTCCTTTGGATAATTTCATAGTGGTAGATTTTTGTTTTTGTTTTATCTGTCGTCTTCTTCGTCGTCGTCTTCTTCTTCTTCTTCTTCTTCTTCTTCTTCTTCTTCTTCTTCTTCTTCTCCTCCTCCTCCTCCTCCTCCTCCTCCTTCTTCTTCTTCCTTCCCTTCCCCCTCACCCTCCTCTCCCCCTCTCCCTTCCACCTCCCCTCTCCCTTCCTCCCTCCCCCTCTCCCTTCCTCCCTGCCCCTCTCCCTTCCTCCTCTTCCTCCTCTTCCTCCTCTTCCTCCTCTTCCTCCTCTTCCTCCTCTTCCTCCTCTTCCTCCTCTTCCTCCTCTTCCTCCTCTTCCTCCTCTTCCTCCTCTTCCTCTTCCTCTTCCTCTTCCTCTTCTTCTTCTTCTTCTTCTTCTTCTTCTTCTTTTTCTCCTTCTTCTTCTTCTTCTTCTTCTTCTTCTTCTTCTTCTTCTTCTTCTTCTTCTTCTTCTTCTTCTTCTTCTTCTTCTTCTTCTTCTTCTTCTTCCCCTTTTGAGGAATAGTTTCCCTACGTAACCATTGCTATCCTAGAGTTTGCTATGTAGACCATGCTGGCCTTGAACGTACAGAAATCTGCCTGCCTCTGCCTCTGCCTCCCAAGTGCTGTTGTATATAAGACAGCTCCAAGCACTGTCTGTAATCCTTACCATATGCTACCGCACACATCTAACCTTGACTGGTGAATTTCAAAAGTCATTCTTCAAGCAAAGATGCCACTGTCCCAGCCAAATGCCTTCCCATCCGTCTGTGGGTGGTTCTCCGTCCAGCTACGATAGAATTAAACTTTAGAAAACCAAGCACTGATTCTCAGCCCCCGACCTCACAGGCTTTGGTTTAAGTGGTCCAGATATGGTACCTGGGGCATCAATCTTCATCTGCTCCTGATGTGTAGCCAGGATCCAAGCCCTCTCTTTAAGTAGCTATCAAATGCTACCAAAGAGTTTACTTAGTAAGTATTTGAAAACAATCGGGCTGAGGAGATGGCTCCTTTGCTAAAGTGCTTGCCCTGCAGCCTTCAGGAACTGAACCCACACTGTAAACCTATCACGAGGAGACCAAGACAGGCTTGCGGGCCAGCCAGTCTACTTGAATCGGTCAGTTCCAGGTTCAGTGAGACACAATGTCTCAAAAATAAGATGAAGGACATTAACACACAGAGAGAGGGGGCAGGGGGGAAAATCACTGTATTAACTTACTGGTGTATGAATAGAGTCCTCAAATACAAGTATTACTATTAATTTACTATTAATGCTGTTTTCACCGATCTGTGAAAATGGTGGAACCCACCTCAGTCTGTGGCTCTAAAGATCAGTCCCAAATTGCTTGAAGAAAGAGCACAGCGGAGGTTCTTCTGTTCCCCTCCAGATTTACAACGTCCATTACACCATGAGTATCAATGGGAGACTACAAGACGCGTCCATGGAGATAGATGCTGCCAACAACTTGGAGACCTTTAAAATGGGAAGCGGAGCGGAGGAAGCGATTGAAGTTAATGATTTCCAAAATGTAAGTACATTTCACACATTTACAGAGGCTAACGGGCAAAGCCCTGGCCTTTCCAGCTGGGGGAGCAGCGGCTCTCGGTAGTTACTGTTCTTTACAGCAGCCTCTGTGCGAGCAACCCACCTGCATGTGTAGCTTCTGCTCCTTGAGAAAGCGTCTTGCTTTGTCCTCCATCTCCTTGCAAGGAAGGCGAATACAGAAAATAACAAAGCCCGTTGTGTGCAGTAGGCACAGCTGTCAGGAAGGATATCACTTGAGCCCAGGAGTTTGAAGCAGCCCGAGCAACACGAGATCCCCATCTTCAAGCTTAAAAAAAAAGTTCAGAAGTGAGTTTACCTCTAGAAAATAAAAGATATATGGACTTAGAAGTCAAAATTAAAGCTCAAATAGGAAAATATAACGAACGTCATTGAGGACAGACTCTTCTTGAAATTGCACAGTCTTCAAGAAGGGCTGGTGAGAACCATGTCATTCCGAGTGATATTCTCTAACTTGGTATTTAGAGTGCTCAAAGAGTCTTCAACCACAGCAAGAGCAAAACTTTGGATTTCTAGAGAATAGAGACATTTTAATCACTGGGCGCTTTGTGGATAGTAGATTCTACGTCCATATTTTTCTAATTTCCATTTAATCCAGAAAATAAGCGTGTTTTCTGGCAAGGCCTATCACAAAAGAAACATTTGAATCCCCCTTTTGTTTTGAGCAAAATTTAATCTTCAGGCAATTTGAGACCCTGGGCTCTTTGTTGATACTTCAGTGTGCATCTGCCAACAGAAGTGTCACGGGCTACATTACCCGTTGGCTGACAAAATCTTACTCTCTTCTGTGATGAGGGAGAAGCAATAGTATTTGGGTTCTTCTGCTAAATCTGCAGTAGGCGAAGCTTCATACTGAAGGAGGGCTCTTGAAAATAATGTCTCTTCTGATGGTTCATCGGTCTACAAACATCTCATCAACCCATCCTCCGATTTCTGAGAAAAAAACCAATGAAGCTTTTCATTTACATGAAAGCACTTCTCTGGTGGGAACCAAAACACGCTTTACGAGTCCTTTTGAATTCCCAGCAGATGCTAGCATTAGTGCTCTGAGATGCTGACGAAGCCTGGCTGTGTTCACAGAGGGCCCTGACCTGGGGACAGGCTCTGCAGCCCTGAGTGTGCCCAGCTGCACTTTGTGTGGTCATCACATTGCAAATGGTTCTGGTCTGTGCTCAAGGATAATTTCTCTGGACCTATTAAATGCTTTTACTGCAAAACCCAGGACAGGGCAAAACATTTTTTCTCTGTACCACTCAATATAAACTAATAAAATGTGGCTCCTCTGTTCACATCATTCAATCCAGAACAAAATTGAATACCTGTGATGTGCCGTAATGTCAAAATATGCAAAGGGGGTTGTGAGGATGAATTACAAAAGGCCCCTCGCTCCGGGGAGGTTGATGTGTCAAGAATATCCTCTGAAAATATTTTAATCCCAAACCTATATATCTGTTTTATAATCCTTTGCTTCTTTCTAATAATGGTATTGATTGTGTTTTGTTCTCATAGACGAACAGAGCCACAAATATTTCATAAACTGATCAATTCTCTTTGATAGCTTCTACATTTCTCTAAGTCAGAACTGGTGAGTGGAACATTTTTTTGATGGATGGATCGTACCTGCTATGGGTTTAAACAAGCCTGGCCTTTTGAAAAGACATGAATCAGACTCTGTGGTCATCTTCTATTACTTTTGCCTCTATTTTAAACCATCAGTCAAACGCAGGAAGTGTTGATTGAGGCTCACCGTATGGAAGGATGGCGCTAAGCACAAGGGATGGAAGATGATGGACATTTATCCTTCAAGGACCTTCTGGTCCAGTCTAGAAGAAAGACATGCACACAGAAAAGGCTTGAGGTCAGTCCAGAAATGTGTCATGAGAAGCTACGGGCAAAGTGTGCTCCTCACGCAAAGGCGTCCCTGCCCATTAGAGGCTTTGCACAGACACGGCAGAAGGGACGACACTGTAAATTGAATAATCTTCTGAGGAATGATTTGTGGTGCTGAGAACTGAACCAAGGGGCTTTCTTATGCTACTATGCACCCTTCCACCCAGCTATAGCCCTTTGGGGAAATAGCCTGAACTTTAACAGGAAGAACTAGAAAGGATACCTCAAAAGGATCTACAGCCCCCTTCCAGTGCACTCAACTAGGGCAAGGATGGGGCTGGAGACCGATGGAAATGCAGGTGGGGCTAGATCATGACAGAGAACAGACAGTGTAAAAGAAAGGAGCACTGCAAAAACCAGTGCCCCAAACTTTGTTCCCTGAGACATAAGCAAACAAGGGTTGAGTCACAGTTCGTGATTTGTATTCTAAAAGATTATACCCTGACAAGCATCCACGCTGTTGACCAAAGCCAAGTTCTTCAGACCCAAAGCCATATTTCAGTAACAAAAACCATGAGTAGAAACTAAGAGGAGACTGCAGTGGTAAGCACCTATGGCTATTCTTGGTTTTCAGAAAACAACTCTTTTAATATGTGGATATTTGAAGTTTGTGATTTAAAAGCTAGAGGGGGGAAAACGACAGCATGAACCTACCTTGAAAGTAGGTAGGTTATTGATTTCGAAGATCGATATAACCCTCAACTGTAATGTAAAGGAACAATAAAATGAGGGTAATTTATTATGAAATATGGATTTCATATGTACATGCTCCGCCAGATGCATTAGCGGACATTAATAAAGTCAAGTGCATCCACTGGTTGTTCGAAGACTGTCAGTGCCACACCTGCAGCGCAGATGGTCACAAGTATGCTTTGACCGTTAAATGCTATGCGTTTTTCTCAGACAGTAGGCACCAGTGCCGATGCCTTGACCGGCATGGCTCTGCATGCCTGCCAACCCAGAACTTGGGGAGCAGAAATAGGGTTGTGAGCTTGAGACAAATCTAAAATTCTGTCTCAAAAATAAAGCAAAACTAATTTACTTCAAGTTCTAAGTAGCTGTTCATAAGAAATTGACTGCTGTGAGCTACGTTCAGTCACTGTATGTTTACCTGGAAGATGAAAATGGCACCCTGTGCCAGGCAAGTGCCACAAGCAGCTGTGATTCCTAAGACACAGGACAGTTGGTTCTTCAAGACTCCAGGGCTCTATGAGACCTACCCCCCAAAAATCAGAATATCTCAATCTTTGTACCAGACTCTTCCAAAGGTTTCTAACGTGCCTGTTGGGGACAAGACTCCCGTCCCTCCTTGAGGTCCTCCCTAGGTGATATCATATGGCTCTTTGGATGAACAAAATGTTAGATTATTTTGTTGTTGTTGTTGTTGTTGTTGTTGTTGTTGTTGTTGTTGTTTTCTTCTTTAAATCTTCCTGTGTTGCCTTTGTTAGCAAGTGTCCTCATTATCATGGCTTCTAGGGCCCAGTTTGTTGGAGGAGAGATTTGCTTGACTTTCTTTTTCTTCTCCATCTGTTTAATCTCTTAATATATACGCCCGCTTGTGGATTTGCAGCTAGACTGTATGGTGAAGTGTGAATTCCCTTCCACTGGTCCCATCCCATGGGCTGTCAGCAACCTCTGCAGTGTGTGGACTGTGAGAAGCAACACTACACGTGGACTTTGTATCTGCAGTAGGATCTACTCTCTCCACACATACTGGAATGACGCACGCTTTCCTCCTGACACATCTCATGGTCAGAGAGCATGCGTGTTTGGGGCTAGAAAACATACTATATAAGGGGGCAGTGATCTCTCTCCCTCCCTTCTTTTTTAAGCTACAAGTCCTAGATTTACATGCAGGATAGGAGCAGCATAACTGTGGGAAGTAGCGTAGTAGACACCAGTGGTTCTCAAGCTGCATCCCTAAGGTACCAGCAGGACAACCTCCAAGGGCTTGATGAAAATAACAAACTTAAGCATACTGAACCAGAAATCTTCCCCCTGGGCTTGGAATCCAACCCTCTGAGTTTTGTCCCAATGACTCTGATACGAACAAATGTTTCTGAGTTCCAAGTACAGGGGAAACTTGGGCTGAAAGACGATTATGATCATTTAAAAACTACTCTGCAAAGTTCCCTTTACCCTAAGCTGCTGGGCCTCAATTCTAGCTGTCCATCATTGACATCTGGTGGTTTAATACTCATAGATCAAGGGCTACTATCAGTGCAATGAGAATCTCTTGGGATAGTCCAGGTTCTGTTTTTAGGTTGGTTGTGTTTGTTTTTTGACAACATCTCGTGTATCTCAGACTGGTCCACATACTCACTGTATAACCAAGGATGACCTTACACTTTCAGTCTTCCTGCCTCCACCTCCCTGGTGCTGTACTACAAAGTCAGTTATATCAACCATGTTCTTAAAACCTCTCCATGGGACTTTGGTTCCCAAAGCAGACCTCCGTCAGGCCATGCCTCTTCTCTGTCGAGGAGTTGGGTTGAGAGAAACAAAGTGAGAGGGTTATAACCTGTAGGCCTTAAGCTACAAGTCCTAGATTTACATGCAGGGAAGGAGCAGCAGAACTTTGGGAAGTAGCCTGGCAGATGTCAATGGTTCTCAAGCATGAACAAGTGGCCTGCTGTACGACCAAGCAGGCCTCAAAGCAAAGACTGGGCCATGCAGGAAGACTCAACTTCCCCACCCATTCTAAGTCTGTAACCTGACTCTGTATGTTTCATGTCCTGAGAGTGAATATGGTAGATTCCTGTGATTCTCCTGCAGCATGACATTTGGTTAACTTCATTCTCCATTTAAGAATCCTGAGCCCATAGCACTGGATTTGTGAAGTCTTAGTGACGTCATCCAGTACAGCCTTGTCCTACACTGATCTCAACACAACGGGAGGTTGTCGAGGTTCAGACATGTGGTGGAATCTACATTATTAGGCATAAATGTTATGACCTTTTGGAATATTTAGATCACCTATTCATCATGAAATGACATCAGCCAAGTCAAGTAAACACTCCTGGGACAGAATGTGCAGTTCCCTCTCACATCCTCTTCAGGTGAGAGCAGTGCCCAGCTGTCAACTCAGAAGGAGCTCTGTGCCAATGTGTCTCTTAAGGCTGGTCCCCAGCCAGGAGGAAACACTGTTTATATCTCAGAGGGGACAAAACAAAGCATCAAGTCCTCTGGTAAGGTTTAGCTCCTGGTGCTGTGTAAAGTTTTTCTGTTTACGTCAGACTCAGTGACTTGGGAAAGCTCAGAATTAAGGGAATTCATTAATTTGGCCAACATGCACATGCATACTTCAGACACTGATCTCGAGAATTTTATAACTGAGAACCATAGACTAAGTGCCAAATGAAAGATGAAGCTTAAGAAAAGTCAGAGACAGGGAACTCACCCAGGCCACCAGCTAAGAAAGGGCTGCACGGATGGAGGGGCAATTCCTGAGCTCTGTACACACTGGGGTAACCAACAAGAGCTATGTGGCTATCATCACCCCTCCTGGGCATGGTCTCTATCCTCCCTGCCATTCCTAGCCTTTTCACCAGCACTATTTTTCTCTGTGACCCTTATTTCTACCTGAATTTTTATTTTCTTCTTATTGGAAAACAATACTAAAGATAAAGTCCATGGCAGCCAGTATTTTATCTTACATTTACCTCTACACATAATGGACCGAGTGAATAAGTGGATAAACAAATAAACTTTTATCTCATAGGGCATCACTGGGATCCGTTTTGCTGGAGGAGAGAAGTGCTACATCAAAGCACAGGTGAAGGCTCGCATCCCTGAGGTCAGCACTGGGACCAAGCAGAGCATCTCTGAACTGGTGGGTACCAACACACACGACAGACAGAAGACACTGGAGACCTTTCTCCTTGGCAGGTTCATGACTACAACCTAAGTTTTGTTTCTTCTCTACTAGAAGAACTTATCTATACTGCTGGCTCCAGGCCGTCTCTCTGATGTGGTGCAACATATTTAAGGGTTTGGGAAAGCATGTTTTAAAGTGCATTAGTTGTGATAACTCAGTGAGGAAAGCCACTGGCTGCCAAGTATTACTCCAGAAATTTGAGAGAGAAAAAACAGTCCCGCCATTTTGAGCCAAATTTGAAGCAAGCTTTAATTAAATACCAGCCAGGTTGATGGACTCTGGCCAGGTCCACATTTTACAGAGGCTTAAAAAGGCAAACCCCACAGTTCACTGTATTTCCCATCAGGTCCGATCAGGGGCAAGCATACATCCCTCGTATTATTTCTTGCCTACATACCTTCCGCCTACATTCAGTCAAGCACATCCAATACAAAAATCAAACAAACAAACAAAAAACCCAACTTGTTTAGGGGAGCAAAAACATGTGACTTGAGCAAGTGGGGCTTACAGATTAATTCTGGCTCCTACACAAGCCTGACAATCTGAGCTGGATCTCTAGAACCCACATGGTAGAAAGAACAAACCGGCTCTTTCAAATTGTTCTCCAACTTCCACCTGTGTGCTGTAGCTACACACACAGACACACACAAACACACAGACATACAGACATACACTCAGAGACACACACACTCACACAGACAACACACACACACATACAGACATACACTCAGAGACACACACACAGACAACACACACACACACACAGACATACACTCAGAGACACACACACACTCACACAGACAACACACACACACATACAGACATACACTCAGAGACACACACACACAAATACATAAACAAACAAACAAACAAACATAAAAATACCTAAAAGCATTAGTGATTTGGTACTTAGGTAGTCCTTATTTACCCAATGTTAAGTGGCTATCGGATCAGTGATTAGAAGTTCAAAATAAAATAAAAAGACCACAAGGTAAAATCTTCATAAAAAAGAGACTTCAAGGAGGCCCCTAGCCTCAGCCCCACAAAATGTGGGAATTCTTCCCAAATGTCCTGGATAGTTGGTCACCCAGAAGGTGGGTTAGAGCACTCTTCCCATGGATGTTTCATCCAACCCTGAGCTGAGATGCTCCCCACAGTTCTTCCCTTTGGTTCAAGTCAGGTTAAATGAAGCTATACGAACCTTGTAAATTGTATTTCTTAAAGCAAGAAATTGGATCAAAAGCCTTTCCAGCAGGGCCAAAACTATAGCACTAAGATATACCTTCATAATTTTTTTCTTAATTGCAGGGTCTCCTTAAGTCAGACAGGGTCAAAGTTAGCCTTGAAAGCTTGGAGTAGAGTAGAACTCACTACCTAGCCCATGCTGACCTCAAACTCTACACATTTAAAAACCATAATTCTTCCATTTGTTTCTAGTTTCCATTTGCCTTTAAGCCTGGCACTTTGTTGGTTTTGTATTACTGGCAATTGAACTTAAGTCCTCACACATGTAGGTAATCATTCCACGAGCTGTAGACCAGCCCTAAACCTGATTTTTAAAACTGTGTTTTATGATTACACAGAGTCCTAGAGACACACTTAATAATGATGCTCCCTATCTTACACTTTTACAGTAGTCACAACCATGAGCCGTCTCTTATCTGAGCTGTGGCAGGGATAGTGGGAGAAAAACAGACCCGTGAGCCATAAAAAAACAAAAACCAAAACTGTAGATCCAAAAGCCAGCGCTGCCACCTGCTGTGAATGTGGCTGTAACTTGAACCTCACTTCTGTCCCCTTCCAACTGCTACATACACATTGTGCCCACAGCCTCAGAACCTACTAGAAGGTGAATGGGAAGGCGGTTGCTCATAATTGCTAATTTTATTATGATCGTCTCTGAGCCTTCTGTATCCCTGAGAGAGAAGTAAAGGGAGCCACAGATCCCTCGGGGCCACTGAAGGAAAGGGTGCCTAGAAACCACCTAATTGTTTGTTCCCAGGCGAGCAGCAGCAGGTGACATCTCAAAGCAGAACAAAACACAAGCTACAAACATGCCCGGAGGCTTTGTAAGGGGGCTGGGAAGTCCTGATACTTCTCATGGACACCCAGTTACCCCAAGTTCCCTCTGTAAGGTGGCCTCTGGACCTTCAGACCCCATGTTCTGCTTGTTCTCCCTGTGCTCAGTGCAAACGCCCAGAGGACAGCCTATACACTGGGTGGGAAGCGCCTCTGCTGTAGCCCTGGGCTTCTCTTCACTGTACAGTGTTCACTGATGCTGTGCTGCCAATACACGGCTTATGAGCTCAGCCTCTCTCCTGCCCACCCCAGAGTACCTGGCTCTGAACATGACTTTATAGTATACCACCTTACACCACCACCTCTCTTTCTCTCTCTCTCTCTCTCTCTCTCTCTCTCTCTCTCTCTCTGTGTGTGTGTGTGTGTGTGTGTGTGTGTGTAGGCTTCTGTGGAGGTAACAGGATAACCTTGGAAGTTGGTTGTGGCTTCTCTCCTTCTACTATGTGGGGCCTGGAGATTGAATTAGGTCACCGGGCTTACCCACTGAGCCATTGTATTGGCTTTAATTATTTTCCGCTCAAATGTAAAACAGTACTTTGATACTATAGAAAAATTGATAAGTCAGTCCGCGGTGGCACATGCTTTGAATCCCAAGGCTTGGGAGGCAGAGGCAGGCTGATGTCTCCGTTTGAGTCCAACCTCATCTGTAGAGCTAATTCTAGGACAGCCAGGGTCACACGGAGAAACCCCGTCTCAGAAGAGATAAATTCTCAGAAGAGATAAATACGTGAAGGTGTAAGAAGAGCAGTAGAATAGCATAACGCCATGATCTTGAAGGAACAAATGCTAATAGTTTGATGAACTTTGTGTCTTCGTGTCTGTGATAATCTTTTCAGAGATGAAACTAGACTATTGCAAAATTCTTATTTTCACGTTAGTTTTAAATGTGGGTTATAGTGTATGAATGGTAAATCACCACGTTTGTCCTTTTTTTAGGCAGGGTCTCATTACATAGACCTGGCTATTGTGGAACTCACAATACATACATAGATACATACGTGTGTGTGTGTGTGTGTGTGTGTGTGTGTGTGTGTGTGTGTGTGTCAGATTGGCCTTTAACACACAAAAATCGGCTTGTCTGACGCCTCCCAAGTACTCAGATTAAAGGCACAAGTCATGCCCACTTATGACTCTACTTTTGAGAGTCTTTTTGGTCAAATATTTCAGGTACCCTCAATTTCAGATAATAATACCTGAAAATAATTATTCAAGTGTGGCAAATCTTTTGTATTCCAATCTTTACACTTGATTCTGAGACCGGAGCAGACTGTCTTGTGCTTCTGTTGTTTACCGCATGCATGATAGATCCTCTCATAGATAAAAATCAATGCAGAAAGTACAGTGGGGTCAATTTGCCGTGCTCACAGCCTGCGTGCTCCCAGACTGACAACATCCCTGGCTCGCAGGGTGCGAATGTGTGTCATCCCGAGCACCTCCTCCTCTTCTCCACACCCTTCAGGCTGTGGCGGGACAGATTTATGAACCACTTGCTCTCATAAATTTTTCAACAGTTTTGTATAACTTTAAAGGACTACTGTGCTCAAAGAGCAGTCATTTCCTGGATGGAGCCATTTGATTTAAGGTAAATAACTGGATTACCTGGGTGTTACCTTCCTCCAATAACTCTAAGCTGTTTAATGTTAACCATGCCCCTGAGGGAGAAAGCACGAATGAAGTGATGCTTTTACTGTGGTGAGGAAAAAAAACACATTTTAATTTCTCCAACCTACTGCAAAGTAATAAATACATGAAAGGAACGACTTGGCAAAAAAATAAATTTGTCTCCTGGGTTATCAAACCATCCTCAGTATCTTTCTGTAGAAGGAAATCCGGGGCTTAGCTTTGAAATCTCAGTAGTGTGCTTGATGTGAGAAACATCTGAGATAAGTTTTGTTATAGCTAGGAACAGGAGAAATGGTTTATGTTAAATAACACTTTGAACTGGAGACATTAAAGAACCAATCACTTGCTTTTCTCCATTGTTGTTTGGAAGCTGGGGAACGAAAAAAAAAAAAAAAAAGACTTTTCACTTCAAATGGAGGGTTCCTCTGTCCTTTATCGGATTTCAGGGTCTGTTCAATCACTTTTCCTCAAACACATCTTTGATCGAAAACATCAGATTAACCTAAATCTCAAAGTTGGTATCAAGTAATTTTCACTTCGACTCTCAACACTTCTATTCACACCTTACAGCTGTCTAGAAGCAGGGTGTTGGGAGGTGTGCTGGGTACTGAGGACACTAAAGATCGGAGCCCTACTGCGCCCACTCATCGTGTGTGCACACTCAGAACCCTCCCTGAGTTTACACGAAGCAAAGTAACCCTTCGGTGGCTCGACTCTGCAAGCAGCGTGCACTACCCTCCTCTGTTCACATGGCTTTTCGCGTTTACAGGAAGGCAAGATCATGCCAGTCAAATATGAAGAGAATTCTCTGATTTGGGTGGCCGTGGACCAGCCTGTGAAGGACAACAGCTTCCTGAGTTCTAAAATCCTCGAATTCTGTGGCGACCTGCCTATTTTCTGGCTTAAGCCCATGTATCCGAAAGGTAAAGTTAATTTACATCTTGAAACAGGGCTTCCTGTCTTCAGGGCTCTTGGGAGCCCCCTCCACTGACCTGAGCGTGGTAGGACAAATAGAGTAGCTTGGGATGTTTGTCTCAGAGTCTTGGTAATCAGCAGGAGAGATATAAGAGAAGGAAAATGATGGGGGTGGGGGTGGGGTGGGGTGGGAGTGGGGCGCGCTCCGCAGCATGGAAGGGAAGGCACAGCAGGGTTAACAGGAGGCAGGGCAGGAAGACAGAGCACTTGCTCCTAGCTGTGGTGTTTATTTATGACACCCCTGCTTCTTCCTGTACTGCCCCTTAATCTCAGTTGTTCGCACCTTCCAATTTTACATTTCTTTATTCTCAAAGCACAGCATCAGGGGACTAAGAAGCTGTCATGCTGTCGATGGTTTATTATATTCGAACCCAGAATTATGGGACAGCCAAAAGCTGCTGTGGGTATAGGCTGAGATTCCTCATGTTCAAGGCTGGAGCAGCCGCTTCCAAACACAGAGAAAATAAGTGCAGGGTCCCCTCAGTGTCAGGCAGGAGCACACACCTCTGAGCCATTTCTGGGTGACAAAGGCCAGGTGATCCCAGCAGGCCTCACCGTCTCTCCTCCCCAAAGGGCCTTCCACTTCATTTCTAGTGCGGTCAACACACTGGTCTCCCCAAGGCCTGCTTTGTAGCTGTGGCTCAGGTGAAGAGAGAGGCTTCTCTCCTTGCACAAATGAGATAGGCTGTTTTCAGAAAAGTTTCATTGAATAGTAGGAGACAGCAATGAGGAAATGGACAAAATGTGGGCGTTAAACCCGTCGGCTCGTCAGGATACTGTTCAGAAGAGAAAGAACAGTTACCTGAAAAAAAACAGAAGCAGTTCTGTGGCTGGAGGGTAGGGATGGTTGTACAGCAGCACCGGTAAATGAGCTTAATGCCCTGAACTCTACAAATAAACCTCGCTAAAAACGGGCAAGGCCTGGTAGGAAGCAGTGCTTGCTAATCCAGGCACTAGGAAGGCTGAGGCAGGAGGACCAGCTGAAGGCTGATCTCGGCTACACAGTGAGCAAGGCGAGCCTGTGTCATACGCTACCTTGTCTATTGCCGTGCTTGCTTTACCACAATCAAAACAACAGCCTCCCAGGCGTAGCAAGTATAGATTTCTGATTCTACCATGACTGTTCACAAGTCTCATCTTGCTCTAAAACCTGGAGAAGCAGGAGTCATTGCACGCCTGCCGTCTCTGTCCGTGCATCCCCATCTCATGGCCACATCCTACTTTTCAATCCCCACTACTGTCACCTAAGTGAGGCCTCTTTGCTGTCTACCACCCAGAGCCATTATCCTTTCCATGCACGGACTAGAATCTCCCACACTACCATACAAAGCTCTCCCTGGTCTCAAGACAAGCCTCAGAGCTCCCTTGAGTTCATCCCCTCACTCGTTTACAAAGTGTAATTTACAAAATAGCAGGAAGGGCTGTCCTACACCAGGTAACTTGTTCTAGGCGAGGGACACAGGGAATGCCATGGAAAACAGTCGATACTCTCAGAGTTTCCTGTTGCAGGGCTGGGAAGACAGCTCGGTGGATAAGGACCAGTGGTCAGCCAGGAGTCTAACTGTGAGCCCGGGTCCTAGTAAGAGATGGATATGAAAAGAAAACACAAAAACAAAAGACAAGGTAGATGGCTCCTGAGGAACAACACCTGAGGTTAACTAAGCAATGACCCAGACATACACGAAATAGCTAGACTGTGTATTAGTAAAAGGAGATTTTTGGAAGCTACCTATAGCTTCAAATCTTAGTTCTCAAAAATAACATTTGTATGCCAACATCCTTAGGTGTGGTTTTTCCTTAAAAAAAAAAAAGAAAAGATTTATTTATTTATTCATTTTATGTATGTGGGTACGCTGTCACTGTCCTCAGACACACCAGAAACGGGCATCAGGTCCCATTACAGATGGTTGTGGGCCACCATGTGATTGCTGGGAATTGAACTCAGGACCTTGGGAATAGAGAGCAGTCAGTGCTCTTAACCGCTGAGCCACCTCTCCAGCCCAGGTGTGGTTTTAACCAGCCCTATCTCTAGACTATGAATGAAATATTGCTATCTCCATTTTAGACAAAGAAACTAAGGCTCGGGGAGGCTCTTCAGAAAATGCTACACTGCACCTTCCCTATCTGCTTCTCACCCGTCAGCTGCATGGCATGATTCATGCCGAGATGGTTAACTGGAGCGCTGGGTTGGAAGTCAGGGTTCCTATCTAGACCTGGCTGTTACTCAGTCTGTGGTCTTGGCCAACCACTTGGTCTGTACTTTGATGCCCTTATGCCTAAAAATTCTCATTTTTCTATCCCATGAGGTTTGTTTCTTTAAGAATTAACCAAGACAATATCTCATATGAAAATATAAAGCTTTATATCTATATAACAAGCTACTTATTATATAGATATATATGGTACACACACACATATAATATACTCCCACCCCCATATACTCCCAGTCCCCCATACACTCCCACATATACATTTCTAAGTATATGTAAATACACACACACACACACACACACACACACACACACACACACATATATGGCTGCAGGTTACAGCATACCTGATCAACAGTGTTTTCAAAATGTAAATTGAACTGTATGTATAACCCAAAGTCAATAGGTTTCTGGCATGGCGGCCACACCTTAGTCTCCTTTTCACTTACCATTTTGCTCTCTGTAGCATGTTACCTCATCATCCTTGTGCTTACTTATCGGCTCCAAATTCCAGATAGAACATTTACATCCAGGAAAAACACCCAGAAACAACTTTCACACACACACACACATATATGACTGCAGGTTACAGCATACCTGATCAACAGTGTTTTCAAAATGTAAATTGAACTGTATGTATAACCCAAAGTCAATAGGTTTCTGGCATGGCGGCCACACCTTAGTCTCCTTTTCACTTACCATTTTGCTCTCTGTAGCATGTTACCTCATCATCCTTGTGCTTACTTATCGGCTCCAAATTCCAGATAGAACATTTACATCCAGGAAAAACACCCAGAAACAACTTTCTGTCCTCTTCTATCAGAAAGTAAATTAGGCTTTCCCACCCACGGCGCTAGCCTATTCTCTGTTTAGAAATAGCTTGCCTGGCCGCTCCTCACTGCAAAGACGGCAGGGGAAATGAGTGCTATTTTATTTGCTGGGTTCCAGGAGTGAAGTGAGGATAAAAGGTGGGGAGGCGGGGCTTGAGAACAGAAGTTTGTCAACCAACTTCCAGCGTCTGCTGCAGTTATGAAATTGAACGGGAGGCTGGGCCATGGCTCATCCCTGCAATCGTCACTAAAACACAGGTCTAATCGCCTTAATTGTTCATGTAAAGGAATTAATTTATAGCAAATTTTACAGAAATCCCAAGAGAGAGAAGAGAAGTAGTGAGAAGCAGTGCTCCCTCTACCACAAGGAGACCACACAGCGAACCTCGAGGCAACGCAGGCCCTGGAAGACTGAGTAACAGAACCAGACCCAGCGTTCAGGATGACGAAGAACCTTTCAACCCTGACAATCCTTACCACGTACGTACCGATATTTTTATGACATGCCCAGACAAATGCATTCCATGTGCTGCTGAAAGGTTATTTCTAAGTGAGCTCTCATCCAAGCATAGACTGCTTCTTCATGTGTTTGGTGCGAAATCAAAGTTGTTTCCCGAGTCATCGGCGGAGGGAGTGTGGGTGGGGGGAGATTGTTGGAGGGTTGTTTGGGTTTTTTTATTTTTTTGTTTTGTTTTTGTTTGTTTTGTTTTGTTTTGGTCAGAGGGGGGAAAATCCATGAAAATAAATATCAGGAATCTGACCATTTAAAAATGTTCCCAAGAATATGCTCTCAAGGCAGCACACAGAATCAAAAGTATTCTCTTTCCCTGCCTGTCTCCACTTTGGCCATCCATTCGGCACATGTTTGTGGATTCCCTGACAGTTCTCAGGCCCTGTGCCCAGAGAGTCAACTGCAGCTTTGGCCCTCAGGGCTCTCAGTCCAGACTGGATAGATTCTCACACAGGTAACGATTCTCTAAGCTACAGTGCTGAAAACTTAGGTCCATAAGAAGGGCACTAAGGTATTAACCCCTCCCCCCAATCTAAAAAATACTTATAACTTACCATTACTACACTTTTCAGAGAAAGAAAACAGAATACGTATTTGTAGCTGGTTTTTAAAATAAAGCATAAGCAGTTTTAAAAAAATACAAAGAAGGGGTTGAGGATTTAGCTCAGTGGTAGAGCGCTTGCCTAGCAAGTACAAGGCCCTGGGTTCGGTCCCCAGCTCTGAAAAAAAGAAAAAAAAATACAAAGAAAATATATAGGGAAGTTGAGCTTCCCAAACCTTCTACCGCAGACATTGTCTCGATAACAGCTTATTAATGACTCTTTGCTCCATGCCTTTGCAGGATTATACACAGAGAAAAACGCACCTGTTCAGCACAGAAATTCCACCCTGCTTTCCAATTAGAAGACAGTATTTGGGAAAGTTCTGTCTCTCTTATACTGCTCCACATTCAGATAGCGGCTTCTAGCCGATTAGCAGCACGCTAATGTAAAGACAGGCATATGCTACACCTTGACCCACTTGGCCTTGGTGGGCATAAAGTCTCTCCCTCCCATTCGATACTGCTAATGCTGTTGTGGTGCCCCTCTAAGTGAGGCGGTCTAGGCGAAGCGGGTTTAGCCCAGAGACACTATGATGTAAGTAGGTCCTTGGCATACATACCAAAGCACAGTCCTGATACGTCTGGGTAGAAAGGAGTTGTAGATTTTACTGGAGGCTACCAAATTGCTTCCCAAAAGACACACCATCTATGTGTCTGTGAGAGGTGACGGACCGTCCTATTTCCGATCAGACTTCCCTGGACACGTGGTAAGGCGAGGCAGGGGCTACTGAACACAAGCCTCATGTACACAAGCCTAAGTACACACCCCAAAACTTATCCATCACCTTTGCCACTCTCTTGCCTTCTGCCTATTTATCACGCCCATCTCTAATTATGTGTAAGGCTGACCATCTGCTCGCGCTAAATCAGTGGTTCTCAACCTGTGGGCCATGACCCCTTTGGGAGTCTAAAGATGTTTTCACAGGGGTCACCCAAGACCACTGTTTATATTATGATTCATACCAGTAGCAAAATTCAGTTATGAAGTAGCAGCAAAAATAATTTTACAGCTGTGGGGGGAGGGGGATGACCACAACATGAGGAACTGTATTGAAGGGTCACAGCATTAGCAAGGTTGAGAACCACGGCACTAAATCCTTTGTGTGTTCTCTCCCCACCCCCAATAGTCCTACACTGCTTCACATATTACAAACGTATTTTCTGGTTTATCATTTTTGACTAATGTATTTTAGAAGGATTTAGAGCAAAAGGTATTCTCCAAATAACCCAAGGCTTATCAGAAAATTCAGAACACCATAGCACTTTATTCCCTAAGCTCAAAGAATAACAAGAAGTATAATCTGAATAAGCAAACAAAATTTAATATAGTTTATTCCCCCAGGTAGCCAGGCTAGATGAATTTGTTCAAGGTCTGAAGCTATCAGGAAGTTTACAGAAGGGCAGGGTGTGACCTGTCTGCCCTGGCTACAGATTTGAGTAATCCACATCCCTTGAAAAACCCCAATTATGTCAACTCTCTCTTTATCATATGCTGAGTTTTAAGCAAAAATAGTTGAAGCATTTTCCTCAAGATCTGTCCTTCATATGCTCCTCTAAGGAAAACCCCTCCAGCGACAACTTAAGATTTCCTCCCAGTTCTGTTAATCCTAATGAGCCTCCCTATGAGGAAACGCCTTCACTAACACTTATACACCCTCCACCCCAGAGAAGTCTGAAATTAATCAGGGGCTGTCTGCTTGTTGTTCTAAATGAGTCTATTTCAAGAGATAAGGGGAAAGTAGCCTGAAAGACTGGTCTGAGGGAATAAGGCAGGCATTCTGAAGATAGCACCAAACACATGCCTCAGACAGTGTGAGGACTGCTGATTCTGTTGGGTGTGACAGCAGCAGTGCGGGTGGCAGTGCAGGTGGCAGTGCAGTTGGCAGTGCAGGTGGCAGTGCAGTTGGCAGTGCAGGTGGCAGTGCAGGGGTAGTGCAGTTGGCAGTGCAGGTGGCAGTGCAAGTGGCAGTGCAGGTGGCAGTGTGGGCAGTGCAGTTGGCAGTGCAGGTGGCAGTGCAGGTGGCAGTGCAGGAGTAGTGCAGGTGGCAGTGCAGTGTAGGTAGGTATTAACCACTCAATCCTTTTAGAAATACTTTTCTTATGACTGAAATGTCATGATACCTTCAATCTTCCTTACATTCACATTGGAAACCCCTTTACAGTACTTCAGAAAAACAAGTAAACTTGACAACAGGTTAACATCTGTCAAACTAAGCCAGTGTACTAATGCTCCACAAAGGTTTTCCCATTTTCAAGAAAATTTTGACTCTCCTCAAATTGACTAGACCTAAAAAACAAAAACAAACAAACAAAAAACCCAACAACAACAAACCAATTCACAGGGCAGAGCCCGATACCTCCAGGACAGGTGTTGAGATTAGATCATCTAAAACTAGGGATTTTACTGACCGTGGTGCTCATAACTATAGTCCCAACATTCAAGAGACTGAAGCAAGGGCTGCTTCGAAATCAAGGCTAACCTGAGCTACATACTGAGTTCAAGACTAACCTGGGCTAGTGTGAGGCCCTGTATCACCCTACCAATGCTCCCAAGTAAATCAGAACAAGGGCTTCTTGCCAGTATATTCAATGCATATTTATACACATGCAGAAACCTGACCCTGTAGGTCATCGAAAAGACAAACCAGATATTAAATCAAGCAGAGGGCAGTACTGTGTCTGTCTAGCAACAAGAGTGGAGTCTTCCTTCATCCATAGGATCGTGTTTGGGAACACCTGGGGCTCTTCTTCCCCGTGTTCTGCTGCTGTTAGGCAGGCAGGGGAGAGCAAATGGCTCGGCTGTGGTCTGGGAGCAGTGGAGCTGGAGTAGAAAGCTAGCCTGTCCCACATCAGTGAGTCTAAAGGAAGGCAGCCGTGTCCACTGCCTGAAACATCTGCGTAGCAGTCAGAATGCTCCTTCTGATCTTAATGGCTCTTTTTTATGTTATTTCAAACAAAGTGGGCCGCTCCTGAGTGACAAGCATGGCTCCTTACAGGCATGGAGGCACTTGAGGATGTCATTAAAACACCACACAACTTTCTGCTGGTGACAGGTTAAGTAGGCGAAGGTTCCTTGATGTCAGAAGGGATTCTGAGTGGTGGCAGGTTACAAGTTTGAAACCTTATAACCGATTGTGCTGATCTCTTGAAGCAGTGAACGCAGAATCCGATTTTAAAATAACATGTGTGCTATACAGGGCAGAAAATAATTGTCTTTCATGTCACAGCAGCAGGAAGGAGAGAGCATGACCTTTGACCCTAGACTGGATCACGAAGGAATCTGCTGTATAGAGTGCAGACGGAGCTACACCCACTGCCAGAAGATCTGCGAACCGCTGGGAGGTTACTACCCGTGGCCTTATAATTACCAAGGGTGTCGCTCAGCCTGCAGAGTGGTCATGCCGTGCAGCTGGTGGGTTGCCCGCATCTTGGGCATGGTGTAAATCCATTTCATCTATCAGCACTGCCAAGCAAGAATTAGCACGAGAGTTGAGAACCAAAGAACCATGCCAAGGGACCGCAAAGTATTTTATACTCAACCTGAATAACGTTATCCTAAACGCTGCAGCAGAACCTTGGTTGTGCACCGCTGTGTGCAAATGTACTGAAAGGGTAGTTTTAAGTCTACAGTTACTATCCCTTTACTATTTGCTTTACCAATAAAGTCTACTGCAAGTCTTTAAAAGCTACTTTTGAAATAAACATGAAGTTATTTACTATTTGTCCCAGATCTGTCATATACTTGAATTCCTTTTAATCAAATCATGACTGAGATCATCTCAGTTCTATTGTTTCTATGGAATTCAAATGTTCTTGACTTCACTGTTCTTCACTGTGTTATTTGCAGTCTTGCAAATGTGTCCAAAGTTCCCAGGAAAAGGAAGGAAGGAAAGAAGGAAGGGAGGGAGGGAGGGAAGGGAAAAGAAACAAACTTCAAACAGAAGGAGGGAAGGGACATAGAATGAAATTCATCTAATGAAATTCATTGCAACCTTCAGTGTGATACCCCATGGAATTAACCTATAGCTCCCCCTGGCAAGTGATTAACAAGGGACACCTTGCAGGTTGGGCCATGCCTTTGATCTCAGCACTCAAGAGGCAGAGACAGACAGATTTCTGAATTTGAAGCTGGTCTGATCTGCAAGCCAGGTGACATAGAGAAACCTCTATCTTGGAAAAGAGAAAAAGTTACCTGTCAGGAAGAAAGCATTAGAATAAAGAACAATGCCCGAGAAGGTAAATGGAACACGTGGAGGTTTTAGTGACATTCTAAAAAGCGTGTCTTTACATTCCTGCTGCCGTGCTCTCAGTAAGCGGTCAGAGCGAGTGGGCTTTACGTGTCTAACACAGATCGGGCTGGCAATGAAATCCAATGACCAGGCAGTGACCATCCTGGAAGCCAGCCTGGTAGAGCCACCTGGCAGGGATGGCTGGGAAGGAGGAGCGTGCTTACTTATGACAGGAAAGTCTTCAGGAACAAGCACGGTTTTCAGAGATTGCAATATTAGATCGGGAGGACACCCAAGTATTTTGTAATTTTGACATTTTAGTTTTGCATCCCATAGTTTGAGAGAGGCATGGGGGGTGGGGGGGGAGAGGGAGAGAGGGAGAGGGAGAGAGGGAGAGGGAGAGAGAGAGAGAGAGAGAGAGAGAGAGAGAGAGAGAGAGAGAGAGAGAAACAGACCCGACTTTCCTGAGAGAAATTTTTACCGAAACAAAATTCTGAGATAGCAGAAAGGTCTTAATGCCAGCAGTCCCCCCTTCTGAACAAGCCTTGCTGTTGTGTGTTTGCCAATTAAAATCTGTATGACATAGAATTTTTAAAGCCTGGCTATCAAATGCTTCCACTTGGTGGGATGAAGAGGATCAGATCGTCACCCAAAGAAAGAACACACGTGTAATGATGTCATGCTGTTCTCAGGCAGAAGCTACAGCCTGCAGTTGAGTTTTTCAAGCTCAATCTTTAAAGTGGCTGCTTTTTATTAACCATGAGCTGTATGATTCCACCCATGCTTGCACACCCGTGGAGCCCCAGAAACTTGCACTGAATTCTAGAAACAAGATCAAAGAGATACAGGCAGTCAGGATTCAAAACCCTGAGAATGGAAGCAATGGCCGGCCTTCTTGGAGAATTCCAACTTGGAAGACCTGACGTAAGCAAGAGCTAGCCCATGAAGTGAGAGGGTGGATAGCCCAGGCAGAGAGAGTATGCTGGGGAGAGGTAAAGAGGTGTGACAGTGGGTGGGACAAATTGGACAGAGAACTTCAGTAGGAAATATCAAGACAGAAAAACATCTAGAGGTTATACCTTACATGACGTCAACTTGCTGGATACAGAAGTGGGAACCAACCAGAGTTAGGTAAGGAGATGGCTGGTTAGATTGTCATGTTAGGCGAAGCACCTGGTGGAGGGCATTGCAGGTCAAAGGGCAGCTAAGCAAGGAGCACAGGTCGTAACAGAAAGGTCAAAGGGCAGCTAAGCAAGGAGCACAGGTCGTAACAGAATGCTGTGTCCTACAAGATGCTTCCTTTTGAATGTTCTGTTGGAAGGAAGTACAAACAGATGGTCACAGAAATGGAGTGCTTACTTTATACAGATGAGGGATCACTGTTATAAAGTCACCGAGGACAAAGGACAGCAACAGTTTTAAAAACAAGTATTTGGTTGTTAGGCTCAATGCTGGATGACAAGAAACCCAATGTTCTCTTAGGGAAAGTCTAAGATTACTTTCAGAGAGAGAAGAATCAAGTGAGGAAAGGAAGAACATTTCAGGAAGTAAAGATACAGAAAAAGCAAAAGATTCCCTCGTCTTTGTACTAATCCTCTATTGTCCCTATGCAAGCCAATTCCAAACTGGAAATAGTTGATTTTTGACCAAAACATGTGTGTGTACAGAGACTTGTTTCTCAGTGGTGGTGTAAACCACCCCCTGTAGAACATTGTAGGCTGCTTTTCAAGGTCCTAATATGACCGGGGGTAGAACTGTGAGCCAATTCAGTCTCAGATGTGGTAGGCGTCAATGGCATAACGGTACTGCTGGTCCCAACTATGAATCAGTTGGGTCGTTTAACTTCCGTCTGAAGTACGCCAGCACTCATTGCAGCCAGTCTTAAAACTTGTGGACCCCCAGCTCCGAAAAAAAGAACCAAAAAAAAAAAAAAACAAAAAAACTTGTGGACCTCATTCTGACATTTCTTCTAGCACCTCAAATAATTCTAACATTGAAAAGATACACTACAATTATTCAGTCCACTCAGCCATGTATTTTACACTAGAGTTTATTACAGTGAAATACAATCTCCATTTTACAAAACACGCATGCCTTGAGTGGTTGGTTTCTGGATAAGCTGGCCATATTGATCAGTTCAACAATGTGTACTTCATAGAAATGGCCACACTCTTAGAATTAACTGATTTATCAGGTGGTAGGAATGAACCGACATGCGCCTACATGCATTGCTAGTCCTGACAGGGCATGACAACCATGAAGGCAGATATGAGCGATGACCAATCTCAGCCAGAACACGGACATGCAGAGTGTTCCAGTGGAATAGGAGAGCTGAAGTCCTCTTAGGGTGCGTGCATGCGTGCGTGCGTGTGCGTGTGTGTACATATATACACATGTATATGCATGCTCATATTCTATGCAAATATGCAAGTGTATTTCATCTTGAAAAAAGATCTAGTGTTAAAATCAATTTTTCAAAACAAGTTAGTTTTAACTGACTGGAGGAATCACCATAGGCTTTATTTAAACTATTTATATTCAAAAGTATTTAATTCGATTTTTTAGATATTTAATGTGTGAGGATATATACATATGTATATATACATATATAGATTTGTGCATGTATAATCTAAGTTTAGCAAATAGTTAACACTATTTTCCAAGACATTTATGTCATTGGACCTTTTTCAATCTTAGGTTTTATATAAAAACATGGGTGTCATCCCCTTGCATGGTATGCATGTTACCACCAGAAAGATAAATGCTACTAATGGGGTTGGAAATGATAAACCTATACCATGCTGAAGTAAGTCACTATTGAAAATATCAAATAATAAACTGGGAGTGGTGGTGCACACTTTAATCGCAGCACTGGAGGCAGAGGCAGAGAGATCTCTGTAAGTTCAGGGCCAACCTGGTCTACATATAATCCCAGAATACAAGGAGAGACCCTATCTCAACCAACAAATCTAGGAGTTGGAGGCGTAGCTCAGGAGTGAGGAGAACTTGCTACCCCTGCAGAGGACTCACATGGCAGGCAGTCACAACTGTCACTACAGTTTCAAGGAGACCTGACACTTTCTTCGGGTTTCCATGGCACCAGGCATGCATGTGGCACATGCGCGGGTACACACACACACACACACACACACACACACACACACACACAGTGTGTGCATATACATGCAAACATTCATACACAGAAAATCTTTAAAATACTCAATTATTAAGAACAATTTAAGTGGTCCTGCCCCAACTGTGCCTGATTCACTAAAACCAATGTCGTTTCCTCATTCTGCTCCTCTTTTTGTGCCTGCTCCTATGTAAATATTCTCCTCAGTCATGATTCGGAACAACTGGTTTGGAACACCGAAAAGCTGAACCCTTCTTTCTACCTCATCTGTAGAGAGCTACAGACCTTCTAACAGCAGAGAAACTGGGAGAAGAACCTGTTTGTACCGTTTACCTCACCCGTGTGCAAATTTACATGCAATTACTTTCTTTTTTTGAAACATGACTGTTCCGGCTTCCTTTTCTGAATTCCAAGTTGAGGATTATTTAATAGCTAAGAATTTTATTTTCAAAGGCCTGTATCCTTAACTAGCCCACATTATTACCTATCTTTTTAAAATGAATTTGACTTAAAGTGACAATGACCTGGAATAATCAGTCACCCATGAAATTTGCCTTAGCAGGGCTAATGTAACCAGTGTTCTCAGTTACACTCATATTCTTACAACCAGGCATGGTGCAGTGTCTGTAAATCATAGCACTGGGAGGCCAAGGCTACAAGTTTGAGGCCAGCCTGTCCTAGAGATACCCTACCTCAAAAAACATAACACATTCCTGTGGACTTTACCCTAAGGTCCCCAAGGTTTAAAATAACCACTGAACAATGATCCTCTGTCTTACAAAACAACAGAAAGCCCTCAATATTACTGGAGATTGAATCCAAGGTCTTTAACACAGTGGGGCAAGTGCTCTACCAATAACCTGTATCCCCATCCGTCTTATTTTCTTAATGTGCGTGTTCCCTCATGTATGCACGTGTACTGTGTGTGCCTGCATGTGATCCCCTGGAACTGGGTTACAGGTAGTTAACTGCCATGTAGGTGCTGGAGATAGAGCACAGGTCCTTTGCAAAAGCAGGAAGTGCTCTTAACTCCTCAAGCCATCTTTCCAGCCCCCAGCCCGGTCATTTAATTTCTATTAACAGGAACCAAACTTTTCCTAGCAGCACTGAGAGAGAATAATGTAGCCTCTATGTCTTACCTTTACCCCTAAGGGCTCTACATACCACTGTCAAGGTCACCTGCTTCTCTATCAATAGTCATTAAAGTTACAGACTATCAGTGATCCCAAACCCAGTGGGTCAAATCCTCAAGAGAAGCCAAAGGCTACGTTTAAAGACTGAGAACAACCCCCCTGAGCTTTCCAGGTGGGCTCTATCCTAAGCAAAGCATCTTCCCAATGTCATAATTCCAGTTGCCCAGTGTTCTAAGAGACGGTGATGGCAGTAGACGGTTATGTGGGCTAAGATTCAAGAACCATTCATAAACCATCGGCCATGAACACTGTGAGGCAGGAGGAGGGGACATCTGTAAACAAAAGGTTTGGATTAGACGGTATTTAAAAACCACTCTAGCTCTAGGAAAACCCACCCATTTTTCTTTTGGCTCCTCATCTTGACAGGCAGGGAGTGCAAATGTATGGTTAAGGGAATCAGAGATTTAAAAACTACCTTTAGTCTTAGCAGATGGGCCATAAAAATTGTGCTCTGCTGATCTGGTTTTAACAAGACCATTAAATATAAAATCCTGTACCACTCTTATCCTCATGGCCCTGTTCGCAAGCAGCCATTCTGTGTAATCCAACCTCATCTCTATTTATTCTGCTACGGCTGTACTTACACTGCAAAACAACTGCTTTGGTAAACAAGAATAGCAATAATATGATATTGTCATTTGGTGGGCAAGAAAGAGAAGAAATAAGTAACCAGATTCAGAACTTCCTAAAAACACACCATAACACAAATTAATGCACATCTATACAAACAGGGTATCCATCCTAAGGTGAAATTAAACTATAATTCCTTATAGATATGCAAATTCTAACTGTCATTCCGTCTCGGCCACGTGTTAACATTTGCTGTCACTCCCAACACTTTTTTGTACAGATACTTGGGCAGGTAAGTGTGCCTGTGTGTGTATATGTGTGCACATGCATGCTTTGCGCATGAAATATGGAATCTTTGGGCCTCATTTTCTGGATTTGTTCCAGTGCACATGGCAAATTCTTCAGGCAACCTTCAGCTCTAGGATGTGCCAGGCTGGCTTTGAACTCCTAGATCCTGAGGCAGGAGGGTTGCCTCAGGTTCAAGGTTAGCTTGGATTATGTTGGCAGGCTAACCTGCACCACATAGCACGATCCTATCTGAGAGGAGAGATAGAGACCAGTCTCAGACTAACAGCATACATTCTACGATTGTCAGCTCTACCTCCCGCATCGAGCTTGTTCACCTCTGCCACTGTTCTGGGTGTATAAATCAGGTCTTCTAGCTTGAAGGGGCTCGAGACCCCAAAAGTACAACAATGCCAAGCAACCAGAGCTTCCAGGGACTAAGCCACTACCTAAAGACTGTGCATGGACTGACCCTGGACTCTGACCACATAGGTAGCAATGAATATCCTAGTAAGAGCACCAGTGGAAGGGGAAGCCCTGGGTCCTGCCAAGACTGAACCCCCAGTGAAGGTGATTGTTGAGGGGAGGGCGGTAATGGGGGAGGATGGGGAGGAGAACACCCATATAGAAGGGGAAGGAGAGGGGTTAGGGGGATGTTGGCCCGGAAACCGGGAAAGGGAATAACAATTGAAATGTAAATAAGAAATACTCAAGTTAATAAAGAAAAAAAATGCCACATGAAATGTAAATAAGAAATACCCAATTT
This sequence comes from Rattus norvegicus, assembly GCF_021556685.1. Taxonomy (NCBI): domain Eukaryota; kingdom Metazoa; phylum Chordata; class Mammalia; order Rodentia; family Muridae; genus Rattus; species Rattus norvegicus. The sequence continues at coordinate 60,872,396 of NC_141548.1, read as the reverse complement.
AATAAAGATGGAAAAAAATTAAAAAAAAAATCAGGTCTTCTGTCAATTTATCTTGCCCCTGTTTATATGTAAGGCTGACCATCTTTTCACATGCTAAATCATCTGTGTGCTGCCTGCCCCCTGTAACATACTGAGCCCAACACTGCTTCACTACAAATATATTTTCTAGTTTATCGTTTTAGACTAATATATTTTAGAAGGATTTAGAGCAAAGGTATTTCTCCAAATAACCCAAGGCTTATCAGAAAATTCAGAACAGCCTAGCACTTTATTCCCTAAGCACCAGGAGAGAAAAGAGGGGGAGGAGGAGGGTGTGCATCAGAGGTGGGAACGCCAGCCTGGGAGGTGGAAGCAGGGAGGACTGGAGTGAAGGTAAGCCCTGGTGACAGGGCATTTGAGGCTGATTTAAGACACTGAAAGCAGCAAAACTTGAGAAATAAACAGGAAGTCTAAAAAGACAAACAGAGAGAGTTAAAAAAAAAAAAAGACACCCACTAGAGACTCTTATTTAGAACCCTGTGGAAATTTATAAGCTTCCATTATCGGAGACAGGGAAACAAGCAGTCCTCTGGAATGGGCACTTTTGGGCAAGTCTGGCCCATTTCTCAAAGCTCCTTTGACAGATAAATCTAATGTACTTAGGTACACTGTATAATGCTTTTAGTCATCCATCAGGAAGTCCATTTACTCCAGCAGAATCCTGACTCTCAACAGTATGAAGCAAATGTAGCTAATGGGTAAGGTCTCTATATAATGTAGCTTTAAAAATAAATGCAAAAATACCAGACATAAAAACTCTTAAAGTTGAATGGTAAAAATATAATTTATTTACATTCACAATTTTTTAATTTTAAGGCTCTAGATATTATTTACTAAAGGAATTACGATCTAATGGGCTTAGAACTGGAGAGATGGCTCAGGCATTAAGAGCACCTGTTGCTCTTGCAGAGAACCCAGTTTGCTTATCAGCACCCACGTGGAGGCTCAGTGTCTGCAACTCCACTTCCAGAGGACCCTACGGCCCCTTCTGGCCTCTGCGGCACTGGGTGTGCACACACAATACTGCTCATACATTCATGCAAATGCACACACGCAAAATAAAAATACCTCTGGGTGGGGCTTAGCTCTGTTGAAAATTATAAAGTGAGTGGACTTGTACAGTGCTGGAGGTGTCCTGGCTTTATTGCCTCTGTAGCAATTGATTCCCCTTAGGATCAATGACATTGAGAAAATTTAACATCTAGACCACAACCCATGTCATGTCGTATCTTGTTTCCCAAAGGAGAGAATTCCTGAACTCTACTCCAGCAGGAAATCAACTTCGCCTTTCCTTTAGTGCTCAGGAGCAAAGCTTTATGTGAGCAAAAGGACAGTCAGAAGAACTTCAGCACGGACATCAACAAAAAGATGAAGTCACACATGGTGGTGTGAAACTGTAATGCCAGGTCCCTAGCATTCGGCAGTCACTCGGAGGTGAGGCAGGGGCATCAGGATTCAGAGCCAGCCTCTCCTAAGCTCCAGTGTGCTTCTGCAAGCTGTTAACCAAGGGTCTGGGGCCAGCTCACTTATGAACTCTCCTAAAAGGAAGGAACTAATCCCTACACTCTCTACAGCTGAAATGCTTTCCAATGTCTGTCTCCTTCACCTCACTCTCCGCTCTGAGGCAACAAGGGAGTGCCTTACCACAAACACCAGTAACACCTAACAGAGTATAGACCCACCACTACGCTATATAAAGGCTGATAAAATGATGTCAAATCTGCAAGTTGCCAGTGGTATATGCATCATTACAGACTGCAAAGATTCTCATCATGGGGTAATCTTTTTGGTTTCTTAGAACTATTCTGTAGTCCAGCATTCAGCCATTATTAAGTTTTCCTGAATGTTACCCTTCTTTCCGCCATAAACTCTGAGATTAAGGGCATCTCCCCCCATTTTTGGTATGCTTGAATTATCAACAGATCTGGGACACAAAATACTAAATGCGTATATATTAATTTCCTCTCCAAGTAGCTAAAAACCACAGTACTGAAGCCACAGTAGGGGCAGCAAAGGGCCCTGGCGCTCTCTTGGCCTCTGCTTCCGATTACGTAAGGACAGTGACATCTGTGCGCTGTTAAAGAACCTAGGCTTTATTGGAGAATTCCGAAGGCAGGACCAAAACCTTGCTGCAGCTACAAATACTTCTCATAAAAACTAAATGAGGGAATTCTCTGCAGCAATTCCTCAAAGTTCCCAGTAAAAACTTAAGAGAAAGGTAAATAAACCAGACTTCATAGAAAAATTTACAACTCTCATTCAAAAGCAGCTCTTTAAAGTAAATACAACACTCAAGTTGAAAATTTTATACCAACACAAAACTTGCCAGGTCTAATAAATTATTGACAGAACACTGCATCAAAAATAAGGCAATTACCCAAGATGTCATTAAAGATTTCTCCACTTCCTAACAAGACAGAGCTCATCTATCTAGGAGCAGCTGATATTTCATTCAGTTTCAGGGTGTGTGAAATCCTTACGGACAGAAATGATAAGATGTGACTGTCGCTCTTCAGAATACTTGCAGGAAAATCATTTCTAAAGCACAGAGAGGCAAAAGGTTTGTTTAATCTTTCAAAAGACACTGCTTAAAACTCAAGAACGTGATAAAGCACACAATGGGCACTCGAACAAACGCAAGACAGTGATAGCAAACTGATTTATTTAGTACTGTTTCCATTCCATATCATCAGGAGGGTTGATTTCAACTTTCCTTTTACCTACGTCAGACCAGTTGGTGCTCAAGACTGTACCACCAGACTCCATCTGGAATTAAAAGAAAAAATAAAAAGGTTCATCCCTGTATTGTATATCAAAATACAGTATTTTTCTTAAAATGGATCAAACATACTCCCCCAAATATAGGCTACTAAAAAAAAAATTCAATATAAACTCAACATTTTTATTTAATCTTAGGCTTTCCAGAGAGGTTGATGAGTTAGACACATGACAAAAGACAATTCTAGAGTAATTAGGTGGGCACATCATGCAACATATTAAGGACTGTGTACTCTGCTATTAGTAGGGGCCTCATGTGGAAATTTCACCTTCAAATGAAAATAAAATTCCTTCTCCCCAAAATGACATAGTTGTATTTTGCTGAGGACAGTAAAATACCAGTTAAATAGAACTTTAAGGACCCGCACTTAATGCTTCCTCTTTGCCAAGCATATTCTAGTGTGCTCTGAATCTTTATTTAATTAAGGCACACACAATAGAGGTACATAAAGTCAACAACATGTGGCCTGGTTATAATGGAGCGAATACACACCCTACCACAATCTCACTGTGTGCATGGAGCCACACAGTGCATTGAAATGATTTGGCAATGATTAATTGTATTTAACGATACCGATGTCATAAGATTATAACACACAGCTGACGACGCCTAGTGATATTGTAGCCATTGGTAATATTCCTAATACAGCACGTAACTCTAGTGTCTGGTGTAATCAAACTCACTGAACTACTAGCCACATAAAAGAATAGCTCATACAATTACAATACAACCCATAATATGTGACAACAAATACTATTAGTTTCAGTATGTACTAAGCTGAATTTTTTTACTGCAATTTTAGAATATACTTCTCCACTTATTAAAAAATCTACTGTAAAATAATGTTACACTTGCAATAGCTTCAAACATCATCTATTCACAACTCTTGATGACACGGAAGAGCCGCATCAGGCTGTGGGGTCAACATGAAAGCACAACCTTGCATGTGCAGACCCTGGGTTCTCCCCAGCACACACACAGAGGCCACCTCGAGTGACCTACCTGTATGTACAGATTTGTATAAACACCCGATGGTGTTACCTACAAATGAAAATCATCCGACAACACATTTCTCAGAACACAGCCAAGTGCTAAGCAATACTTAACTGTATTATTAAAAACTGTATTATTAAAAACAGCTCGGCTGTTAAAGGCTAAGGTTCATGCTTCTACAGATATAGAGCTTCCATGCATTTGCTGTGATAAAAATTCACAGACACGGATCACAGCAGAGTATAATGTGAACTCCTGAAACCTACAATCTTTTAATTAGCTGCATTCTGACAAACACAGGAAGTTGTTTACCTTTTGAACTGGAACCCCAAGCTAACCAATGCCTTCTCAAACTTCCCTGGATTCCTTTGCATGGGTGCTATTCTCCATCCCAGCTTTTAGATCTTTACTTGCCTTCCAAACATGAATGTCAGCACCTTTTGGCGGGCTCTTACTTTAAATTACATTTAGTGTATGTACATGTACGTATGTGCATGGGCTTGGGCATGTCATGGCATACATGTAGGGGTCAGAGGACAACTAGTAGAAGTCAGCTCTTTCCCTCCACCACAGAGGACCTGAGACTCAGATGATCAGGTTTGGCAGCAAGCACCTTACCTATTGAGTCACCTTGCCAGCCAAATTTCTTAAGACTCAACTGCCAGGATGGACTCCAGTACAGCCTATCCTCTACGTAACCACCATTAATGTGCACTGCACCCTGGCAGGTTAAGGATGGACTCCTTTCCTTTCCTCGATTGCTTTCAAGACAGGGGCTTGCTATGTAGCACAGACTGACCTTGAACTTGAACTCTCCTACCTCAGCATCCCAAGTACTAGATTACCATTACTAAGAGTTTGCCTCTGTAAGTCTAATTCTCATTCTTGACTAGAACTAAAGAAGAGGCCTCTTCAAAGGCATGGACTATATATTTTATCAACATAAATATTGCTTGGTATCTACAGAGGGTCCAGACATATCCCTTCCTCCGTATACAATACTATCTGCAGCCGCTACAAACACCTTTCTACTATGCCACAGATTATCTCTAGAGGACCCATAATATCCAATGCTATGCAAATATCAAGTTACTGTCATACAGTGTTATTTGTGGAATGACAAGAAAGCCTGTATAATAAGTACTCTGTACAAACACACACTTTTAAATCACAAGTCAGTTGGACGCACAGCTGTAGAACCATGCATAACCATGCATGTAGAAAGCTGGATGTGCTCTCACTGTAGCCCTAATCATGGTGGCCTGGCACACGGCAGGCTTCCCATAAAATCACCGAATGAAATGTGATGAGTCTGTAAAATAAGCTACTCCTAAGACGACTCTCAGTGAAAAAACTCACAAAAGTGACTTTAGTTGACAATCTGGTCATACTCGCTGATGACAATTTTCCCTTCTCTCTTTATAGAGGGTGGAATACCGTGCAATTTAGCATCTTCTTATCATTGCTTGGAATATTGGGTCTCACACAGTTAGACTGAAGGACAATAAAGGGTATCTGGTTTGCCTTCCCGCAGAGACAAAAGCAAGCTGCATTTAAGGTCAACGTTACCACACAGATGGCTTGCTTTATGGATATACATCACTCGGTTAACTATCAATTTTCTATATGAAAATGGATGCAGACTCTGTCTCACATCTTTGACCTGACATATGGCTGGTCTCTCTAGCACACATCTTTACAGTCAACAGTAAAGATGAGTCTCTAGCCTGGAAAGATTTGAGTAGCCAACAGTCCTGGTAAAGCTCATGATTACATTTTCAAGAAAAATGACTGCAGGCTAGAGTGGCACACGAGAGCTTGGGAAATGGAGCAGGAGGACCGAGAGCTCAAGGCCGCCTGGGGTTCCACAGAGAGTAAGAGCTAAGTTCCCAGCACCCACAAGGCAGCTAGCCACTGCCTGAGATCCGTCTTCTGACCTCCACCGGTACACACATACATACCTGAGCGCAAAGGAAGCACACAGATCAAAGCTTTTAAGTGTAAATAAACAATTTACACAGTTTTACAGTGGTGAGTTATCAATAAAACCTCAGAAGTGGAGGCTTGATTTCTTAATCAATTAAGCCATTGAAAACTAGACATTTTTCACTAGCCCAATACTACTCTTGAAATTTCCCTTCTATGTTCTTCATTTTAAAGAAGAAAACATCTGTGTATGATTCTGGAAGATAAAACAGTGAGAGCTCATTGAACTGCTGTGACAAACTGAACAAAACAGTAAATTCCCACCAATGCCCTAACCTCAGTATTTCTTAGTCATCCAACTCCTAACGCTAATGAGTTAGAATAAGCCACTTGTTTCTCATCTCACTTCTCAACCACCACTCTAAGTCTGGAAGAACAAGAAAAAATAAATGCTCAGCCAAGTCCACCAAACACTCTTCCAGCTATCCAAGTCATGCAGCTTGGCCTCAATCTCACTATTTAGTCTTACTTTAAAATTCACTCTCATAATGAAGAAATATTTGAAAACTTCATATTCTTACAAATGACTTGTTCATGGCGCGTTTCACTTCATCGGAACCATCCGAGTAGATCTGCTGAAATAACTTGTTTAAAGCTGCGTCACCTTCCAGCTTCTCGTTCTTTTCTTCTTCTTTGATTTCACCAACCAGTTTATCCCAGTTCCTGGTGTAGTGAGACGAGGAGGGATACATGTTCTTTACATCTGCAAAGTAAAGGGCAGATGTGACTGATTGATCAGCATGTCTGATTATGTCAAGAAATATGCAAATGCTGTGACCATGGTATTCAGAACACCTGAGCAAGTAGCTTAGGTCACTGAATTTCAACTTTGCATTCAGTGTCTCTCTGCTGTACACATCACTAACATTTCAAAACCTGGATAAGGTAGCATACTGCAAGATCTAGGATGTCCTCACAGCAAAATAACTCCATAAAGTATACGATATACAAAGCTAGGCAAAAACACTCTGCTAATGCCAGGAGAAGCCGGGTTAAGCAGACAAAACTTCGTAAGTGGAAAGCAGTCCCTCAAAGCTGAAGCAGGAGGAATACTGTGAGTAGACACCAGGACAGCCGTGGTTATGTGGTTAAGATTACCTTCAGATCGTACTAAATGAGAACTGCCTCAGGAAAGACAGTTAACAGAAGAGAAAGAAAAATAGATAAAAAGAAGAAAATTAAAGTCAAAAGACAGCTGGGGGGATGGGCAACAGCCACACAACCTGAGTTCGATTCCCAGAACCCATGAAAAGTCAGGACAGAATGGAGTCTATAGCGCTGTTCTCCGACCTCACAGTATACAACGTTTTACAAAGGAAGCAAAGGTTTGAAAAAAGCGAAATAGAGCAGAAGACAAGGCTCAGTGGTTAGGACGACTTGTTCTTGCACAGAATCTGGGTTCTGCTTCCAGCACCTACAAGGAGGCTCACAACCATTCAAAACTCTGGTTTCAAAGCCCACTTCTCTGTTCTGGGATATCAGGCACACATGGTGCACAGGCATACCTGCAAACAAAACACTCTCACACATCAAATAAGTAAGCCTTCTAAAAAGGCAGTACTAATAATTATAAAAATACCAGTGTGCACACACACCTTAGGATGCTCTATAAGAAGCTGGGAATGTTCGTCAATGGCAGAATGAATACCTCCCATATGTGAGGCTCTTATATCAATTACAGATACTACCAAAAAGCCTATTTAATTTTAAAATATCTAAAGCTTTCTAAAAGATTTAATTTGTGCCCGAGTATAAAACCACTGAACCATCTCTGCAGTCAATCTCTCAAGATTTTAACATTAGAAGTGTAGCTTTTCTATGAGATACTTAGATATTTTTCAACATGGAAATATCTGCCATGTAGTAAGCTAATGCTCAATCTCCTACACACACGCACACGCACACACGCACACGCATAAGATTACTTCAATAGAAAATTTTAAGTAACTCCATGGGGCTGGAGGGATAGCCCAGTGTTTGAGAGCAGTGGCTACTCTTCCAGAGGACCAAGGTCCAATTCCCAGCACCCACATGGTAGCTCACAATTGTCTGTTAACTCCAGTTCCAGGGGATCCAACACCTTCACACAGACACGAATGCAGCCAAAATAACAATGCACATAAAATGTTTAAAAGGAAAATACTGACTGCTGAAAACCAATCCACTTACCCACATCTTGATATAGTATCTGAAAACAACACATAAACTTATCTACATAATATAGAAAACAACAAAACTTTTGTACCTATTTACAATACAGAAGCTACAGGCCCGGCAGCTCGAGGGATGCTGTACGACTAAGGAAATGAAGATCTTGGCACTCAGATAATTGGAAGACAGACAAACTAAATGACCCAGTAGGTCTAAGGACAGCTGTTGACCGTCTAATGAAACCACAGCAAAGGCCAGAAATGTGATCCATATGCACAATTTAACAGCTTTAGTACTGAGATTAAAAGAAAATAAAATACATTTTAATTTCATTTTAAAAATTACGTTTATTAGGAACTGGAGAGATGTCAACAGTTATCAGCACCTGCTGCTATTGCAAAGGACCTGGGCTCAGTTCCCAGCACCCACACAGAAGCTCACAACTGTCCTGAGTTCCAGGGGATAAAGTACACTCCTCTGACCTCTACATGCACCAGACACACACAAACATGCAGTCAAAACTTATATGCAGAAGAAAAAAGCTGGATGGGCGGTAGCACACGCCTTTAATCCCAGCACTCAGAAGGCAGAGGGGGGCAGATCTCTGAGTACAGGGCCAGTCTGGCCAATAAATTCCAGAACAGCCAGAGCTATACAGAGAAACCCTGTCTCAAAAAACAACCCACCAAAATATAATAAAATTTTAAATTGCACTATGTACTTATTGGGGAGGGTCCTCAGTATCAAACCTGTGTCATTAGCACCTTCACCATCTGAGTCATCTAACCAGGCCCTTGACGTATTTTTTACACCTAACAGAGAAAGAATATTATTTCAACATAAAGTTTCCTAGAAAATACTAAACCACATTATGATCCTTTTTCATATTTACATCTTAAAAATTGGGTATGTGGGCTGGTGAGATGGCTCAGCGGTTAAGAGCAGTGGTTGCCTTTCCAGAGGTCCTGAGTTCAATTCCCAGCAACCACATGGTGGCTCCCAACCATCTGTAAGGAGATCTGATGCCCTCTTCTGGCCTGTGGATGTATATGCAGCAGAGAACTTACACATTAAATGAATTTAAAAAAATCCTTTTAAAATATTTATATAAAAAAATTGGGTATGCATTTCACATCTTAATACAGACTTCAAGTGGTAAACAGCCAGCAGCAGTTATTAGAAGGAATGGTATAGTTTACAGTGCAAAGAAAAAGAAAAAGAAAGGGAGGGAGGGAGGGAGGCAGGCTGGCTGATCCTAGCTCCCCGTCACACTGGAACACAATAATCTAAATGCTCCTTCTCCAATACTGTCTTTCTACATCCCTTTTCTAAACATAGTTGAGAAACTACTAAATAAACATTATTCTGTTTTCCTGCGCCTTTTTTTTTAACTATAAATAAACCAACTTTTTCCTTTATCCATTTTTCATCACAGTAAGTCCCAGGAAGACCTGGTGCAGGTCCATCCAGAGTATACATATTGCTTTAAACATCTTAAATGCCACTTCCCTCTACTGGAAACGCTATCTTTGTACATTTTCTGGTAGCCAAGGAAAACAAAACACACAAGACATTGTTAAGGAGCTGGAACATGGACTTAATTAATTCTAACGCTGACTCCCAGGAAGAATGGGAGTGCAGTTTTAACCTCTCCAGATAAGCCAGCCAGACTAGATGGGTAAGCGACTTGCCCTTATCTACAATTTCCAGCTTGCAATACACACGATCTGACAAGCATATTAATTCTTCGAGAAACACAACAGGACAGGAGGGCGTGCATCTTGAATTTCTCAAAGATTCAGTTTAGAAAAACTGTACGCATGCACACACACATGCAGGTACACATACCCTCGATATTTAATCTCAGGACAACTTGAGTAACTGGAGATGGTGGGTGAACTACTGAGAGTAATCTAAGTCTCTGCTCGCTCAACTGTATCACCCAACTGTGACCGCAGAGATCATCTCCCGGACAGTGAATGAGTCCCACAGGACACAGCCACATTACCAGAACCACGCCCACTCTGTCCTGAATTTTAGTACTCCACAAATCAACTAGGAGCTCTGAACAGGTAAAATATCTGGGCTGCCTATTATATGAGCATTGTATTATACAGCTGTTCGCTATATAAACCTCAGCCCCAAGCCTCTGATCAGTACCAAGGGCTACCATAAAACATTTACCCTCTGCAGTATCAACTAGAAATCATCTTTGCTGTCTCTCAGGATTCGCTAACTTTGCTACAAATTACTTAAAATTCTATCACTTCACAAAGAAACACTTACATTTTTGCAACTTTTATACATACATGAAATTAATTCTGACACACATACATACACAAACCTGTTAATAACTCACTTTCTAAACCTTGTCACAAACACATGTAATTTCTACTACATACAGGGTAAAAATGTGAAAGTAGCTGAGACACAATGACTCATTTCAGCCATCAAATCAGAGTATTAAATAACAAAAAGAAATTTCTCCCTATTCAATAATGAGGCCATTACTAAGATACAATCTTAGGTTGCAGTTCTGAGAAGGTCCTGCAGGTTAATTATTCACTAGTAGAAAGATGCTTATCTGCTGACTACACATGCGCAGAACAGACTTCAGCACACAAAAGCTACATAATCAACTCTATTTTCCTCTTCCAGGTACTCCTTTTCTGATCTCTGTCCATCTCTGTATGGGTAACAAAAACAGTCCAAATACTCTACTCTGGGAAGCCCCAAAATTCTAGGAAATCGGAGAAGAGAAATCAGTTGGAAAACAGAAAGGAATAAAAAAGGAACAGGGAAGGGGTCATCAGCGATGCAAATTACCTCACCATGGGAGAGAGCAGCACACCAGACAGCACAGACATGTGCTGACTTGAGTCATAACTGACTCAGGGGACAATTCCAACTCTTCTGGGCCTGGCCACCATGTGTCTGTGTTCAAATGTCAGACATCAGGATGACTTTATTATACTCGAAGTATTTTTTGTCATAAATAATGAAGTAGGGAGAGCACTCCTTACGATTTAATTTCAACTACACGATGAACGAGAAGTTCAAGAGGCAGAGTACAAACCTGCTGTGAACTGTTTCGGGGCGGGCACATCTCCTTGTCCCTCTAGCTTTTCCCATCTCACTGCCTCTGGCTTTTTCATTTTAATTTCAATCTGAAAGAAACACCAAATAAAATCCATTACTCAATGCAAGATACATAAAACAGCAAAACTGCAATCTTCATTACTAATCAAAGTTTTATAAGAATTAAGTGGCTTTGACAGTTTGCCTAAATTATACGAAGTTAAATATGAAGACTTATGAAAGCAATTATTTTGTTTCTACTCTTAAGGTTTACCCTTCAAAAACAATACATATAGGTATAAGTTACAATTAACAAACAGTCTTGAAATTCAGGCCAATGAGAGGGCCCAGTGGGTAAGTGTGCTGTGGTCAAGCCTTATAGTCCATGGACCCCACATGGAGGGTGAGAGAACGGACTCCTGACTGCCACATGCATGTGTGTACATGTGCTTGCTCTCTACATACATACATACATACATTACAGAAGGGTCCTGAAATCTAAATGCTTTATTTTTCTTCTACAAAAGTGTTCTGAAACAGAAATGATTCTGCCATTCAAGGCACATTTGACAACAGCAATGACAGTGATCTTTGACCTAAAGTTGGTAAATGGAAGGGAATACTGACACCCAGTGAGAAGAGACTTGGGAATTCTTTTTCTTTCCCCTCCATCTTTATTAACTTGAGTATTTCTTATTTACATTTCAAATGTTATTCCCTTTCCCAGTTTCCAGGCCAACATCCCCCTAACCCTTCCCCCTCCCCTTCTATGTGTGTGTTCCCTTCCCCATCCTCCCTCCATTACAGCCCTCCCCGCAACAGTCCCATTTACTGGGGATCCAGCCTTGACAGGACCCAGGGCTTCCCCTTCCACTGGTGCTCTCACTAGGCTATTCATTGCTACCTATGAGGTCAGAGTCCAGGGTCAGTCCGTGTATAGTCTTTAGGTAGTGGCTTAGTCCCTGGAAGCTCTGGTTGGTTGGCATTGTTGTTCATATGGGGTCTCAAGCCCCTTCACCTCTTTCAGTCCTTTCTCTGATTCCTTCAACGGGGGTCCTGTTCTCAATTCAATGGTTTGCTGTTGGCATTCGCCTAAGTATTTGCTGTATTCTGGCTATGTCTCTCAGGAGCGATCTACATCCGGTTCCTGTTGGTCTGCACTTCTTTGCTTCATCCATCTTATCTAGTTTGGTGGCTGTGCATGTGGGGCAGGCTCTGAATGGGTGTTCCTTCAGTCTCTGTTTTAATCTTTGCCTCTCTATTCCCTCCCAAGGATATTCTTGTTCCCCTTTTAAAGAAGGAGCGAAGGATTCGCATTTTGGTCATCCGTCTTGAGTTTCGTTTGTTCTAGGGATCTAGGGTAATTCAAGCATTTGGGCTAATAGCCATTTATCAGTGAGTGCATACCATGTATGTCTTTCTGTGATTGGGTTACCTTGCTCAGGAGATATTTTCCAGTTCCATCCATTTGCCTATGAATTTCATAAAGTCATTGTTTTTGATAGCTGAGTAATATTCCATTGTGTAGATGTACCACATTTTCTGTATCCATTCCTCTGTTGAAGGGCATCTGGGTTCTGGCTTCTGGCTATTATAAATAAGGCTGCTATGAACATAGTGGAGCATGTGTCTTTGTTATATGTTGGAGCATCTTTTGGGTATATGCCCAAGAGAGGTATAGCTGAGTCCTCAAGGAGTAAAATGTCCAATTTTCTGAGGAACCTCCAGACTGATTCCAGAATAGTTGTACCAGCTTGCAATCCCACCAACAATGGAGGAGTGTTCCTCTTTCTCCACATCCTCGCCAGCATTTGCTGTCACCTGAGTTTTTGATCTTAGCCATTCTGACTGGTATGAGGTGAAATCTCAGGGTTGTTTTGATTTGCATTTCCCTTATGACTAAAGATGTTGAACATTTCTTTAGGTGTTTCTCAGCTATTCGGCATTCCTCAGCTGTGAATTCTTTGTTTAGCTCTGAACCCCATTTTTTAATAGGGTTATTTGTCTCCCTGCGGTCTAACTTCTTCAGTTCTTTGTATATTTTGGATATAAGCCCTCTATCAGTTGTAGGATTGGTAAAGATCTTTTCCCAATCTGTTGGTTGCTGTTTTGTCCTAACCACAGTGTCCTTTGCCTTACAGAAGCTTTTCAGTTTTATGAGATCCCATTTGCCTAGGGAACTCTTACAACCCTGCGATGGATTCATAGAGCAAAGTCAGCGGTGTCCCTGAGATACCGGCTCTCAACTCTCTAGCGTGCGTGCATTTCGGCTGCTTCAGAGGAGCTTACCTGACTGTGGAACAACAGTGCTGTGTAAAAACTAATGCTGACATCACTGCATCACTGCAAGGCAGGTTCCATTTGCTGAAATGCTCAGGACAGAAATACTTCAGATTTTAGATTTATTTCTTAAAGGGTTTTTTGCTTTTAAATAATATGTCTTGGGATTAAAGCAAAAACTAATAGAAATTCATATCTGTTTTAGACAACAGACACCCAGTTTGTAGATCATTTTATACAATATACAAATGCTTTAGGGTGCATACATTTAGAATTACTTTTATTTTTTAGGGTGTGTGTGTGTGTGTGTGTGTGTGTGTGTGTGTGTGTGTGTGTGTGTGTACGTGCACGTGTGCGCTCGAGTAGTGCCTACAGAGGACAGACAAGGGAGCCTAGTGCCCTGGGGCTGCAGTTCTAAGCACTGTGAGCAGCTGGGTAGCAGTGCTGGGGACCAACCACAGGCACAGAGGTTAAGAGCAACTAATCAAGGTTGGGCCCTAGAATTCTCTCCTTATGCCCGACACACAACTGCTCTGACTCTTCCTGCAGAGACAAACAAACACGTACCTCAAACAGGGCACTGCTAAACCAAAGGACTGCAAATTTAGTCTGGCTCAGTGAACTAACAATCCCCATCAGGTTCATGGGCACACTCTTACTAAAAAGTTCCTTCTTCCACCTGAAGAACATCACATACTAGCTCACATTTCTGAAAGCTACTGTAACCTGGGCATTTGTGCAGTTTGAACAAAGAAGTCTTTCTCTCTTAGCACAGGCTGACCTAACTTGAAGTCATACCTAATCTAGTCACTGATGCCTGCCATAAACCATTTAAGATACTTACTTCTTAAACGTTCTAAAGATGGGGAGAACTGTGAACCCCCTTTTATTCTTAATTTTCCATTCATACAGCTCTTAAAATTTTAAGTCTTGAGGACTCTGGTAGATATTTCTAGAATTACCTGCCCAGTTTCCACTGTAACCATTAATAAGCCAACCTATTTTTATTTAAGTAAAACTTCCTTAAAAGTTTGAGAAGATAGCTCGGTTGGTAAAGCGCTTGCCCCACAGGCCCAAGGACCTATGATCAGATCCTCAGGTACAAAGCATGTGCTCATAACCCCAGAGCTCAGGAGACTGGGGGTATGTGGCGTGAACAAGGGGATCCCTGAAATTTGCTGGCCAACTAATCTAGGCAGTCAACGAGCTCTAAGTTCAGTGGGAGACCATGTCTCAAAAAGTAAAATGAGGAAGACACTAGATGTTGACCTGGCCTTCACACACATGCACTCACACACCTGCATACATCCCCCCAATTATCTTTTTGAACCTTTGTTAGTTTACTTAAATATTACTTTCAAGTACACAGAACATGCTTTTAAGATATCTCAGAGAAATATTTACACACTATATAAGAACCCAAACTGTGTTGGCTCACTAGTTCTCAGTATTGTAATACCACCAACCCACCTCAGAGGACTCTGTGTGTAAGAGAATTTATTAATTTTTCTCAAAGGACAATGCTCTAGCACTACTCCTAGGCAATCATAGCATTTACTGCCTTCCGAAGTAGCCATAAACCCTTTGAGCAAGAGCCAGAAACTGATGGTAGAAGGGTTTTCCTCAGGACCTGAAGAGCTCTCTCCGGCAGTTATTCAGGATGAAGCCTTCTGAGCATTCTATGCAGTCCAATTCCTTTGCTGTTAGAGCAGCATCTCAAGACCGTGAGCAGACGCAGTAATCTTACCTATATTCAACCACGTGTAGGTCACAGGGCAATTTACAGGAAGCTGGTTTTCCCCACCTCTTCTAACTGCTTAATTCTAATATTTACTACTATTTACTAGGATGAGATTACGTCAGGGCAATGTATCCTATACAAGACCAAGCTAAGCTGTCATCATATTCTTCCCTTCTGCTGTATGTTCTGACTTACTACCAAAATCCTATCTCGTGACTCTTTTGAAGACCGCAACAACATTCCAGTGTACAACATGCATACTGGAAAAGAGCTGGTTATTCAGCAGAATGTGTGCTAAAATGTCAACAGTGACTATGTTCTATTCAGAAGATCTGGACGTTTAGATGGAAGCATGCTAAAACGTCATCAGTGGTAGCAGGGATTACCTTCTCAGTGCCTCTGTATACTTCTCTACCTTTGCTATGCTCCCCATGTATAAAGACCTCAATGATGACGGCAAGCAGCCTCGGTTGAGCACTATGTGCTCAGGGCTTTGCATATGCCAGCCTACTTAGCAGAACCATGAAAGATTCCTGTCTATATCCATTTATTTGCGTGCGTGCGTGCGTGTGCCTGTGCAAGGATATTAGATGTCTTCCTCTATCATTCTCTGCTTCCCTTCATGACATGGGGTCTCTTACTGAATGTAGAGTTCATCTTTGCAGCTAGTCTGACAAGACACCTTGCTCTAAGGATCCCTGGTGTTCATCTCCTGTGTGCTGAGAATCATAAGCAACGACCACACCCACCTGATTTAATGTAGGTTCTAGAAATCTGGGCCCTCAGTGCAGCAAGCTCTTTACCTACTAAATCCCATCTTCCTACCACTGGTGAATATAACACTGCCTCCCTCTGCTGTTTGAAAAAGGAAATGATCAAAGATTTCACCATTTAGTTCCCTAAAGAAACATAATTATGAAAAAAGCTCAATTTCTTTTTGTAAAACACAGCAGTTTACGGTTACATATACAAAATATATTGACCCCGGGGTCAGAGCACAGCTTCTTCTATCTGTAAGTCTCTCAGCCCTGTATCCAGCTGTGCAACTGAATCCAGGACCCACAAAGGCTTTGGCAACAATAACGCACAACCACAAGATACAATAATGCACAACCACAAGCTAATTCAGAACCAAGAGTGTAAGGAGCCCATAGCATCTGGGCAGCCCTAGCCACACAACATGCATTCTATGCCCTGCACATGCTCTCACAGCATGCTAACACGCTATAAGAGTACCGCCTGAAACCCCTGCACACACATTTTCATTAGCAAAGTCTCTGGACATTACTATACTCCTGTCACACCGCAACAGAGAAATATCAAACTATGCTATCCTGGGACTTTATTAAGTTGCTGCTTGAGTTGCCAAAATGAATTTCATAAAAATAAATAAGTCATTCAGTGAGTTCTGGCTTGGGATTAGGACAGAATCCCAACACTTTCTGAAGTAGCCCTAAAAATACTGGTCATTTTGTACTGTGTGCTTATGTGAAGCAGCGTTCTATGTGATGGCTACAAAAACAAAGGTCAACAGCTCTTAAAAAACCCAAGACGCTCTAGCACCAAGGAACCACCATGTTTAATTCATGCAAATCCCAATGACACCTACCTTAAGTTTGGTTTTTAGTAAATGGCAAGGCTCTACATAGAACCAAAACACTGTTTAAAATAAAATTCTTTAAAACTTATTATCGGTGAACTCTTGAGTTATATATCTATATATGCCAAGAGCCACATAAAATTTTCTCAAGCAAAATGGTTTTAAAAGCCCTGCTTTAGAACCTTAGAATCTTAAGTTCCATTCAGAAGAAAGAAAAACTTAAGCATTACTCTTGGCTGGATGTCAGAATTCAAATATGTATCCTGGGTCAGCACTAACAACTAACAGAGATCACCGGCCTGAGGGTTGGGACAGTGTGTGCCCCATGCACAGTGACCAATTATTTACTATGGGGTACACTTGCGGAAACCATTTAAACACGTGAGACTTTTCTTCCTCCAGCCTTTAATCCCAGGAATTGGAGTCAGAGAGAGGCCAATCTCTGTGAGTTTGAGACCAGCCTGGTCTATGGAGGGAGTTCTAGGACAGCCAGGTCTACAGAGAAACCCCATCTCAAAAAAACAATAATAAAAACAAACTAAAACCAAAACATTTACTCTATCAACTCCCATTCAGATTCTTCCACAAGAATCACTGAGCACCATGTATATAGGGGGGAGAACTACCAAATTTAGCAAATAAATTAGTGAGTATATTTATGCTAAAAAATTATTCAGTCACCGGGTGTGGTGACACATGCCTTTAATCCCAGCACTCAGGAAGCAGTGGATCTCTGTGAGTTAGAGGCCAGCCTGGTCTACAGAGTGCGTCCAGGACAGCCAGGGCTTGCTACACAAGGGAAACCCCGTCTTAAAAACCCTAAAATAAAAGTCATTCATCATCTCTTTACAGAAATCAATTCTTTTTTTTCTTTTTTTTTTTTTTTTTTTTTAGTTCTTTTTTTCGGAGCTGGGGACCAAACCCAGGGCCTTGCACTTCCTAGGCAAGCGCTCTACCACTGAGCTAAATCCCCAGCCCCCAGAATTCTTATTAAATTACTTCAAATGGATTTGCAGCAGGAAGGGCTGGGAAAACACCTAAGTGGTAAGCTTGCACAAGGGCCCAAGTTGAATACCTAGCAACAGGAGGCAAGATGGGAAAGTGGGTGGGGGGTTCAGGGACAGACTATAACAAAGGACAGTATCTGAATTTTGGTATTCAAAAGGCCAAGGTAGGAGAATATAGAGTTTGAGGTTGGCCTCTGACTTAAAGTGAAAGAGCTAAAAACTCTTAACAAAAAATACACCATTTCCTCACCTGCCTCTCATATAACTCCCCAGCCTGGGGACTGACTGCTCAAAATTCTATTATTAAATAAATTTAACCCTATGTAGATAGAGCAGCAACTGAATATGGTAATCCCTTCAGGAGGTTGGAATATGCTTGGCCCAGTGAGGGGCACTATTAGGAAGTGTGGCCTTGTTGGAGGAAGTGTGTCACTATAGGGTTGGGCTTGAGAGACCTTCCTCCTAGGTGCCTGGTAATAGTCTTCTGTTTGCCTTTGGAACAAGATGTAGAACCCTCAGCTCCTCAGGCTGGCATACATGCTGCTTGCTCCCCCACCTTGATGACAATGGACTAAACCTCAGAACCTATAAGCCAGCCCCAATTAAATGTTGTCCCTTATAAGAGTTGCTTTGGTCATGGTATCTCTTTATAGCAATGGAAACCCACCAGAGACTGGGTTATTGCTGTGATAGACCTGACCATGTTTTTGTTTAGAAGAATGTGGATTTTGGGACCTTGGACTTGGAAAGCCATGGAATGTTTTTAGTGGGGCTTGATGGGCCATCCTAGTAGGAATATGGAAGATTGTGCTGCTGAGGGTGATTTGAACTGCATAGGTCTGCTGGCTCAAGGGTTTCAGAAGAGAAGAATTTTAGTGTGTAGCCTAGACTGCTCTTGTGATATTTTGGTGAAGAATGTGGCTGCTTTCTGCCAATGTTTCAAGAGTATGCCTGAGGCTTAGGTGAAGAGATTTAGATTAATTGTTTTGACAAAGGGAATCTCAAAAACAGTCTGGTATAGATTCTGTTGTGTGGTTACTAAAGTTCACTCTTATGAAGAGCCTTGATGAATAGGGGCGAGCTTTAAAAGGAAAACTACAAAACATATGGTTAAAAGGAGTGTTGTGGGGGTTGGGGATTTAGCTCAGTGGTAGAGCGCTTGCCCAGCAAGCACAAGGCCCTGGGTTTGGTCCCCAGCTCCGAAAAAAAGAAAAAAAAAAAAAAAAAAAAAAAAAAGGAGTGTCGTGGACTTGGTCTAATGCCACTAGCATTATGTTAATTTGGTCCCCAAAATTGCATGTCTGCACATGGAACCCTGTCCCCAGTTGTTTTAATTGGTAAATACAGTTACAGGTGGCTAACAACTGGGTAGGGAGACAGAGGTGGGACTTTTAGGATTCCCAGGCAAGAAACTCAGGAAGGAAAGGGACAGCAGCGGCCATTATGGGGAAGGAGAGGAGACATCACACCTGAGAGGTTCAGAGGATAGAGAGACAGCTGGGGAAGAGTAGGCCCCAAGGGGCATCCCTTTAGACTGGGTCTAAAGAAACATAGATGAAATATAGATTTTAGTAAGTAATAACTCAGAAATATCGGAGGGTGTGTGTGTGTGTCAGCCACTTGGAGGTTTAGAAGTGGCCCAGCCATTGAGCTGTTAAAGGCATATTAAAATATAAGGCCACGCATGCGCACACACACGCATGCATACATACATGCCTTTCATTAGAAAATCCAGAATATTGGGGCAGGTAGCAATGAGTGCCACCACCACCCAGGTAGATTTGATTTAAGTAGGATTAATTGGGTATTACTATGAAGGGGCACCAAAAAGTAGAATGGAGCTGTCCTATGTTCAAGAAGATCAACAGATTAAAAGAGTAGTGACTTTGGAGCAAGATCCCACCCAAGCTGAGGCTTGGCACTGTGAGAGACAGGGAAGGCTACTGGTGAAGGTGCAGCCTCAGTTGCAGTTGATGGCCCAGGCCAGAAGGGGTCATGCAAAGGTGAGGCTTGTTACCATGAAGGGAGCCTATGAGGGGCTATTGGTGAAGCCTGGGTGCAGAAGACCTGAGTGTACCGCGGGATGACCACCAAGAACAGCAGCAGCATGGAGTGGAGTCAATGAGAGCCTAGAGTGCTGCAGAGGGCAGAGCTGGAGATGGGACCCAAGCCCTTTGCAGGAGCCCAGAAGATGGAGTGTGGATTTCAAAAGTTGGTACAAGAAGCTGTAACGCTGAAGTTGCCTTGAAGACCCCAAGATGTTAAAGATGCCAGAGCCATGGGCTACCTGCTGAGGAAAACTGCTCACAGGGCGTGGAAACAAGGATGAAGAGTGGAGATCTGAGGACCGCTTTGGCATCGGACATGAAGATGCAGAGTTTACAGTTTGCCCAGTAGTTCCCTATCTTGCTTTGGTCCAGTATTTCCTCACTATGATATTTTCAAATGGTAACACATAGCCTGTGACGTTAGAGATATGCGATCTGCTTTTTGCTGATTGCTTTTGATTTTATAAGGGATTACAGTTCAGTGTTTGGATGAATCTCAGAAGAGACCTTGAACTTTCAACATTATTGAGACTGCTATAGACTATGAGAACTTTTGAAGTTGGACTAAATGTATTTTGCATCATACTATGGCTCATGTGTTTGAACAAGCCTATGGGGGCCGGGGAGTGGAAATGTGGTGGTCTGAAAATGCTTGGCCCAGGGAGTGGTACTATTAGGAGGTGTGGCCTTGGAGGAAGTGTGTCACTGTAGCTTTGTAGTGTGTGGCTTTGAGAGACCCTCCTCCTAGCTGCCTGTTTGCCTTTGGAACAAGATGTAGAACCCTCAGCACCTCCTGCACCATACCATGCCTGCCTGGGAGTGGCCATACTCCTGCCTGGATAATAATGAAGTGGACCTCAGGACCAGTAAGCCTGCCCAATTAACTGTTGTCCTTTATAAGAGCTGCCTTGGTCATGGTCTGTTCACAGCAATGGAAGCCTAACTTCTCAGACATCCGTCTTCTCACTCTCCATCATCCCACAGAGCGCTGTCAGCCAGGTAGCTGCCTCCTAAGTGACCAGTTTTGTTCCTGACAAGCCATACCTTTCTTAAAGGGCAATTTTAAGTCAATGAAAACTCTACTCCAACAGAGGAAGGTCATCATCCTAATTCCAGGAACAGAGAAGACTACACTGTAAAATGTCCACCTACACAATTCCTCTTTCATTAACTCATTTATAATATGCTTGTATTTATGATAAACCAGTTCAGTTATACAATTACATAGTTTTACATAAAGATCAAGATAACCTATATCTTTCATTTTGGGTTACACAAGTCACACGCTGTATTTGCACTGTATTTTCTTTTTCTTTTCTTTTTTTTGAGGGACGGTCTCACTCTAACCCATGCTGACCTGAAACTCACGCTGTAGCCCAGGCTTGCCTCAAACTCACAATAATTCTCACGCCAGCCTTCTGGGTGCTGGGATCCAGGAATGAGTCACTATATCTGACAGTCTTGATTTTTAATCTTCTTATATTCTCTACTAAGTTGTACTACTTCCTTTTCTTTTGCAATGACATTTAAAACTCTAAAAACTAATTCCATTGTATAGTCTTACTTTTGAAATATATAGGGGGGTTGGGGATTTAGCTCAGTGGTAGAGCACTTGCTTAGCAAGTGCAAGGCCCTGGATTCGGTCCTCAGCTCCAAAAAAAGAAATATATAGGAAACTAAATTATATAATCAACTATAATTCAAATATATCCAGCATTTCCTCTTATAAAATACTCCAGAGCTGGGCAGCAGTGGTGCGTGAGTTTAATCCCAGCACTTGGAATGCAGAGGCAGGCAGATCTCTGAGCTCAAGGCCACCCTGGTCTACACAAGGAGTTCCAGAACAGCAAAGGGAACACAGAGAAATCCTGTCTCAAACAAACAAAATAGCCTAAATTCAGTTTCACTAATAAAAAACAAAATGCAGATTTTTTTCCCTTACAGTCCTTATAAATTATGTAAGACAGAGCATTTGTATATCAAAACAGACCACACTAACAATTCCTGAGTATCAGATCTCATGAAGAGGCTGGTTAGAACTGGAGAGACGGACAGCTCAGTGGAAAAAGTATCAGGCAGCTCACAACCACTATTTTTTTTTTTTTTTAAGATTTATTTATTTTATATGTGGGTACTCTATTGCTGTCTTTAGACACACCAGAAGAGGGCATCGGATCCCCATTACAGATGGTTTCACAACCCCTTTATTATAACTCCTGTTCCAAGGGGATCCAATGCCTCTGGCCTCCTTAGATGCCTGCACTCATGTGCACATATTCCGATACAAATACATGCATGATTTTAACAATAAAGTCTAAGGTATTTGCTCTGCATGGGTGAGGACATAAGCTTAGCTTCCCAGCACCCACAGAAAATGCAGCTGTCATTTGTTCTTAACCCCAGAGCTACACAGCACAAACAGGCAGATTCCAGGGGGTACACTGGCCTGCCAATCTAATAAGACAGGGAGATGCAGTACAGCTAAAGAAGCTACTACAAAAGACAAGGAGAAGAGCAATAGAGAAAGACAGACACGTTGGAACTTCAACCTCAGCCTTTATACATAGATGCTCAAGGAAGTATCACATACACACAGTAACTAAATAGGCTGACTGATATATCTACATTAAATAGAAGCCTGTCTTAGTTAGGGTTTTACTGCTGTGAACAGACACCATAACCAAGGCAATTCTTATAGAGCCAACATTTAATCGGGGCTGGCTTACAGGTTCAGAGGTTCAGTCCATTATCATCAAGGTGGGAGCATGGCAGCATCTAACAAGGCAGATGTGGGGCTGGAGGAGCTGAGAGTTCTACATCTTCATCCGAAGATTACTAGAAGACTGGTTACCAGGCAGCTAGGAAGAGGGTTTCTCAAAGTCTACCCCCATAGTAACACACTTCCTCCAACAAGGCTACACATCTTAATAGTGCTACTCCATGGGCCAAGCATATTCAAACCACAACAACCCTGAGTTTGATTCCCTGGACCCCCGTGGTAGAAGAGAACCAGAACCAGAACCAGTTCCCACAAGATGTCCTATGACCTCTATCCACCCATCACAGCATTCCTGTACACACACACACACACACACACACACACACACACACACACACAATTTAAATGTAATTCTAAAATTTACCAAAACAAAACCTTTCTTCTTACTTACTTATCCCTTTAACTTAATGGTGTTTCTTACAAAAAGCTACGTTGTGGGATGGAAACTCACAATGCTTGCCTAGCACAGAGAGCAGGGGCTGCAAGCCTTACACATGGCCGATTTCATCCTTCAGGATCTTTTTACAGACATTACTTGTTTAATATTACATCTTTCCTGCTTGCTTACCTTTGTTGAGAGTACTTTAAATGTACTCTGTTCTGGTATTATAGGGTGAAGCAACCTCAGTTTCAAACTGCAGTCTTCTCCAGAAGGAATTTTCACCACAGCAGACAACTAATGAAAACAAAGTTAGTATCATACTTTGTAGATGTATATAAAAGGCTAAGTATTTACTATAACTACACATTTCAGCAATGTTGAAGATGAAGTATTTTACAAAGAAATACAGATGTATGTATGTGTGTGTGTGTGTGTGTGTGTGTGTGTGTGTGTGTGTGTGTGTGTGTGTGTGTACTGACAGGTTGTAGGAGTCTGCTTTCTCACTCCATCATGTGGAACCCCAGGATGAAAGTTAGACTGTCAGGCTTGGGGACTGGGGCCTTTACCCTCCATGCCATTTCACCAGCTCTACAATGTCAGATTTAAGCACTTTTCAAAAGAGTGTTTTCTTTTCTTCACATGGCATCTCTCATTTGAATTCTCATATATAGAACCGAATGGTAGAAAAGAATGTTGCATAGTATTAATTACAGATTCACACTATAACATTCAAACCAAGAAGACATAACACACAGAACAAAGTAATAGAGCATACAGCTTTTTTATATGCCTACCCGTATGTAAACTATGTTAATTCTACCACAATAGTGCTTGTAAATAACTATAACGAGGAAGGAAAAAGCTATTAAATCATACTCATTTAATATAGTTAATAAATTTGAAGGCATGTATAAACCCCACACGAGTAAACTGTTTTTGTGTGTGGTGTTGGTGGATAGGTGGTGGTAGTAAACGAAACCTGTTTTAAAGTAACAAGTAGCAGTAAGTTAAATCAAAGCATTGATCTTACTGTCAGCATAATTTTGCTTTGCACTGCAAATACATCAGAGGATGTAAGGCAGCAATGGTAGCTTGGGCCCACCATGCACAGTGACGGGTACCCCAGAATCAGAGATAGGAGGATTGCAACGGGCTTGAGGCCAGCCATGGATGGCTACACAGCAAGACCTCTAGAGACAGCCTGTCTCAAACATTTTCTTAGTCCAAATTTTCAAAAACTTCAAATGAAAAGCAATACTTCTAACACATTTAGTATTTTCCATTTTAGCTCAAGAAGAAATGAAATACATCTAATAAAATGGTATAAACTGTTCATATACTAAATTACAAATTAACTTCTATAATTATACTAATTTAACTTCTATATAAGATTCAAAGACTAAGTACCTCTTTTTCTGAAAAATCCACACGTACATCATTCTTCTGAACATTCTTGATCATAAGTGTAATGATTACATGAGATTCTGTTTGATACCAGTCATACCTATTTAAAGAAATATCTTAATATAATTTCTGATTTTCTTAAAGTTGTCAAATTAATAGTCTGATAAGAACAAGAGCTCCACCTTTAGGAAGCAAATGATAGAGCAGCTATAAACAACTACTTCCTATCAGTAGGTAGACAACGTCAAACCTTTCCAGACCCAACGCCCTAGTTCCTGATGCTGCTGTGCTAATACAGATGAAAATTTAACAGCTACCAGTTATGTGCCGCACCAACACCTTCATCTTTTAACTTTTTAAAGCACAGATTGTGAGTGCTAGCTTAGAAAGATGAAGCAGTTAGCTTCCGAACCAACTGGCAGCAATGACACAGTGGGCATGGGTCAATCTGCGTCAGTCCTCTTAGGAACACTGCACAGATCGCCCACAGTGCCTGCCGACACACTGTGCACCATATTAAAGGAGTAATTCAAGTTCTGAGGGAAGACCAGTGTGTCTAAAGAGATGTCCTCTCACAAGGAAAGCACTGAAAATGTAGGTGTTCTCCCTTCCAAACTACACTAGACTAAAATCTCCAGAGGGCAAAGCTGTCTATCCAGCACTAATCTATTTCTAAGAAGGGCAAGTGCCTACTTCACACTCAACCTAATAAACTGTTTTGAACTGTCACTCACTGGATTCGATTAAAATAAAAGCATCTTGATTAAAGAAATGCACTTCAACAGTCCCAGCACATGCCTTCACAACTGGTGAGACTCCGAAGTCCTACACCAAAGCGACTTGTGTTTTGCTACATTTTAAAAACACAAGCTGTTTCCGTGGCTAGAGAATAGTTTGCATGTTGTGTGCATGTGCATGTGTCCTAGTGAGTGTATGTGTTGGCCAGTGGATGGGAGTCTTCCGTAACTGAGTTTATCACTCAACTGGAGGTTTTAACATGGCTAGACAAGCTGGCTGGCCTCTCAGCGAGCTCCAGAGAGCCATCTTTCTCTCTCACCCAGCACCACCATTACAGATGTGTGCTGCCATGGCCATTTTTTGTTTGCTTGCTTTTGTTACTTTGTATTTATGGGAATGATAGGAATCCGAGATCCTCACACTTGCAGGGCAAGCACTGAATTCATGGACTGAGCCACAGTCAAAGCCTAGCTATTCATCCATTAAGTGATTGCAATACTGGCTTTGAACTCGGGTAGAACATTCCTAAGTAAAACTGAGCCACATGTAAGAAGCAGGACAAAGGCTGAGGGTATAGTTCCCCTACACCGCACTTACCTAGGATGCATGAGGACTTTGCTGGTTCAGTCCTCAGCACCTCTTTCTCATGCATGCAAACGTCTCCCCCCCCACACACACACAGGAGACATGCATACATGCATGCATACACACATGCACACACACACACACCAGCATGGCCAATCTCAATTCTGTGTAGCCTGCTACTTCCTTACAGGGATAGCAGTAACTTAGTTGGAAGCAGCTCTCCTTAATATACACAAAGGCGACAGAACACGGAACCAAGCCAAGCAAGTTTAGAGATGACAGTTATTTCAATTCATTAAAATGTTAATACTAATTAGTAGACAGGCTTAAAGTTAAATTTTTCATGAGGACTGTAACACAATTTTTAAATTAAAAAACACTTAAAATCACAGTTAAGGATCTGCCTTCTGTGAAATCAAAATTCTCTCCTCTTTAAGCACATTTACCACCAGCTGCTTTATAAGAAAAGAAACACTTACTTGATTTTTGACTGGGTCCTCTGAGATGCAGACTGGTTTTGGCAATTTGAAAGAGAAAAATTTTTACATGTTAATTTAGCAGCTATATTTTAAAAATTCACATATTTTGATTAATTGAGCATTGTAGTTCTATCACATGGAAGAAATTGTGTAATTTTCATGATTGGCAGGCTGCTTTTCCAAGCAGCAGAAGGTGCCACACCAGCCTTACACAGTGAGGCAATACAACACAACACAACCCTTCTCATATGACAGGGAGAGCCGACTGAAAGACAGACTCGAACACTGATCAGGTTAACACTCTGAGGACGGTTTTCAGTAGGTGTGGCAGCAGCACACACCTGTAATGCAAGGTAGAGGCAGGAAGAACAGGAGTGAAAGGTCATCCTCAGTGACAAGACCAGCCCAGGCTACAGGAGACCGTGTAAGAAAGAAAAGTCATTAAGACAGTATGACCTGAGGCTTAATTACGATTACCAAACATTTCTCTCGAAACTGGAAAGGCTCATCCCAGCGTTGGCTTCCGAAGGCCATTTTACCACATCCAAGGCATCTCTGCATCCCTAACCATGAGGAAATGAAAGTCCTGGGATAACAAGGGCGAGCTTCAGGGGCTGGGGATTTAGCTCAGTGGTAGAGCACTTGCCTAGGAAGCGCAAGGCCCTGGGTTCGATCCCCGGCTCCGAAAAAAAGAACCAAAAAAAAAAAACAAGGGCGAGCTTCCACACCCAGCCAACAAAATGGGTCTACACAAACCATACCCTGAAACCGCGTGCTCACTGATAAGGCTCTGTACAGGGAAGAAGATGCCCCAGTATAGGTGGCCTCTAACTTGTCCCTGATGAAAAGAGAAGCAACCAGAGGCAAAACTACTTCTAGAGGAACAAAGCCAACCTGGAATTCCTCTCCAGTGTCAGCTCACGGGAAACAGGCGTAGATTCTGACTACAACAAGTACAATTAACCTGGCACCGGGCAAAACTAGCCTGTGTCAGGGCTGGAGAGAGGGATGCTCTCCAGAAGGTCCAGGGGTGATGTATGGCACCCACACCTAGCTCACAGCCTAGGAACTCCAGTTCTAGGGGATCCAGGGACCACTCGACGTCATGATGCACACATGTACATTTAGGAAAAACACTCAGGCACATTAAAAGAAGATAGACAGACGGATGAATGGAGGGATGGACAGACAGACGAACGGACGGATGGACAGACCAACTGACCAAAATAAAGGGTATATACCACTAAAGCTATATATGCTTTATTCCTGGACAAATGTGGTTTTGTTAGCCAAATGCCATTCTGTTGTTTGCAAGCCCTTATAGTTTAGATACTAAGGATCCCCTGATGGTACCATTCTGGGAGTCAGGACCTGTCTGGAAGAAAGGTCACTGGGGAATCGAATGCCTTTGAAAGTTATACTGGGTGTCCTATCTGCCCACCCTTTCGGTTTCCTGGTCACCCTGATGTAAACTGCTATGCTTTGACTGATCTCCCTAAGCAGATGAGCCAAGATAAACCTTTCTTCCCTTAAACTGCTTTTCTTAGTTCACAGTACTTGCGAAAGCCTGGCCCATACTTAAATCTAGATTCAATTCCAATAGTCTATGGCCTGAATAAAAACTATTAACAGGTAAATTAGGAAGTCAGCCTGTACACCCTCTTCACTTAGTTCCTCACTTACCACACATTGCCTAGGCATGAAGGGCAAGTACAAACATACAGAGGTGGTTAACAGGGCTTCAATTCTGGAAGCTGTTGTAAACTTTACCTATATACATGCATTGACTAATACTCCCAAGACATTTGTCTGAAGCAGAATAGCTCTGTTAGATGCAGTTTTTCCAAATGGTATTTCTCTGTGTAGCCCTGGCTGTCCCGAAACTCACTCTGTAGACCAGGCTGGCCTAGAACTCAGAGACTGTCTGCCTCTGCCTCCGATGCTAGAATTACAGGCCCTGCTGAAAATCCTTCTTAAAAGAGGAATAAGCATCTCAAAAAGGTAATTATCCATAAAATAAGTCAGGACTACACACATTTCTCAACTTATGTCATTTTCCTTATTGACTATGTATGTCACAACTACTAGTAAAACACTATGCCACAATTTAAGCCTCATATATGAAAGTCCAAACTGATGAAAACCAAACTGACCCAGGGGCTGGAGAGATGGCTCAGCAGTTATCCACACTGGCTGCTTTTCCAGAGGACCCAGGTTCAATTCCTAACACTCACATGACAGCTCAAAACCATATGCCAACTCCAGTCCCAGGGAAGGGATGACCTCTTCTGACTTCCACAGGTACCACACACATATAAGGTACACAGATAAAACACTAATACACATAAAAGAAATTTCAAAAAACTAAAATTGAATATTTTAAGTTACTTTGCCTTATAATTTCATCGTTTTTTTTCTTAAAGATTTTCTATTTCTCTCTCTCTCTCTCTCTCTCTCTCTCTCTCTCTCTCTCTCTCTCTCTCTGTGTGTGTGGTGTGTGTGTGTATGTATGTATGTATGTATGTATGTATGTATGTGTGCCTGCATAAGTGTCTGCTCACCACATGGGCATCCTAGGGGACCAGAAGGTATCAGATACCCTGAAACTACTAGAGTTACATGTGGTTCAAGCCACTTGATGCAGATACTGAGAACCAAGCTTGAGTCCTCAGGAAGAGCAGCAAGTGCTTTTAAGTACTGAACCAGCTCTACAGCCTTGGCACTGTAATCTGTAATGACATTTTGAACATGAGAACCCTTAACTGTTAACAAACATTAAGAATGAACCAAATGGGGCTAGAGACGGCTCAGCGGTGAAATGCATTGGCTATTCTTCCAGAAGTTCTGAGTTCAAACCTCAGCAACCATATGATGGCTCACAACCATCTTTAATGGGGTCTGATCCTTCCTTCTGGCATACAGCTGCATATACAAACTGCAAAACTCATATACAAAAATAAATCTTTAAAATAAAAAAAAAAAAAAAAAAGGACCAAACAGAAGCCTTTCCAACTATCCTTAAGTCTACTGGAAAAAAACTCCACATGATGACAATTATTTAACCTGAGGGCTGTTGATATTGGTAAAGAAAAGATAGGAAATAACCATCCTGATGACACAAAATCCCAGTCAGCTTGGATTATATACTAAACTCATTAAGACAGTTCAATACTTTCCATGATTATAAACTTGTAGCTTTTATTTCAACAAAATGAGTTATTTCAGATAACTAATATTTAAATGAAATTGTTTAATATCTTTGAGAGCTTATCCCAAGCCCTAGCTTAAATATGAATTTGATTAGTTAAATTTAACATGACTAAGTAAACCGTGAGGGATGAGAGGACTTACCACTTCAGGTTCTGATCCTATAAAACAAAGAAGAACGCATGTTCAGATACTAGTATGTTTACAGGCAAAGCCACATACATGATTTCTACGGCAAACATATCAACCAAAAAGCTAATCTTTTATGTATTTCAAATGAAGCAAACTCTTTCCACTTTGCATCCAGGAGTCAGTTTTTGGTTCCTTGGTTAACTTTAACTGGTAATAACATATTACTATTGGCAAAGCAAAACCATCAAATTTTCCTTCTGACATTAAGACTGAAAACAAGGGTCAGAAGAAAACAGTCTCCTCCTGAGCTGGGGTGTAACTTTGTAGCAGAGCAACCATTTGCCCAGCATGCACAAGGTCCTGGGTTTGATTCCCAGAACCAAGAAAGCAAGATTAAAGAGGACTGTGGAAGCCTACCTAACATACTTACCATTCTGAATCTCTTGGCATCTTTTAATCCAGATGTCAAAATTTGTATCTGTACCTAGAACAAAGAAAAACCTATATAAAATCCCCACTGTGCAAAATGTAGCATATTAATTCAACAAATATTACTGGCCAGCTACTATGCCCCAAGTAGTCCAGGCACTGGGAACCGAGCAGTCAATAAAATAGATATTGCCTACGCAAACAGAAATTACAGCAACCATACTGTTAACACTCTAGTGTAACAACGGGTTTACCATTGACCTGCTCACCTTAGAAAACTACTACGCTAAACAGTTTAAGTACAGCCGACTCCCTGATCTTAAAGGAACGCTCCCTCATACGGCAAAAGCAGACTTGAGTCACATTCCCAGTTCTCACCCCTTCATCTTGCTCTACAACACAGCCACCAACTGTCTACTCTTTTCTGTGACTTTGTCCATCTTCATACTTATACTTTGTGAAAATGTCCCATCTCCAAGCTATATGGTATCCAAGAAAATGAGTATGTATGGTGAGGGGCATATTTATTGACAGCAAGCTGAATGAATCAACAAATTTTTTACCTCTGAAGATTAATATCTAACTAGTTACTATGCCTAGTAAAAGGTGTTAACTATTAAGTAATCAAAAGTTTATTAAATAATCTAAAAATAGTTTTTAAAATTTCCTGATTTATAAAATTAAGTATTCATGCCTTATCAAAATATTAGGCACAGATACAATGTTTTCTTCTGGGGAATTACTGTATTAAAACACTAGTCTTAAATACCCTATTATTCCCCAAACCAATAAAAGTCTCTTACTATACAAGAGGGAAGAAGGAACAAAAGCAAAGAATACAAAATATGGAATGCTTCACATCACAGAATTAGAAAACTAGATGCTTTAAATTGGCAGAGCAATGCTCTGACTTCTTAAATGAACAGCTAAATTCATGTTCCCAGACATGGGTAAACAAATTTAAGCATTACTGTTGCCGGGAAATTTACCCTTATTAAGTCATTGCTTCTATTTGCATATTGGGGCCTATGTGGTTTGAATATGCTTGGCCCAGGGAGCAGTACTATTAGCAGGTGTGGTCTTGTTGGAGTGGATATGATATCCTCCTCCTAGCCACACAGGAATCAGCCTTCTCCTGTTTGCCTTTGGAAGATGAGAACTCTCGGCTCCTCCTGTGCCTGCCTTAATGATACTGGACTGGACCTCTGAACCTATATGCCAACCCCAATTAAGTGTTGTCCCTTATAAGAGGTGCCTTGGTCATGGTGTCTCTTCTACAGAAGTGGAAACACTAAGACAGATGCTGGTACCAGGGACTGGGGTATTGCTGTGATAGGCCTGACCAGGCTTTTGTTTGGAGGAATGTGGATTTGGGGACTTTGGAAAGCAGTGGAATCTTTGAGCGGGCCTTAATGGGCCATCATGGTAGGGATATGGAAGTTGGTGCTGCTTGGGATGATCTGAACTGTGCAGACCTGGCCCGAGAGGTTCCAGTGGAGGAGAATTTCAGGATATGGCCTAGAGACTGTATTTGTGGTATTCTGGTGATGAATGCAGCTGCTTTTTGTCCGTGTCTGAAGATCACTTGAGGCTAAGGTAAAAAGACTTATACGACACAACACAGACTTGTTCTCTAATTTAGTCTGATGAACAACATAGTAATCAAGCATAGAAAGCTCCAAAAGGAAAAGTGCACAATGTGTGGTTAACAAATCATGGGGCAGCAGAAAGTAGAAAGGAGCTGAATCCTGGTTCAAGGAGTGAACAGATTAAGAGAGCGGTGACCTCAGGAAGATGCCAGTTTAGCTTACTTTTTGGGTTTGCTGTTGATCAAGGAATAGTTTTATCTAGGTGTTATTATCTGCTTATTACTTTCATTTGGACTTTGAAGCTGAAATGAACTACAATCCAGAAATAGAGGGCACAAGGTTTTGATCCGGATGAACAGTGACCACGAAAATCTTAGGCCCAGGCACGGCAGCACATGTCTTCAATCCCAGGAGACAGAGAAGCAGACTCTGAATTCAAGGCCAGCCTGGTACAGAGCAAATTCCAGGTAAAGAAAAGCTGAAGTCCAGGCACGGTGGTACATGCCTTTACTCCCAGCACTCAGGAGAGCCATGCAGATCTGAGTTCAAGGTCAATCTACAGAGCAAGCTCCAGGACAGCCCAGCTTAGGCAGAGGAGAAGTTGGAAAACAGGAAGCTGGTGATGATGTAATAGAACTAGGGGCCATGTTCCAGCCCCAGCAAGCAGCAAAACTCTGCAGCTTCAGCCATGTGGCACTGGCTTTAGAGTCAAGGATAGAAGGGACTACTGGGACAATTGATGCTGGTTAACTGGAGCTAAGAAATTAGTGGTGATTAAGAAGAGACCAGCACCACTGAGGTGAAATCTTCTACAAGTGTTTTCTGAGAACACAAAGGAGCTGTGTTCCAGATAGTCCAGGCTGTACCTTGTGCTGCAGCTGACTTGGTAATGTGTAAGAGTCAGCCAGGTGATACTGGTTTTGAAGGCATGAAGGGGTCATGAAGAGCAGCTGAGGCTTGGCACAGTGAGAGGCCAGAGAAGGCCACTGGTAAAGGTGTCACCTCAGCTGCAGTTGACAGCCCAAGCTCAGAGGGATCATGCAGCATGAAGGGAGCCTAGGAGAGACTATTGGTGAGGTCTGGTTGCAGCAGAAGACCCCAGGGTATTGGAGATGCCGGTACCACGGGATGACCACCAAGAACAGCAGCAGCGTGGAGTGGATGAACCTGAGCCTGGAGTGCTACAGAGGGCAGAGCTGGAGATGGGAGCCAAATCCTATTGAGAAGACCAGAAGATGGAGTGTGGATCCCAGATACAGGAACAAGAAGCTGTAATGTTGAAGTTGCCTTGGAGACCCTAAGATGTTTGAGGCACCAGAGCCATGGGCTAGCTGCTGAGGAAAGCTGCTCACAGGGAGAGGAACCAGCCCAGGAGAAAGAAGTTTGTTGCAATCAATAGAGATGAAGGGAGTTGGAGGTCTGAAGAGCACTTTGACATCAGACATGGAGACACAGAGTTTAGAGTTTACTCGGCTGGTTTAGTCTTGCATTAGTAGAGTTAATTCCTCACTTTGAACAGTAATATATCCTGGATGATGTTGGAGGATAAGTGTTTGGATGAATCTCAGAATAGACTTTGGACTTTTAACATTGTTAAGACTGCAATAGACTACAGGGACTTTTGAAGTTGGACTAAAAGTATTTTGCATTATGCTATGTTTAGGTATGGTCCCTATAGATTCATTGTTTGAACACTGGCAAAAGGCCCCTCCCCCCAAGAAGCAGAGTTATTTCCAGTTAAAGAGTCACTGTGGTAAGCTCCACCAAAGGAAAAGATAAACTAATCCAATTAGGGTTATGAAGTTTCCTATCATTTTCTACTTACTTATAAAATCTACCTTGTAGTTTTCTAGCTCTATGCGACTAGATCTTGGCATTATGATAATGTTTCATACACACTTCTTGAAAACATGACAATTTAGAGAAAGCATAATACTTTCAAAATTATTTTTTCCTGAGGCTATAACTGGATATGTCTGCAGGAACCCCTGAGTTTGTTACCCAGCACCATACAAACTCAGTATACTGATGTCTACCAGTTAACCTAGCACTCCAGGGCTAGAGCAGGAAGGTCACGAGGTCAGGGCCACCCTCAGCTCCATAATGAGTTAAATACACAAATGTCTCAAAAACAGGAAGTTCTCATTTTCTTCTGTATCTCACAACGTTCTAAAAGTTAATAATTTACTTCTCATAAAAAGACACTGGGGTAAAATCCCTTTCAGCAATCTGAGTAACTTAAAATGAACAGACATTTAAATCGTTTTATTATTTTATGTGTGCTGGTATCTGCCTGCACGTATGTGTGCACACCTTGTTTGCGTCTGCTGCCCTCACAGACCAGCAGAGGTTGTGGGGGCCCCTGGAACTGGGGCTACCCAGTAATGTGAGCTGCCATGTGGATGCTGGGAATCAAATCTGGGTCCTCAGAGACCAGCCAGAGCTCTTAACCTCTGAGCCATCGCTCTAGCCCCACTAACATATTTTTGAACATGAAAGCGAATTAAATTTTCACTTTTCCAGTAGAAGAAAACACCGCCACACTCTGGAGAGACAACTCAGTTGGTAAAGTGTTTCTCCTACCCTTTACCAACTAAGGACCACCATGTGACTCGTAGCACTCATGTAAAAAGTCAGGTGTGCCGTGAGCTTTAATCCTAGCACTGGGGACCCAAAGATATGAAGATGCCTGAAGCCTGCTGCCAGGTCAGCCTAGCCTAATCTAGCAAGCCCAGGTGCCCGCTCAAGAAAACAAAGACAGTTCCTAAGTAATGCCCTGAGATTACCCCTGGCTGCCATTACCCTGGCTGCCGCATGCACTCAACAAATATTCCTACAGAAGAACACATGGGGATGGGGTTATATATGGAGATATGGAGATTAATTAGTTGGGAAAACACACTGAATGAATGAATACATATAGTTTTTGGCTTTTTCTTTCCTTCCCCTTTCTTCTTTCTTTTCTCTCTCGTGTGTGTGTGTGTGTGTGTGTGTGTGTGTGTGTGTGTGTGTGTGTGTGTGTGATGCCAGAATGAATGAATACATATAGTTTTTGGCTTTTTCTTTCCTTCCACTTTCTTCTTTCTTTTCTCTCTCTCTCGTGTGTGTGTGTGTGTGTGTGTGTGTGTGTGTGTGTGTGATGCCAGAACACGGATGTGCATGTTTGTAGGTCTGAGTTGACAGCAATCTTTCTCAACTGGTCTTCTACCTGTTCTTTAGGGCAAGCGCTGGCTCACTCGCTCGAGAGTTCTCTCTCGCAAGCGAGTTCTCTCGTCTCTTGCCTGCCTCTCCCTCTCCCTCCCTCCCTTCCTTCCTCTCTCTCTATCTCTCTCTCTAACACAGAGCTTGGCTACTCTGGACAGTCAACTTGCTTCAGAAACCCTCTGCCCCAGCCAGTCCAGGCTGGAATTAGAAGCGAGGTACCACCCTGACCTGGAACTCAAAAGTTCTGGGGTCCAAACTCTTGTCCTCTCTTGCTTGACAGTAAGTGCATAAGCAGCTAACCCATTCCCCAGATCCTAATTTTGGGTCTAATTTTCTAGTAGGAAAGTTTATCTGTACTTTAAATACTTAAAAAAAAAAAAAGTCATATTTAATCAAACCTTAAGTGAATTCAAATCCTAAAATCATCACAAAATAATTTTAAAAGAAAGGCGATATTGGGTTTTTGGGAAAATGAGATTTCAGCAAAACCTAACTAGGGTATTTAAGACCCAGAAAGGATATTCGTTATGAAAATGTAACTCTAATACTTACCATCTAATTTCTGTCCTTCTGCAAATGTTTCTAAAGCAGAAGCATAGTCTTTTTCATAGTATTCACATATTCTGTGCGAGAGCATTACAAACAAATTAATATACACGGTAAACCATAGAAAATACCTTCTTTCTAAATAAAATATTTGACTTTCATATATTGAAAGAGAATTTACTTTAATTCTATGCTAATAAATCAGAGGTTTTTTTTTAAGATACTATAATATTCAGTGTAATGGTCATTAAAACTCAATTTTAATACTCATTTCAGAAGAATCTGATTTTAACTGTATAATATATCCAAATATCCATATGTTCTAAGCCACAACAATTATGCAAAAGAATGAGGTTCTCAGTTAAATAAGTCATGCTTATCAGTGGTAATCAACAGTGCCTAACAAAGACACACAAAGTAGACTTTGTTTTGCTGATTATTAAACACAGCTCACCAGCTTCGCTGAGAGAGCATCCGTCGGCTCCATCCATACTTTACAGATATTTCCATCACCCCTGCTTTAGAAATCATACATCTGTCATCCCTTACTTCAGTTAACATATGCTAGTATTAGCATAAGTTAGTATTGTAAGATTACAACATGTATAAATATTACAAATTTACTCAACCAATTAGCACCTACTGGCTATAGTCCAAACTCAGCACATTACATACCCTTTCCTCAGAAGAGCAGTAGAATTATTTGGATTGAGTTCAAGAGACTTCTTTACATCGGCAATACCATCTATATATAAAAAGGTAAGATTGTTTAATCAGATATTTGCAGGTCCAGCACATACTACACACAAAATTTGAATCAAGGGCAGCACAGTGGTTCAGCTGTCACACTTAACAACCTCAATTCAATGCCCAGACTCCCCTGTTATTCAAAATGTTTCTCTCAGAGAAACCATGTTAAAGACCCTCAAAGACAGCGGTGGGGAGAAGACTTGGCCATGAAAAAGACCTTCATCTGCAAGCACAGAGACCTAAGTCAGTCCCCAGCACCCATGTAAGAACCCGGCTGTGCTGACTTACAACCCCCGGGCTCACTGGCCGGCAGTCTCACCTAACTGGTGAGCTCTAGGCCAATGAGACATCCTGTCTTTCAAAGAGGTGGGCGGCATTCCTGAGTGCCCCTGAGCCTGTCCTCTGGCTTCCACACACATGCGCAAGTGTGTGCAAAGGCACTCATGCACACACTCCATTTGAACCTTCTGACTCGGGAAAATGTTATAAGTAAACTACAAAATGACAAAACGGTTTGTAAGAAAGGGTAGTTACCACAGTATTTCCCGAGGAGAATGTGACAATAAGCTCTCTGACAGTAATACTGTGCGTCATCTGGATTCTGTTCCAAAGCCTTCGTCAGCTCCTAGGAATACAAACGTGGAATGTCAGCAAAAACTAATACTTAGGAAACACACTTAAGTTCTTCGTCTGTTGTAAAAGCTTGAAAATGGCAATTATTATCTCATTTACTCCCCAAAGCTCAGCTGAGATACACAGACCAGAATATTCCTTCTCATTTGGAGAAGGCTGAATTTGAGGTACCTAAAGCTAGCTGGATGGTGGCACACGCCTTTAGTCCCAGCACCTAGGAGACAGAGGCAGGCAGACCCCAAGTTAGAGGCCAGCCTGGTCTACAAAATGAGTTCTAGGACAGCCAAGGCTGTTAGAGAAACCCTGTCTTGAAAAACCAAACCAAACCAAACCAACAAAATATAAAATATCTAACATCTATAGCTCATAGAGGTCAACAAAATAAGTGAATGCATAACTACCCAGCCTTCCCTGTCGACTCCAGAAAACCGAAACACACTGCAACATTCTGCTCAAAGCCCAGATAAAATCTAGCAAACAACCGGTTAAGAGTTAGCATTAGAGAGATAAAAACATTCACTGCCCTGAGTAGTCACAGTATTCACACAGTAATTGGACCATTAACAACACAAGAAAACACCACGTGTTAATAAGGCCAATACCAAATGCAGACAAAAAGACTGATTCTCTCCCATACAAGAGTATTTATACAAGATGTATTTAAATAACCACTTACCACTGACTTTAATTTTAATGATTCCCAAAACCAATGTATACCAGAAAATCAAAATAGACCTAGACCAGGATAGGAGGTAGCCTAATTTGCAGAGTGTCTGCCTAGCATGCACAAAGCTTCAACCCTTGCCACCTACATAACTGGATATAGTGGTTCATGCCTGTAATCCCAGCACTGAGGGTTCAAGGTCATCCCAGCTATACAGCCAAGTTCCAGACCAGCCTGGGTTACATGAGACCCTTGTCTGTAAACAAATTAAACAAAGACTCCCACCAAGTACACCATCAATCCACCACTTCAAAAGCACTAAATGTATCTAGTCCAACCAGTAACATCAAAACCCTTCACTGAGTCTTTGCACAAAGCTTTCCAGCTGATGCCAAGCAGAAATCTAGGTCCTTCCAAAGGCTCTTGACAAGACTCCCTTATTATCTCTAATCCTGTGTTACTCTCTGTCCAGCTGAGGTCCAACCACAATAATCACCTAATAGTCCCTCAAAATATGCTACTTCATCTGGCTACAATGGTGATTTTCGGTCTATGGGTTGTGACCCCCCCCTTGGGGGTCAAACAACCCTTTTACTGGGATTGCCTAAGACCATCTGAAAACAGGTGTTTACATCATGATCATAACGGTTGCAAAATTACAGTTATGAAGTAGCAACAAAAATAATTTCATAGTAGGGGATGGGGGGGGAGGTCACCACAACATGAGGAAAGGAGTTCCAGTGTGAGGAAGGCCGAGCACCATGGGGCCCAGCATGCTCTTTCCAGAGCACGCAGTAAATTCTTTCTCTAACTTCCTTAGGGACAAACCAGTGCAAGAGACTACATTCAAATCCAGCTCTGTGAAACCCCAGAGTAGAACTTACACAAAACAGTAGCAACCCCCAAGATCATTTTACTCCAAGCATTTCTCCCTACCACCTGTATTGATGTTTTCTAGTATTCTGAAATCTCTACGTTAAGTAAATCTTTCTACTTAATTTTTAAAAAACTTTGAGATTAGCAAATAAACTGAGAATAATGACATATGCCTTTAATTCCAGTGTAAGGGCAGGGGCGGGGCAGAGGGGTAGGGGATCTCAGCCCGAGACCAGCCTGGTCTATACCGGGAATCCCTAGGCAGCCAGTGCTACAGAGAGAGATCTTGTCTAGAAAGAGAGAGAGAAAGAGAGAGAGAGAGAAATGGATTATGATCGAAAGGTTATTACAGATTATACTGATGTCAAGATCATCAATTCAAAAAAGTATTTTTAGAAACATTATATAACACATAAACCAGATAACAGGTTGAGCCCTTTTGATTGGCTATAAATGTGGCTCAGTAGGCAGAGAACTTCCATACTGAATACAACCCCCCTCCCTTTTCCTCTTAAGAATTTTTTTCATGTACTTTGATGTTTTTAACCTTCCCACAACTCCTCCCAGACCCCTCCACCTCCCTATCCACCTAACTTTATGGTCTCTAAACAAATAAACAAAACCATGGAGTTCACTTTGTACTGATGGATTACTCCTGAGTTTGCCCTGGAGTGCAGTTAATATAAGCAGTGACTACACTGGAGAAAACGGATTTCCCTTTGCCAGCAGATACAAATTGCCAACAGTTTCTTGCTTAGAACTAGGGCCTCCCATCCATTTCCTCTCCTCGGTGCTTGAACCTGTAAGTCTTGAACACACTGCTCCAATATGAGCTGTTATGTGACTTGTCCTATTGTGTGTGGAAGGCACTGTTTCCCTGGAGTCATCCATCACCTCTGGCCTCCCTTCCAGCTTCCTTTTTCCCCTAAGCCCCCCATCCTAAGCCTTCCAGAAAGGGGTTGGATAAAAGTACCCCACTTAGCTGCAGGCCCCAGTGTCTCTCCCCGTCTGCACATTGTCTAGTTGTGGTCTGACAAAACCCCTTTCCAATCCCCAACACCACATAAAAACCAGCATGGTGGTGCTATATGGCTGCATAAGATTATAATTCCAACACTAGAAAAGGAGAGGCAGGAGGACCTTTAGTTCAAAAATTACCCTTGCCCACATAATCAACCTGGGCTTCTGTGTCTTAAACTAAAATTAAAAGAAGTTGAAAAGAACAAAAAGTCAAAAAAAAAGTTATTACCATGTATGTACTATATAGTCTGTAGGATATACTATGTAGCCTAGGCTGGCTTCAAACTTGCTGTCCCCTCCTGTAGCCCCAAGTGCTGAGATTACAGGCATGAGCCACAGGCAGCTTATTGATTCCTCTTCTTATAAAGTCAAGTAAAAGGCTCAGTAGTTCAAGCCACTCGTAAATGTTCTTTAAAACCACTAATCCATTGTTAGTTAAGAAAAACAAATTTAGTAATAATAGTTCAGTCTCATAAAACATGCAGACTTGGAAAGGCTGTAACGAAAAAGTTGTTTCCAAAACAATCATACAAACAAACAAAAAACAGTGAGAGTCAAACTTAAAATGACAAATTTGCAATGAATAAAACGTGATTTATGGATAAGCCAGGTATAATAAAGCCCCAAACAAACCACTAAGACAATGACTCACGATCTTAGTTAGCATGCTTTTAGTGCACCACTCTCTTTCAAGAGTTGCTGCCTACAGAAGCATGGTAGTCAATGGAAGCAGCACCTCAAGAGGCGACATCTCTGGTGCCAACACTTGAATCACAGCAGCAAAAGGCTATGAATTAGTGCAGACCTAAGCCAAACCTATTGTAAACAAGTCCAAAAATACACGTGCAGAAAATGAGTACTGTGGCTCCCGTGGTAGAGCAACTGAACAGCATCAATTCCACTGCCACAAGAAACGGGCAAGCAAAAACCACAGTGAGAAACACACCACTAACCGAACAATAATTGGGGGAGGGGGATGTAGGACATTAAAATTGAGACTTTAGATGGGTTTGGGCTGTAGGTCACTTGGTAGAATGCTTGCCTGGCATACATGAAGCCCTGGGTTTGATCCCTGTCACAGGCCTATAATCCTAGCATGCATAAGGGTCAGAAGTTCAGAGTCACCCTTAGTTACATATGACTTGAGGGTAGCTTAGGATACGTGAAACCCTGCCTCAGTAACAAATACGACTTTGAAGCTGGCGCTGTAGGAATAGGTGTAGAGGCAGACCATGCACTTAACATGCATGAGGACCTGGGCTCAAACCCCAGCAAAGCTTCAAAACAATTTTTTTTAATTAATACTAACTCTTAGTAAATTTTTAAATATTTAAGTTTTTAAGCCCTTTAAAAATGCTAAGGTTCAAAGAACCTCTGTGTGTGTGTGTGTGTGTGTGTGTGTGTGTGTGTGTGTGTGTGTGTATCCGGTTCCTCTTCTTTTCCCTACAGTTACCTAGCTAGGGTCTAAGCATAGAAACATCAGTCCATTTAACTAAGCACTGCTGGAGAGAAAAATGTCAGCACACTACATGTTTATCAATCTCAGCCTGTGCCCTCAACAAAGTGGCTTCCAAGTAGCTACTAGTTGGGGTATCATATAGCCCAGTCCTCTCCCTGCCAGATGACCTTAATCCCTTGAAACCAGAAACCTGTTGCTTCCAAGCTTCTTTGTTTTGAGCAAGTTAACCTTTTTATGCTGTACTTCAACTCCCTACTGAGTAAAAATGTAGCTAATGACAAGTGTGCAAGAATCCGTGCAGGAGAAAGCTTGCCCATCGTGAGCCCCAAGTGCTACCCTGAGAACATAGCAGTAAAGAATCAAGATACACAAAACCCCTGCTGTCTTGAGGCTATTTTCAGGCCTGATTTAGACAGAAAAACTAGTTCCTCTGAGCAGGATCATTTCAGGTGAAATCTAAAGAAACAGGCATCCCCGGGTAAACCAAAATATAGGGCAAGCGTATCTGGGGCAAAAGCAGCAGAAGCACCGGAAACAGTGTAGCTCTACAGAAAGAAATTCCAAGATGTCCACTGCACCAGGCACCCTGCTGGCCATTGTAAGTTGTTTGGACCTTCAGTATGAGGGAAGGTCATGGAAAGTTCTAGTAGGAAAGTGACATGATTCAACTGTCAGTCTGGCTACTGTATCATTAATACAGTAAAACAAAGCAGGACCAGAAACAGTGTCAGTCCCCCCCAAGAAACTCCTTTCCCCAAGTCTGGCATTTAGACAAAAGCCAGCACTCTTTCAAGGGCCTGAAGATAGTTCCTACTTGCTAAAGGAGCTTTCTCCTTATCTCTGGCAAAAGGAATGTAGGCTCTTCTATTAACAGGTTTCAGTGATGCCTATCAGCTTGTCAAGGTCAATGCTAGCCTCTACACTTCTCTCAGTCCCTCACAGGTACAGCTTACCATATAACTTAGATCTCTCTCTCTCTCTCTCTCTCTTTCTCTCTCTCTCTCTCTCTCTCTCTCTCTTTCTCAGCTTTTTACCCTTGTGCCCATGTTCCACTGGTGCTCGTTTTCATTCAAAGTCCAGAATGTGTGGCAGCCAGAGGTTGTAGAGTACCACATTGAATACATTAGAAGGAACAGCATCTGCCAGTGATCCTAGGGTTTCCGGGGCAGCCTAGATCTGTACCCAGCATTCAATAAGCTTTCAATAATTTTTTGTTTCCTCCTCCTTTCTCAGGCCTCCCCCTACTCTCCATTTTGTTTTTATTTCCTTTGGCAGAAAATATAAAAAAATATTTGCCTCTGTAGCCCTAATCTCAAAGTCACTAATGCCTTGGTTTTTGTTTTCTTTTGAGGCAGGGTTTCTCTGTGGAATCCTGGCTGTCCTGGTACTCTCATGGTAGACCAGGTGAGCCTCAAACTCAAAGAAATTCACTCCCAAGTACTGGGATTAAAGGTGTGTGCCGCCAACAGCAGGCTCACTAATACCTTGCTCTCAAACCTGATGACCATTCCGTAGACTTAAGGATACAAAATGGAGCTTGTAACATTCAAGCAACAATGTAGCTATTCTAGTCTGCTAGCCTCTAGAAAAGCGGTTTCTCTAAGGCTCAGAACATAAAAATGTTGCCTTTTTCCAGTGATTCATGGAGCTCTGAAGTGTAGCAGAGTTTCACACATTCAAGGCTAGCCTCAACTCACTAAGTTACTGTGGATGACCTTTAATTTCTGATCCTAGTGCATTCATCGCCTGAGTACCAGAATTACAGGCCTGTACCACCATAGTGGATATGTGCTGATAACTCTCCAGAATCCAGCTAGCGCTCCTAACATCCATACAAAGCTAGTTTGTTCTAGACTTCACCTGAAATGAACCAAAGGAAATTCATATAATATT
Source organism: Rattus norvegicus (assembly GCF_021556685.1). NCBI lineage: Eukaryota > Metazoa > Chordata > Mammalia > Rodentia > Muridae > Rattus > Rattus norvegicus. The sequence goes on along the minus strand of NC_141548.1, from coordinate 60,829,925 downwards.
AAAAATGTAGGCAGGGTTTATTTACTAGTACATCCCAAGCCTTCTCAGGATCCAAACCTTGAGATTAGTCTAGGTAAAAAACACGTTTTAATAAACAATTGTATAAAGAACAAGCAGTCATCTGTAAAGTTGCAGGCACAGAAGGGAAAACGTTCTTTAGTAAACTTAATTAAGGACACTTAACAGTACCTGACACATAAGGGCAAACATAACTGTTAAAGTAAAAAATAATACATCAAGCCCGATTTTCGCCTTTTCCTTGATCATAAATGCCATTATAAGAGCAATCACGGAGGGTAACTATGTGTCCAAGAAATAAATAGGAGGGAGGTACCCCCACCAGGAGCTTGTGGAGAGGAGGGACAAGATCTATAGCAAAGGGATTACTAGGGGACAAAGAAATGGATCTTAATCTAGGGACTGAGACACATTGAAAATTGTAGCTCTGGTCCCACGAAGGTAATGCTGGGAAGAGGCGGAGTCTATAGGAACCCAACAGTCCCAGTGCAAAAGAAGCAGAAATGAACTCACTCACCTCTAACGCCGCCTGGGGGTCCCCGTCGATCAGAGCATCTGGGAAGCTCTGGAAAAACCTGCCAGGAAAACAACGACTTCAGCAGGGCTGTCTAACCAAGGAAAGAATTGAACGACAAATAGCAAAGGTGAAGAAAATCACGCACCGCTGGGACGATGCAGGTCCTGCTGCAGCTGCCGCCATCCCTAGGAGTCACGAAAGCGTCTGCCTGAGCGTTTTCTACCTTGGTTACCAGCTCCGCCGCCGCCCAGGAGGGGAAAACTTCTAAAGAAACCCCAACTGAGCTTCCGTCCTCCGTGGCCAATCAGCGATCGCTCAGCATGCGGCCGCGGAAAAGGAGGCGCAGGGTGGGCAGGTAGGCGCAGGGCCGGCTGGGAAAGAGGAGGAAACGCTCTCCGGCCCCGCCCCTACCCGTGACGCGCACAAGGTCCCGCCCCGAGGGCGTGGCCACGAGGCCTGTGCCTGTCCGCATGCCCGGGGCGGGGGCTCCCGCATGACTTGTAGGCTTTTTAATATTGTTTCAAAGGCCGCTGTAAGGTACTGGAACCCGTTGCGGGGTTTCTCGTATTGTTAAAGCGTGTCACGTTAAGCTCTGTTTCCTCCGGTTTTCATCATGGCTACCGCAGGCGGCCAAGTTGTGCGTGACGTCATTCGTGGCTGCCAAGTCTCTTCCGGCAGCGAGCCGGGTATGGCGCATCAGTTCGCTCGACTATCCGTGGAGAACCCGGACGGGCTGGCTCGCCGGAAGTCACGTTACCGGCATGAAGAATGGAGTTTTCCGGAGGCCCAACCAGGTCCTAGTGCTCCACACTCCAAGCTTCCTTCCTAGTCCGCTTTCCAAACTAAGAAAAGCCTGTTTCGCAGGCACCGCGTGGATGAAAATGACCTACAACTAATGGTCTTGTGTTCCAAGTAACCAATGAGCATCCCCCATCCCCCGCCATCCTTAGAGCCAAACATCAACTGGGAAACTTCCTGCGAGTTCTTTGAGACTAAGTGGTAAGAAGCAACAGGAAAGAGTGGCAATTATAGGTTCAGCGGAGCAAGTAGCAGAATTAAAATATCCGCTGCATTAAGACTGCACACCAAACTTGATTTAAAAGCTGTTAATACGCTCAGAAAGTCTTTTTACGAAATGCATTTTAGCAGGTGAAATGAATAAGGCGGTCCATGGTTTCTTCAATCATGGTATGTAAGACCTCAGGTCTGGAAATATGACAGTCCACGAAGAAAAAAATTACAGTTTAGGCATTTGCGTACATCTCCCCACTGTTAAACTGGCCCACTTTTCTAAGTTCTTACTTTAAAAGAGCTTTTCTAGCACATTTTCCATACTAGCCAAACTCCTGATTGTGCTTGCTAGTTATCCTGGGTATGCTCATTTTTTGTTAAAAACTCCCACCTACCACTCACCCCTTGCAGATGCAAAAAGTAGGGGTGGGAGGGCATTTGAAAACACGGAGAAACGAGTCCATTTTCAAGATAGAAAAAACGAGTCCGTATTCAAGATGGAAAAAATGGAAGTTACAAAGATTTAAGTACGTGTGGGATCATCAAGAGATAGAAGTGTGGAATACTACAAAGTTTAAAGTGTAACAAATTTGCAACCTGTAGGTATATACCATCTATATTGTAAATGAGTGGTTGGAAGGGGGAAAAGAAGGGCTGATAGAAGATAACAGGTCAAAGAAAGGAATCTGAACCCACTTGTAGGAATGGAGAAGTAGGGAGAGACAATTGAGGCAGAACAGGGCCAGCTGGCCACTAAACTCAAAGAGGTGCAGGTTTCAGGTTTGAGTGATTGCTGAGAAGATCGAGTTAGCTGAAGTAAACTGAAGCTAAGCAGGTTTGTAAGGGAAGGTAGAGAGTTTCCATTTGGATCTTTCCCATTTAAGGTTGTTTTGTGTACCCAGCAGACACCAAACAGAAGCATAAAGATGAGGATTGTCTTCTGCCTAAATGTCTTGAAAGCAAATGTTCATGTTGTTCAGTTTGCAGTTCTTTATATCTTAATATCGTCTACAACAAGTTTTCACGTAGATCAACTTATAATCATTTCCTTTGTGCCAGCTGTGAGACTGCCTACTCAAAGGCTACTGAAACATGTCGATTGCTCACTTTCCACATTTAAGTTTATCTACTTGGACTTTATTATTATTATTATTATTATTATTATTATTATTATTATTATTATTATTATTATATAAGTACACTGCAGATGTCTTCAGACATACCAGAAGAGGGCGTCAGACCCCATTACAGATGGTTTGTGAGCCACCATGTGGTTGCTGGGATTTGAACTCAGGACCTCTGGAAGAGGAATCAGTGCTCTAACCACTGAGCCATCTCTCCAGCCCTACTTGGACGTTTTAACAAAGAATAAAAGTTCATTATTTTATCCTCCACACAGATACCAATTAACCCAACCCCACTTACTGAAAAGAATCTTCATTTCCCCTTAGACGTGATGGCCACTTCATCTCTCCATTCAAAAGTCAAGGCATCTTCTTGGAAACAGAGGTGCCAGGCTTACCAGCACATTCATTTCGAATTTTCTAGACCCTAAAACTCTAACGTTCCTGTGCCTAGTAAATGACCCTGTCTTAGAGTTCGTGTTATAGTGGCACAAATGAATTGCTATCCTCCTAGTCAGTGAGAAACACTACTGACCTGAGTTAAAAGACTTGGTTTACTGTCTGGTGAGGCGGCTCAGTGGGTAAATGTACTTGTTACACAAGCCTGGAGAACTGAGTTTGCTCCCCGGGGCTTAGGTAAAGGTGGAAGGAGAGAACCATCTTCACAAAGTTCTCTGACTCTCTCCACCTCTGTGTATGGGTTTGTGTGTCTCTCACAATAACCAGATATAATTTAGCTGGGCTTTGTGACACACACTTTTAATCTCGAATTGTGAGTCTGAGGCAAGAATTGCGAAAAGTGCAAGATCAGCTTGGGTTATAGAATGATTCAAAGTCAGACAGAACTATACATTGAGACCCCCTCTTGAGAAAAGTTTGTTGCAAGTTGTTTATAGTATACTAATATATATGTAATATATATATATATATATATATAAAATGTCATTAGTAGGCTGGAGAGATGGCTCAGAGGTTAAGAGCACGAGCTGTTCTCCCAGGGAATCAGAGGTTCAATTCCTCCGCACACACATGGCAGCTCACGCACATCTATAACTCTCATCTCAGAGGATCCAACACCTCCAGGCGTCAATGAGTACTTCACAAATGTGGCTCATGAGGGTTTGTACTGCTGTGACAAAACACCATAACCAGAAAGAAGTATGGTGAGGAGGAAAAGGTTTCTATTAAGTCCACATTGCTGTCCCTCACTGAAGGAAGTCAGAACAGGCACACAAATGGCATGAACCTGAAGGCTGAGCTGATGCAGAAGCCATAGAAGGATGCTGCTTACTGGCTTGCTCCCAAGCCTTGCTCATCCTGCCTTCTTACAGAACCAAAGACCACCTGCCCAGGTATGGCACGACCCACAGTGGGCTGGGCCCCTCCCCATTAATCACAAATTTAGAAAATGCCCTACCACTGGATCTCATGAAGGCATTTCCTCAACTGAGACTCCTTTCTCTGTGATGACTAGCTTGTGTCAAGTTGACACAAAATCAGCCAATACACCCATACATACATGCACATGTGCAGACAAACAGGTGGTGGTTTGAATGAGAATAGCCCCATAGTCTCTTAGATTTGAATGCTTGGACACTGGGGAGTGGCCCTATTTGAAAAACAAAACAAACACACAAACAAAAAACTAGGATTGGGAAGTGAGGCCCTGTTGGAGAAAGTGTGTCTGTGGGAATGGGTTTTGAGATTTTAAGGGCCCAAGCCAGGGCCAGTGCTGCCTTCCAATGTGGATGTAGACCTCTCAGCTACCATATATCTTCCTGTATGTTGCCATGCTCTCCACCATGAGGACAGTAGACTAACCCTCTGACAGTGTAAGTAACCCCCAATTAATGTTTTCTTCTTTAAGAGTTACCATGGTCATGGTTTCTCTTCACAGCAATAGAAACTCTAGACACACACACACACACACACACACACACACACACACACACACACACTAATGCTTTAAAGGTTATGTATCAGTCCTGACACATGTCTTAAATCTCAACACTTGGGGGGCAAAAGTGGATCCTCTGAATTCAGAGTCACCCAGAGGTACACAGTGGGTGACACCTTGTCTCGACGCGCACATGCACATATACACACAGATGGGTATGAATATCTGAAAATTTACTGTTTACCACTAAGAGAGTAGGGGCATACCACATTACAGAGATTTTTGTTCTGGAATTTTTCATTTTCCATGTTTAGCAATTAATACAAAAGCCTGATTTGGGGCTGGGGAAAATAATCTCAATGAAAATAATCACTTACTGTGTACGCCCCGTGGCCTAGAAGGATCCCTAGGACCCAGGAAGTGCGGGAAGCAGTAGCACAGGGCCTGTAGGACACACCTCAGGTCCTGTCATGGCGAGGACCCACAGCCAGTGCTGTGCTCTCGTCTCTACGTGCATTCCTGCATGTGTACTCAAACATTTAAAAGGCTGACTTAGAGCCACTGCTTCTACACCACAAGTTTATTTTCTCTTTGGCTTTCTGTGACAATCTCATTGCAGAGTGTGTGTTTTCTAAGCATTATTTACTAGGGCTGTGTGATGCTCAGAGGGTAACCAGATTGACCCTGGAAACCCATGGTGGAAGAAAAGGTTGTACTGTGTTCCCCTTCAGGCATGGACATGGATGTGCACACACAGTGTAAGAACCTTGCCAGGTTTGGTTGGTGGCATGTGCCTGTACTCAGGAGTCTGAGGCAGGACAATCACTAGTTCCAGGACAGCACAGAGTTTGTGTCACTGTGTGTTTGTCGGGAGGCTTTGTGTCAAAAAGCAAATGAGTTACAGACAAGAAACATTTTCTTGAAAACAGAAATATTGAAAACTTTTACATGATTTAATAATAACAATTAAAGATACAAAATGTTTAGAGGATTCCAAAATTTAAATTTTTTGTTTAAATACAAATTCATTTTATAATATGAAAACATATAATATTAGACCTCTAAACACAATAATTTTTCTTCTACAAAACTTTCTATACTAAAGAATCTGCAGAAAACAATTTCATGTGACATTAAATTACATTATTTACATTGGAAAAGTAATCTAAAAACCCTACTTCAGAAGCTTGGATATAGAATATCTTTGTATGCAACTTCCCTCCCCCTTCACCCACAGTAAAAAATGATCCAAATAAAAAAACAAGTATGCCTTTATAATAACTGACTCAACCAGACTGGCTCAGGACTCTAGTTGCTTCTCTGGCCCTTGGAGCCCTGAGTCTCTTAGAATAGCAGTCTGTCATTTAGCACTCAGCTTACTAATAAGCCACAGTAAACGGTGGGCTAAGGATTAATGAACAAAGAACTTAGGAAGAATTTATGGCAGACCTTACTGATAGTAATTTTGTAGGAAAACATTTTTAAGCAATATTTTACCTATATTTACTTAAGGAAACAATCTGGTAATATTCCAAATAATTTTAAAGTACAGATAATAAAATCATAAAATTTATTAGTAAGAAGGAAACTTGTAGATCATTTTGTCTAGTCCAATGCATCCCTTTATTTTACCAGAAAGGCACAGACTATCAGGTGAATGGCCTGCCCAGGGTTACACACCAAGCTAGTAGAAATGTCACAAGTGCTGCCTTTATAATATCACATTTTGTGAACTCAGGTTCAGACATTAACATAGGCACACAATATTTTTGTTATTTTCGTTTTTCTGAAAGGTTTCATATAGCCCAGGCTGGCTTCAAATTCACTATGTAGCTAAGACTGTCCTTGAACTCCTCCTGATTGCCCCTTGTCCACCTCCCAAGCGCTAGGATTACAAGTATATGCTAACACATTGGGCATATACATTTCAATTTATGTTACTTTACAGATTCGTAGTATATTAAACAGTCCAGCCAACTAGAGTCAAGCTAAGTGACAGCGGAACAATTTTAATAGTATAAAATAAGTTTCTTGCATCTGAAAAGAGTCAAGACTTAAATTATACAAGTGGAATGAAAATGTTTCCTATATAAATTTCCTCTTGACGTATATTTAAGTAGTATTTTCGAACAATTCAGGAAGCTAATACAGTGTCAAGCTAGAAAAGAAACTTTAAAAATACTTATGATATAGCAACTGAAAAAAATTTCAAGAATTTCTTCATCGTATAAAATTCCTGCTCCTTCACAACTCAGTTCTGAAACATTTAGAGAGGAGACATACATGGGTTTTCCTCCTTATCTAGCAAAGGCAAAGGTCACTGTTTTTAACAATTACAAAATTAAGATCTTCTGTGGATTTATCTTAGAAAAAAATCATGTTATGGTCAGACAACCAAAAATGAGTTCAATTAAAAAAAATAACCACCCATAATTCCTTTGGTGTAGTAATTAAAAAGAGCTGGGCTCTAGCAGTTCATTCTGTGTGATGGCTACCTGAGAGGAAAACCCATTTGAACTGGACACCACCATCACATAAGGCTGGGGCTGCTGTTCAATTTCCTCAGGGTCTCCATTCAAATGACCTTCAGCCTTTTTCTCCACCTCTGCTTTAGGAGTTTTTGTTTCCTGAGCTTTGATAACAGACGTGATCACGGTGCCTGGTGGGTGTGCAGCCAGCTGTGAGCTCCGAGAGAAAGTCACCACAGGTGCGGTAGCACTGAAGTTTGGAGGTGAAGCCATACTGACAGCTCCATTGCCAAGGGACTGAACGCTGCCCGTAAGGACCTGCTGTACTGGGGTAGGGCTGAAGACGATTGAAGGAGGAGAGCCCGGCTTCTGTGACTGTAGCAGGACGTTTTCTTTCAGTACTGTCATGGGCTGTGATGATGGAATGGCTTGTAAAATAAATTTCTGCGGCCCTGCACCTGATGACGGGTCTGTGCTGGCTATAACCGTTGTGAGTGGCACTGTCTGGAGTGTTACTGTATGTAGCTGTTGGTTGCCAGGAGACACGACTACTGGAACCTGGGTTGAAGCCTGTATCGTCCTATTGAGATCAACAAACAGAAGTGAGACAATTAGCAAATGGAACATCTTTTAAAGCTTTAATACGTTACAAGTTACTCTTAAAAGTACATCCCTTGCTACTTCCCTGATTTTCTCACAGCATAATTAACATCATGCCAAACCTTGTGTTAAACATTACACAGGCCTGGTGTGGCACCAGCACACACCTGTAATCAGCACACTCAGGAGGCAGAGGCAGTTGGAGGCTGGCCTCGGCTGTGTAGAAAGCCCATGCCTCAGATGAACTCTGTAAACACCACCACATTACCACAAGACAGTTGGGTACTGACACTAAACAAGGCATTGATGGATGAGACAGACACACTGAAGCAACTCACTGTGCTCACGCCCAATAAATAGCCAACATCAGATAACAGTTTTCAACTTTAACATACAAGGAAAAATGCTTGATTAACTTTAAAAAATCATATCTTAACAGGATTCTCTATTTTTTAAAGGAGTTACTAGGATTTCAGTAGCTCATAATTGGCGTCAGATAGACATCAAAGAAGTCATGGCTAACTCCTACAAGTTCTAAGCCAATAGAGAACAAAATTAGGGCCACATTTTTGGCAAAATAAAATACACATATATTTTAGCAATTTTAAACACCAAAGTAATTTTCACAGTAACTTTTGCAAAACAGGTTCTTTCTGTGTTGCGCAGACTATCCCTAACCCCATCCACCAGCAGATAGAATTATGGCCATGTACTGCCCTACTCAGCATAAAACTATAATTTAACAGAAAAAAATCCAGTTAAGGAACTGGAATGATGAGCTAACCTCATTAGTAAATAAAAGTTTATAAATGATGTGATGACTGTAATTTTAAAAGTTCACACTGTGGAGTTTGTAGGGTTGTTTCCTTGCTTGAGACACATCTCATAGCCTCGTAGTCTATCACCAGGCCCTGTCTCTACCTCACACAACTTAGAGTTTACAGTTGTGCTTTCTGTTATTATCATAAGTCAGTTGAAAACTCTGTGTCTTGAGTTCAACTGTTCTCCCTGAATTTGGTGAAGTTATTTTGTGAGAGTTATACTTCAAATAGCTCAGTGCTAAATTAATCTCAACTAGCAAATTACTAAACGTGGATTTTGTTGTGCTAGTAGTTATAGGTGACCTGTCACACGTGAGAGGCCATATGAACAAAGACCATGTGAACTGGGAAAGACAGGGAAAGGCACGGGCAGCTCATCTGTGTGGGATGCTGTCTCCAGTTCAGATCCCCACCCGAGGCAGCATTGGAACATCAGTCCGTGGGAGAACATTACAGGCTGCTTCTTTTTCTTCTCTTCCTTTTTTCTTAATTTTGGAGACAGGGTCTTGCTGTGTAGCTCTGGCTGGCCTAGAACCTGCTATACCAACCATGCTGGCTTCAAACTCACAGTGATCCTCATGAATGCTGAGGTCACAGATATACACCAGCGTGTCTGGCTTTGCTAGCTTTCTAGAAAGGTAGAGCTAAATGAGAGCAAGTGCCGAGTAATAGAGACTTAGTAGTGGGAGGAGTAGACTCAAAACCAAGCTGTGGTACCATTAGGCAAACAGAGGGAACAGAAAAACGACCTTAGGAGCCAGGCGCTTCCAAATACACTGCATCCCTGTGCTTCCCATCCCTGTGCTTCCCATCCCTGTGCTTCCCATCCCTGTGCTTCCCATCCCTGTGCTTCCCATCCCTGTGCTTCCCATCCCTGTGCTTCCCATCCCTGTGCTTCCCATCCCTGTGCTTCCCATCCCTGTGCTTCCCATCCCTGTGCTTCCCATCCCTGTGCTTCCCATCCCTGTGCTTCCCATCCCTGTGCTTCCCATCCCTGTGCTTCCCATCCCTGTGCTTCCCATCCCTGTGCTTCCCATCCCTGTGCTTCCCATCCCTGTGCTTCCCATCCCTGTGCTTCCCATCCCTGTGCTTCCCATCCCTGTGCTTCCCATCCCTGTGCTTCCCATCCCTGTGCTTCCCATCCCTGTGCTTCCCATCCCTGTGCTTCCCATCCCTGTGCTTCCCATCCCTGTGCTTCCCATCCCTGTGCTTCCCATCCCTGTGCTTCCCATCCCTGTGCTTCCCATCCCTGTGCTTCCCATCCCTGTGCTTCCCATCCCTGTGCTTCCCATGTGGACGAGACCAACTGGGGGAATGAGAGTTTGAGTAGATATCTGACCTGGCCACCTTTCCCAAATAGATACTTAAAGGTTGTGTGCATAGAAAGCCTGTGTGTGTGTGTGTGTGTGTGTGTGTGTGTGTGTGTGTGTGTGTGTGTGTGTGCATACATGCCACAAGGCACACCTGTAGATGTTAGAAGACAACTTGTATCCATCGGTTCTCTCCTTCTACCATATGGGTCCCATCCAAAAAAAACAAACTTAGATCATGGAAGCAAATGTGTTGCAGTAAATTCTATTGCCCTAGATTTTCTTTTTTGTTTGTTTGCAGATAGGGTCTTACTATAATATAGCTCAGGCTCACAACATGATGTTCCTGCCTCAATATCCTGAGTGAGGAGACTGTAGCTGTGTACCACTGAAACAAGCAAGCACAGGGACAGCCTAGCAGCCTGGGGACCCCTCCCTTCATCAAGCTGCATATATCCCCCATGTCAAAGAATGGAATACATTGTTCCTCTCTTAAAAACCATTGGTGACTCCTGTTTTGTGATTAGTTTCCATTCAAATGTGTCTAAGAATATGTCCAGATTCGTGTCCAGACATGAGTCTGGGTCCCCAGACTGATCTGAACTCATTTTAGTGCATTTGAGTTAAGGCAAAGTGTATCCTCTCAGTCAACTTTAAAGGGAAACATCCCTGCTTACCATCTTATGACTATACATAAGGGACACTTAAGTGACTTTAAAGAGTATATTTTTAAAAATAAAAATAACATTCATAATAAGCCATGGTTTATACAACCCTTAAAAACCCTTTTCCTGGAACACAAAAGAAAGTCCTAAATATTACCTACTATTCTGAGGCACCCTGGCTCCAGTAGCCCATGGCAAATACCAAAACTTCTTGCTACTTTACCGTGTTTGTGTGTGTGTGTGTGTGTGTGTGTGTGTGTGTGTGTGTGTGTGTGTGTTTTCAATTCTTTGGATAAGACACCACGAATCTGGACACATCTGATCCAGACAAGAGTATCAGCAACACCACTATACCCAAGCACATACCACTTTTTAAAGTTATGAGACCGTCCTCTACTAAGTGTTTACCTAAGTCTATAGATAAAATAGCATTTGTCATTGTCACAAAAGTCTGTAAGTATACATGATCTCTCTATGTAAATGCTATGATCCTGACTCTACATGTAAATGCTCTGTCGCAAAAGTTGACAGGCTCCTTAAGGTAAACAGATAAAGTAGCTGTCTGCCTTCAGACCCGTCAGAACCATTACAATACTTCTTAAGTTCTGAATAACGCCAGCTGAAGATGAATACTATTTTAATTTTCATTTTTAACTTTTTGGGAGACATATACATATGAATTTTTGTGCTTCACATCCATTGCCCTATCTCATAAATATTTGAACTCTTCCTCGTGCGCTGCCCCCACGTGCATTTGGAAATCCTGCATGCAAACTAGAGCTAGCTCCAGGTCTTCAGCACTGTTCAGTCAGTTTGAAAACAGCCTTTTTGTGATGAGTGCTCTCTCTCAGGAAACATAGATTCTACTTACAGAATAAATAAACTATCTCATGTGAAAAAACTCTGGAGCAATTTTCACTAAAAAGTTGGAAATTACAATAGTGCAGGCTCGAAATCACAACACACAGGAGGCTAAGGCAAGAGGATTGTACACCTTGCCTCAGCTACATATCAAGTCTGTGTCTCCAAACCAAACAAAAGCTGAGTAAGGTGGTCGACTCCTCTAATCTAAACACACAGAGGAGAGGCCGGAAGACCAAAGGTCAAGGGCACCCTCTACTATCGAGTCTGAGGCCCGACTGGGACACAATACACCACGTCAGGAGGAAGACTCAAGAAGACTGCTCTAATCTAAACACACAGAGGAGAGGCAGGAAGACCAAAGGTCAAGGGCACCCTGTACTATCGAGTCTGAGGCCCGACTGGGACACAATAAACCACGTCAGGAGAAATACTCAAGAAGACACCGTGAAGTTCCTGCAGCCACAGGGATGTCCCAACACTTTTCTTTATAATTAAATCGTCACTTGTACACGATTCTGTTGCCTCAGGTTTTTCCTTCAAGTTAACTGCTTTTTTAAATTCCCAAGCTGCCTGTAACTAAGCAGAATCACATTGTGGATTTATGACTCATCAGAATTCTGAGGCTCCTTACATGGCGTTTAGTTTGTGTTGAAAATCGCCTCAGGTGTCAAGAAGTGTCACCTAATTGTTACAGCCGCCTGTACGGTTAAGTACTCGCTGCTGTGTAGATGAGGAAATATCCCAGTTGATTGGTTGGCACACTTAATAACTGCAAGGCTGAGGGCTGAAAGCGTTGGCAGGCTTTCTTCCCACTGCGCTACCTTGCTTTGGAGTTAAACTGCAGCTTCAGACATTTTAGAGGGTAATTTTAAATGTCTTTAGACGAACTATTAGTGAATGAATAAGTAGTAGAGAAAACGGACTTCCACATTTTCAGGGACCATTCTCAGAAAACAATTTGCTTGAACTAGCATGAAGTCAAAGTCAAATGAAAACTTTTAGAGACTAGGGATACATATTATAAATTGAGTCAAAGGAAAAACTGAAATGTTGATGATTTACATAAGTTTACATAAACCCTTTCCTCCCCACCTCGCTTTAGGTCATGGTATTTCATCGGAGCAGTAGTAATCCAAACTGAAGAGGCAGTGGTTCTCCCAGACCCAATAAAGTTCTACATATAATTCATGTTCTGGAAACCCATGGCAGAATAAAGGAAAAAAACCTGAGCTGGCTAGTTTTATGTCAACTTGACACAAGCTAGAGCCATGTGAGAAGAGGAAACCGCAGTTGAGAAAATGCCTCTGTGTAATCAACCCATATTCATCTGCAGAGCGTATTCTCAATTAGTGATGGGGGCTGTGGGGGCGGGGCAGCCCTGGTGGTGGGTCCAACCCTGGGCTAATGGTCCTGGGTTCTATAAGAAAACAAGTCATGAGGAGCACTCCTCCATGGCCTCTGAATCAGCTCCTGTCTCCAGGTTCTCACCCTGTTTCCTGTCCGGACTTCATTTAGTGATGGACTGTGATGTGGAAGTGTAAGCCAGATAAACCCTTTCCTCCCCAGCTTGCTTTTGGGCATGGTGTTTCTTCATAGCAATAGTAACCCAAACTAAGACAAGCCCCAAGAACTATAAATATCCACTTAATTTTAGACCAATATCTCTTGATTTATTCTAAAATCAAATGAGAACAGTCCTAAATTTTTCAGAGAACCAATCTAAAGATAGGATTTTTCTTGGTCAATTAGATATTTAACATCTTTTCAAGTCTGATTTGATTAAAGCAGACTGGGAGACTTTCCAACATCTGGCACATTAACACCTGAAGAAGAGAACCTGACACCTGACTTTCCCCTTAAGCTGCAGAAGTATTCCAAAAGGATCTTCCCAGGTGATGACATATTTTTCCTAGTCAGTGCATCCTGATTTATCGGTTATGAAAGTGAGTTAGGAGCAGGCACTACTCTTGCAGAGGTTAGGGAATTCAATTCCCAACACTCACCTCAAGCAACTCACAACTGTCTATAGCTCCAGTTCCAAGGGATCTAGTGTATCAGACTTCCACAGGCTTCTGAGGTCAGGTACACAAAACCCGGACACAGACACAAACACAAATACACAAAATTAAAAATAAACAAAAAGGGGACCACTGATAGAATTAGAAAACGGATTTAATTTTGCACCTGAAACAATCTGTTGACCAAAACCTCTGCCTTCTGAATCCTGACCCACTAACAAGCAATGACATCACACGTCACACACGGCCATGTGCTCCGGTTAGGGTTTGCTCACCTAATGCCCTGAACTGAAGAACCTGCAGCTTCCTCCTGCATGGTGCTGGTTATGGTTGCTTCTTCGGGGATGGCTTGTACTGGCTGTACCACATGGACAGTCCGGAAGAGCTGGGTAGGATAGGGAGCCTGTGAGGGCTGCACTGTCCTCAAAACTTCTGAAGGCTGCCCAACTTCCACGGTGTCTTTGGGTTTTGCAACTTTAGGATTCCCTGGTTTTAGAATTGTAGTGGCCCCTCCTTTTATTCCTGGACTTGAAGACATTCTTGTTCGGTTTGCTTGATTCCGACTAGAAGTGGTCGTTGAAGATAAGGACTGATCTGAAGACTCTGTGCTGGAACTTGGACCCTCATCGTCTATGTAGATAAGGTCTTTTGGCATTTCTTTAAACTGATACACCAAGCGCTGACCTTCCACTTTTGCAAGAATACCTCTTTGGTAATAGTACCTAGTCAAAGCAGACGATTTCATCAGTATCTTACTAAATCAAATAAAATCTTATTCAACTAAATTAAGATGACATTCAACAAAATTATTTTTTCCCTAATCAAAATTTTAGGGATGAAGTTTTTAAATGAGAAAAATTGTTGTTTGTAGATATATATTATATATAATATATTATACACAAATTAATTCCAATGAGGGACTGAAAAGATGATTCAGCCTGCTTGCCTAAGATCCTGAGCTCAGATCTCCAGCACCCTGCAAAGGGAAAAGAGAAAGGGACCTGTAACCCCATCCTGAGGAGAGAGACAGGCTGATCTCTTCAGCTTATTGACCAAGCAGCCTAGCTGAATCAATGAGCTCCAGGTTAAGTAAGAAATCTGGTACCAAAATACAGCATGATGAATTCTGACTAGGAACTGTGAAGAATGACAGGATGTTTGCTTTTCTCCCTCCCTGTTCTCTGCTGCTAATTTGCTGGGATGATAAAATCTATTAAAAAACTCAAGACGTCCTTCCCTTACTAGCATGAATTCATAAAAATTAATAAATTTAACTCAACTGTGCAAAATTTAGTGATTCAAATGTCAGTGGTTTTAATAAAAATCAAAAAACTAAGTAATTCTTGAAAACACAAACCTGACTTGTGTCTCCTTTCCCTAAGTCTCTTTCCTCAAACACTGGTCCTTAAATCCACATAAAACCTTTCCTTAGGGTTGAAGAGGTGAGTCAGAACCCACATAATGTCTACAACTTCAATGTCAAGGGATCCAATGCCTACCTCTGGCCTGTGTAGGCACTGGGTACTCACATAATGCACAGACATATGTGCCAGCAAAACATTCAAATGCATAAAATACATCTTTAAAAAAAAAAACCTTAGTAAGTTCCAAGTCTGAAAAAGGAGGAGGAAAAGAAACTGGAGAAGAAGAAAAAAGAAACTGTGAGTTCAAGGCCAGCATGGTATACATAATCCAGTCTCAAAAAGAAAAGGGAAGGAGAAGGGAAAGGGAAAGGGAAAGAGAAAGGGAAAGGGAAAGGGGTAGGGGAAGGGGAAGGGAAAGGGGAAGGGGGAGGGAAAGGGGTAGGGGAAGGGGAAGGGGAAGGGAAAGGGGAAGGGAAAGGGGAAGGGGAAGGGGAAAGGGAAAGGGGGAAGAGAAAAAGGGAAGGGGAAAGGGGGAAAAGAAAAAGGGGAAAGGGAAAGGGAGGAAAAGAGAAAGGAAAAAGGGAAAGGGGGAAAAGAGAAAGGAAAAAGGGAAAGGGAGGAAAAGAGAAAGGGAAAAGGGAAAGGGAGGAAAAGAGAAAGGGAGGAAAAGAGAAAGGGAAAAGGGAAAGGGAGAAGAAAAGAAAGGAAAGGAAAGGAAAGGAAAGGAAAGGAAAGGGAGAGAGAAGAGAAAAGAAAAGAGAAAGGGGGAGGAGGAGGAGTTCTAATTGAAGGCTGACAAATCATTTCTATTTCAAGTCTTCCTCATACAACCCAGTTCTGGAATAATTAATTATACAGTCACAGAAAAACAAAACAAAAATGGGCTCAACCTTCTTTTCTCTAATATCAATATGATGTATTCATTCTTCTACTATAGAAATAGATTTCTGAGATTCATATTTTAGCATTTTATTCATGTTCGGATCTCTTTATAAGTAAAACATAGATTGAATATCTAATTTCTGAAATGCTTGGGACCAGCGGTGTTCCGAGGTTTTGGAGGTACTTTTGAATTATTTTTAGTTATTTGCATAGACCTTACCAGTGAGCATCCAAACTTGGAAATGCCCTCCACTCCAAACTACTAACTCTCTTATTGTTGCCCAAAGCTTCAGAATCTGGATGACTGACTTTCAGCCAGATTCTGCTGTTTGCATGACTACTTGTAGAAGAGAAGCATTTTCCTCAATTCCAGTAAGATTTAACCACATGGTTTCTGTATTTTCTGGGGTCTTCCATAAATGCAATTCACGGGCTGGGGATATAGCTCAGTGGTAGAGTGCTTGTTTATCATACACAGAGCCCTGGGTTCATTCCCCCACAGTACAAAAGCAAAGATCATAAATACAATCAGAGTTTTATATTTTTGAAAGCTTCCTGTATTGCAATGCCTTGGAAATAAAGTGCAGCAGAATGAACAGTCCACATACCTGAGTGCTCGCCCCATGGTCTCATAGTTCATGTCAGGTTTGTTTTTGTGCTTCCCCCATAATCTGGACACAGCTTTAGAGTCGACCAACTTAAAAATGCCTTTTTCTCGCTGTGTCCATTTGATGTACTTAGGACAGGTAGCTTTGTCCTGAAGCAGAGCCAGTAAAAACTCCCAAAGGTAAATTGTGTTTCCTGAAACAAAACCAATTGATTTTAAAGGAACACATTTGCCTTTAAAAGAATACAGGAAAACCACAGGACCAAAAAGTCTTAAAAGGCCCATCTTTATCCATACAGAAATGTCACATCCTTCAATTAACTGATGCAACCCCTCAGTATGGTCATAATTCTCAGGACCTAGTGGAGACCTTGCTAATCCCATAAATCACATATGAACAGCAATCTTGTCAATTAGACTCATAATGACCTAAGCGGACACTGGCCTCATTTCTGTCTGGTTTTTAAAAAACCATCACATAGCATAAACAAGAGGGGGGTATCCCTTTCAACAGTAGTTCTCTCTCTCTCTCTCTCTCTCTCTCTCTCTCTCTCTCTCTCCCTCTCTCTCTCTCTCTCTCTCTCTTTCATTTTAAACTTCTTTTTTATTTTATTTTATGATTTGTATTTATTTTTACAGTCCAGTCATTGACTCCCTCCTGGTTCAACATTTGTTCTCTTTATATCAGAACCAGCAGACCAACCATGATAGCGAGACTTGTAAAAACACACTAGCACTCCAACACACCATAGCAAGGACCTACAAAGTGAAATTCTAGACTAGTTAAATTGCTACAAAACTTTGCTGAACACATTAGTGAATTATTTCTATATAAAAATAACTGAAATGGATTTTGTAGGCCTCTCTGTTACTGGACACTTCATAGAGGTTGATAACAGTATTATAAGCCCTGGGCAGCAGCAAGTTCTATTTGGCTATAACAAGAAAAGTGATTGATGAGCCGGGTTCGGTGATGTGTCATCTCTAATTCTAGCACTTAGGAGGTGGGGAAAGAGCAGCAGTTCAAGATCACCCTCAGCTACAAGACAGTTTCAGACCAATTTGGACTATAGGTTTAACATATCGAAGGCAGTCAATTTGGTGCAAGTGTGTGTCAACACACACACACACACACACACACACACACACACACACTTTAAAAGTGACAAGGGGTGGGCTGCAGGGAATAAGAGGAGGGAGGAGAAGACACTAGGCCGGTATAATAAAGAAACCTCAGGACTTACCCTTCCCGTCTTTACTTTTCTTTTTCACAGATATATTTGGTGTAGTGGCCGGGGAATCTGGTCGTGGTGGTTTTGTTTTTCTTCCTGAAATCAGAATAGCTCTGTATAAATATTTGCCCTCAAAACTGAAAGAAAATGGGCAGTTTCACTATCTTGTTGTTTATTGAGTTTCAAATTCCAAACTTTTATACTTTGGCTATACAAACTGGTCTCTCAAAATACTATCTCTTTTATGCTTCAGTAAAAATTAAACATTAAGTAGGTCAGATCACAAGTGATTATTGCTTATATATGAAATTATTACTTCAGGATTAGCAACAGAGTCCTTTCAACAGAGTCCTTGCTTAACATGCACAAGCCTGGAGTCTGACCCCTAACCTAGCAGGGATGGTAAAGAAATCAGAAATCACCCTTTGGCTCACCTGTAAAAAGAAAAGGAGGTTAAATTGCAAATACTGGAGTTTCTCCAAGATCACCACACCAGTGCTTCTAACAATTTTTTAAATATTCATGACATAGACAAAACTTGGGCTTAAAAATTGAGCCACAGGGGTTGGGGATTTAGCTCAGTGGTAGAGAGCTTGCCTAGCAAATGCAAGGCCCTGGGTTCGGTCCCAGCTCCAAAAAAAAAAAAAAAAAAAAAAAAAAAAAGAGCCACAAAGCTGTGTTTGGTGGTGTACACCTGTAATTCCTGTACTTGAAAGGTGGGCAAAGACAGATGGCTCTCTGTGAACTCCAGGCCAAAATGAGCAGGTATGCATTTTTTGTGAGAGAGTGGCTGGAGGTGAGGTGGATCTGAAAACACCCAGGACAGGCACTTAGGCAGGAACTGTGGAGGAACACTCTGTGCTGGTCAAGCTCATGTCTACTTAGCTTTCTTACATAGGGATGGTGCTGCCCATCGTTGGCCGCTTTGCCTCCAACAACAATTAGCGCTCAAGACCCACTGATATCCCCGAAGACAAATCTGATCTAGAACATTCCTGAATCCAGTCTTTCCCCTCAGATGGCTTTAGGTTGACAATTAAAACTAACCAAGACACTCTCAATCTATGAAAAGTTAAAGATTCTCCTTTTAAGATAGTTTAACACTTTTTTCTTCAATTGCCTGTAGAATTCCAACTCTCTGCAGTTTTTTTCCTACTGGATCCATGTAATGGAATCTTTGGTAGACTGGAGGTTTTCAAACTACGCCCCGGGGTGTGAGGAGAAGTGATGCTCGCCTGGATCATTTGGCTACACAGGGAATTCAAAGCCAGTCCTGGCTACTTGAGAGCATTTCTCAGAACAGAGGAACAGGCTGAAACACGGCTCAGATGTTAATAAGAACATTTGCTGTACTTGCAGAGAACTGGGATTCTCTTCCCAGCACTCACATGATGCCTCTGGCTGCTGTGGGCATCCATAATCACATGCATGTGCACACACACAAAATTAAAAGAATAAAAGACAAAATCTTGTAGGATATAAATAAAGTAATAAAACAGAGAATAATGAAACAAAAGGAAGACCTCAAACGCTTTCTAAACAAGGCTGACCCTACCTTTACCCACAGGGGGTTTGTTATTTTGGTTGAGAAAAGGATGTGGATTTTGGATAAAGAATTTAGATTAAAAAAAACTTGAGGCATTAATAATTGGAAAATCTGGGCTGGCGAGTGAGCTCATTTGCCACCACGTTAGCCTGAGCTGGAGCCTGGGCCACAGACTGTGAAGGAGAGAACAGACTCTGTGCAAAGAATTCTCCTCTAACCCATTCATGCACATGCATGCACGCACACCTGCGCGCGCGCGCACACACACACACACACACACACACACACACACACACATTTGATCACAAACAATAAAAGATAAAGTGTTGGAAAATCTACAGATAGACAGAGCAATATTTTAAGCGCCTAGGATACTTTAGTGACTAATATGAAGAAATGTCTGGATTTGTTTCATGTCCTCATTGCTCTTGCATATCTTACCTGGTGTAGAAGCACCTGTAATAAAAAGTATGTTTGGACCCCACATAGCGCTGACTTACGGCCTAGGCAAGTTAGAGACGCACCCTTCTTTCTCTTGGGCTGCTCTGGGGAGGAGGCTCCAGGGGAGTCTGCATTGGACTCTTGCACTTGCTGGGTTTCCATCACCTCAGGAATCCCATCCAGTGTGACAGACACGTGGGTGATTGGGGCAACGATGTCATCTTCAGAAGAGCTAAATATATTATTATCTAATGGAAGTGAAATAAGTTATAGTCAGCTGTGTATTATAAACAAGTCACGTCTTGTTTGTATAAACTCTCTGCTTTTTATTTCCTCTGCCTTAAATCCAGGATCCTAAAACAGACCAGGCTTCGCTTCCTACCCCAGTCTATCTTACCCCAGGCTATCCTACCCCAGTCTATCCTACCCCAGGCTATCCTACCACAGTCTGTCTTAGTCTATCCCACCCTAGTCTATCTCACCCCAGTCTATCTTACCCCAGTCTATCCTCCCCCATGCTATTTTATCCCAGGCTATTTTACTCCAGGTTATTTTACCCCAGGCTATCTTACTCCAGTCTACTATCCCATGTCTACTTTCTGAAACATAGTCCCTATCTTGCTGCATTAGACCTCTATACAAATGCTTTATTCTCTAAAAACTAGAGAAAGATCATAGGGACATCGTCCTATAATTTACTGAGGAAAAATAGAACAAACAACTCAAGATCTCCAGCATGCCTCTCAAAGCTCCCACAAGCTAACCCTAGCTTTCCATCTCATTCCGCACTCACCGGAAGCTTAACACGCTAGCCAGATGTACAACACATCTTTCTCTCAAGAAACTATTTTGTGAGTCAGTGCTCAGATCTACTTCTTGTAAGTTGAATGTTCATTTCTGCCTTCTCTATCTAATGAAGGCTAATTGTCATTAGGTTAAAACAGTCTCTCCATAAAGCAGGAGAACCCACTGCCTGCAGAACACCATGCTATCACTTCTATGGCCTTTTCCCAGGCTTTTTACTCGCTTACACACATGCTTGACTGCGGAAGTTTACTGTAAGACTGAAGAAAGAAGTAAGAGCTATTCTCCTGATATCATGCCACTGCCTCGCACACTGCTGTGCGCATCAGACACGCAGCACGTTCTCAGTAACTATGCCTTCAGATTTCAGTTCTCCCTTATCAAAGGCACAAAGAAGAAATCGATTTAAAGAGAGGTTAATAATCTGGCAATAAATTTTGTACAACAAATGGTTAGGAAATTTGTCACTAGGTTTCTGCCTATTCAATACAGTTATCTGTAGAGGTGACTATGTTATACTAGCCCAGCTAAAACCCAATGAGAGGCCGGAGGGTTGGCTCAGCAGTTAAGAACACTCGGTGCTCTTCCAGAAGACTGGGGTTCAGTTACTAGCACCCACATCATGTTTTACAACCCTCTAGCTCCAGTTCTGTGTATTAAACCCCCTCCCTCCTTTATTGATACTACACACATGCAGGTGCACATGTACACTTTCAGGCAAAACACTGGTGCACATAAGTTTTAAAAAATAAACAGGTGAAGAGGCTAGAGTTTGCAAGTGTGATGGGGATGCATTGTATGAAATTTCAAAATTAATAAAAAAATATTGTG
The DNA here is from genome assembly GCF_021556685.1 of Rattus norvegicus. Taxonomy (NCBI): domain Eukaryota; kingdom Metazoa; phylum Chordata; class Mammalia; order Rodentia; family Muridae; genus Rattus; species Rattus norvegicus. The sequence continues at coordinate 60,808,905 of NC_141548.1, read as the reverse complement.
TTAGGGGAAAGAGACAGGATTTTACATAACTTACTATTTCATAAAGGACACATTATTTTTTATTCTAAAAAGTTCATCAAATTTTAAATCAGTTAAACAACTTTTAACAAAGGTACCACAAATAGAATCTGTCCTTTGCAATGTGCTTGGGACCCACAAAAGAAAACATCCTCTCCTGTTCTCCTGACATTTACTCTCTAATGGAGGTGGCGAGGATGCCTTTGCAATGCACACACATGAGCAGTCATTGGCACTCACTGATTCGCTTTTCATCCAGTACAGGGCCAGGAGAGTCCATATTGAGGAGCGCCTCAGCAGCCCCAATGGTCTCAATGGTCTCATCTCCATTGTGACAAGAGGCCTCGACTGCAACAAAGAGAGAATAGTGTTAGCTGCTCTGAAAAGGTGTGTGGCTCTATGAAATAGCATGTGCCACGCTGAAACTCAGCCAGTGTTTATGTCCACGTAATACTGAGCTTGTAGCTTGTATGCACATAAACTGTAAGAACAGAATATATGCCATAATTATAAATGTATGGAAAGTCTCACATAATGCTAGCTGGGATGGCGTTGTTTATTTGTTTGTTTTGCTTTTTGTCAACTTGACAAAAAACTTGAGTCATCTGGGAAGAAGGCATCTCAATTGAAATACCGTTCACATCAGATTGGCCTGCACTGATTCAGGAGTGCCCAACCCACTGTGACTACCCTGGGTAGGTGGCCGTGGGCTGCAGAAGAAAGCAGGTGCAGTCTAGAGAGAGCTTAGCAGCTAAGGACATTTGCTATTCTTGAGGAATCCTGGGATTTGTTTCCCAGCCTGCATGGTGGGTCACAGCCACCTTTAACTGAAGTTTCAGGAGGCCAACATCATCTTCTGGTCTCCTCAAGCACCTGAAGGCATATGATGCCCTCTGGTATTATATAGAGACAAAATACTTGTGCACACAAAATAAAAAATAAATGTAAAAGGCAAAGAGGTGGAGATGGGCTGAGCAAACCAAGGAGAGCAAGCAGCAAGCAGCACCGCTCCATGGCCTCTGTTCCTGCCTCTAGGTTCTGAGCTCCTGCCCTGACTTCCCTGAGGGGTGAGGGGGAAAAGAGTGCAAGCCAAATAAACCCTTTCTTCCCCAAGCTGTTTTTGGGTGTGGTGTTTATCACATCAATAGTGAAGCGAACTCAGACATGTGAGGCTTGGGCTAGCCTCACACTTGCAGAGATAATCCTGCCTCGCCCTCCCAAGTGCTGGGAACCCAGCTGCCAGCTACCAGCCAATTGCCTTTTTGTCTTGTTTTTATCGGGGAGTGTGGATAAAATTATTATCTTGTGTGTGTGTGTGTGTGTGTGTGTGTGTGTGTGTGTGTGTGTGTGTGATATGTGTCTGGATCACAAAGTATGCAGGGAGGTCAGAAAACATGTTTATGGTTATTTTTTTTCCTTCCTCTTTCCCACGGGTTCTGAACACAGGTCATCAGGCTTTTACAGTAAGAGCCACCTCACCAGCCTTCTTTGGCTCTTAGTGACCATGTCAATGTAATACAGTCATAGTTGGCCCAAAAATATAAGACCAGGCTGGCTTCAGAGTGATCCTCCTGCTTCTCCCTCTTGAGTTGTGAGATCAGAGGCATTCACCACCACAAAGTAACTAATCGTCATATTATTAGAGATTTTGGTTGGACAAAATCAAAGTTATAAGACAATAAAATAATAAAGGCCTCTGTGTTCATTCACAGCTTCAAACACAACCAACAAGTGGTTAATCTGTCACCCACAAGTCCTTGCTTCCTACAAAGGATCACTGTGAAGGAGTCAAGTCTCCGTTTTCATTCACTTGTCTGGCTGTTGGTTATTTCTGTAATCTTATTTTTTGCGTGATGTGCACTCATACTACAGCAAGTGTATGGAGGTCAGAGGGCGAGCTGAAGGAGTTGGTTCTTTCTGGCCACCATGGGTCCCCAGGATCAAACTCAGGTCACAGGCATTTGGCAGCAAGTGCCTTCACTCTTTGATCCTTTCCTACCAGCCCTGGTTTTTGTCTTTTTTTTTTCAATTTTAAGACAGGACCTTATTATAGCCCACACTGACCTCAGACTCACTATGTAGCTGAGTCTAGCCTACAGTAGCTGATCCTTCTATCCCTGCCTACCAAGTCTTGGGACTACAAATCTGGGCCAGCAACTCCATATTTTATCTCTAAGTATTTTAGCACATTTTCTAAAAAGAGCCTAACACAGATATCATCATGTATTAAAAATTAACATCAAATAATTACATATTTTTAATTTTCATCCCTCAAAATCCCTTTCAGGTGGTGATGGGACAGAGCAGGCGAGCACTTGCCTCATATACACAGGCCCAGAACCAGGAACAATTACCACAACCAAAGCAAGCAACAGAAGACAAAATAGAGGGTGTGTAGAGTGTCCTTAGAGAGGCCAGTTAAAATGAGGTCATCATAGTAGACTAAATCATTATTCTGTCAACCCACTAGGAAATCTGGGCTTGGGCAGTAATCAGGAAGACTCTCTGAAGACAAGGCAGAAGACAGTTGTCAGTAAGCACAGGAGAAAGAAACCAAGCAGGCCAGCATCTTAACCTACAAGGAAATGTTGCTTTCTGCCAGCTCCCACAGTGGGAGGTACTGTGTTATACTAGCTCTGGCCACAAGGAGGCGCTGTTCCAGTTCTTCTCCTAGGCCTTCTGATCCCCAGCTTCTCAAAGGCTTGGTACTACCTTCCCAACTCCGGAATGAGGGGAATTAGAACTTCTTCCCCTTCTCATCACATTGTTTAGATAAGCAGAGAGGAGGTAAGGGCTGGGGTGGTAAGAAAAGAAGGGAGGAAGAAGGCACAAGCCACAAATCATCTGGCTTTTAAGATACGGCTTGCTTTCAGATACCAGCCGGAGACTGCTGGACTCTAGGAAGGAACCCGTCTATCCTGTCTTTCATTTCACACTACTTTTGTTCTTTCTTCTTTCTGAGATCGCAATCATGAGGCTCATCTTGGTTCTCCTGCTGCTACTTCCCAAGTGCTGGGATTATAACTTGTGCCACCATGCATCAGGCACACCAGGCATATTTTTTTGCTAAGCAAGAACTCTTGCTCATAATATGAGACAGTTATATTTTAATTATTAACATAACTAATCAAATTCTATGACCATTTACAGTTGCTAACTTATTTTTAAGCCCTCTCTACACATAGTCACTTGCCTTTTTATTTTGGTTATAATTTGGGAAAAGAATGAAAGATGTTTGCTAAAAATATCAACACTCTTTCTTCTCCTTTCCACACAAAGAAAACCTTTTGCTACTTAAATAAATCAAGTAATAACTCTTAAAGGTTTTTTTCCTACATTAAAAATTTTATTGACTTGGTATCTCTTTTGCTACTTTAGTACTTTAGAAATATTTATTTTATGTGTATAAGTGCTTTCCATGTATGTATGTATGTATGTATGTATATATGTATGTATGTATACCACATGCATGTCTGGTGCCCTTGAGGGGTTGTCAAAAGAGGGCAACAAACCCCATGGAACTAGAATTATGGACAGTTGGTAAGCTCCCATTTTAGTGCTGGAACTGAGACCAGGTCCTCTGGAATAGCAACCATTGCTTTTAACCTCTAAGTTATATACCCTTTTGGTATAATTTTTAGGTAGGAATCCTTTTTCTCCCCAACCAAAAGCCAGTCATTCTTCCTTCCTATTCTAATTCAAAATGGCACTAGATCATGTGTTAACTTCTTAAATAGACAAGCACCTGCATGTAGACATATTCAGTTCTAATAATTCATTTATTCATTTATTAATATAGCTTGGTTTTCAATATTCTAACTTCAGTTTTAGTATCTGCTAGCATAAGCTATTGAAGCAAGATGTTTTCACCGAATGCATACTGTGTCAGGTATTGTGCCCCATGCTAAGGCAGAGTTGAGAACAAGGCAGTCACAATGCCACCAAAACCTACTACTCTACCTATTACATCTATTTCCAGAACAATTTCTTTTAAGAATCAAAATGCAAATGCTTGCTTCCAAATAATTTCCTCAAATATCCTCAATACTTCTGACCAAAATACAGAAAAGTCAGACATACAAGACTGGGGCCAGAGAGATGGCTCAGTGCCCAAGAGCTGCTCCAGAGGAGAACCCGTGTTCAACTCCCAACAGCCATGTGGTGGCTCACAGATCCAGGATCACAGCTCACAACCAGCTGCAACTCCAGCTCCAAGGGATCCCACACCTCTCTTCTGGTTTCCACAGGTGCCAGACTTGTTCATAGCACACATACAGAGAGCCAGCAAAAACATTTGTACCCATAAAATAAAAATAAATCTTAAAAAATCATAACAGCTAAAGTGTACACCAATGTCTAAAATGGATGAAGGTATTATTACACCTCATTCTACCCAGTCTGTTCTTCAAGTTCTCGTCTTGAATGAACTCTGACCCTGAGCAGAAATCCCCTGTGAATCCCAGGGCTTCATCACACATTAGGTGTGATTTACCGTTTGGTTTTCTATCACTGCTAAGAGAACAACGTTCCTCTCTTTCCCTACAGATAACTCACTTTGTTCTCATGAGTGTAGCTGTGGGTAGCTATACAGGCGCTTATGAAGACTCGACTCTGAATCAAGTCCTCGTTTCAATCGAATCAGGGAGGAAGAGGAGGGGATCAGGAAAGCAGTGTAGAGAGGTGAGATGGCAGGGCGTGTCGGGGCTTTTATTTTTATTTATTTATTTATTGTCCCATAAGCTGTAGCTTCTGCGGGTAATAAAGTTAGCCCAGGACAAGTTAGGGCCCCTCTGTCTAAAAGCTCTGGGCACAGAGCACTGTGTAAAGCTGTACTGTACCAGTATCGTGGTGGAAAGGAGACAGGCAGGCAGAGATGGTTTAGGACCTCTACTCAGTTTGGGGCCAAGCATCTCTCTCCATGGTAATCATACTTACCAGCCTAATTTCCTTACTCGCACATACTATGCACTCCCTATCCTTCTCCAAACAATACATTTAGGAACCCCAGAACCCCTCCTGACCTACACCAGGCTGCACATCTCTTAACCATAACATCAATTCCCTACTTCCTAACAATGGAGAGAAGACTGCAGTCGAGTGTGTTTCAAGCACATGCAAGTATAAGCAATAGAAGGCATATGCACCCCAAACTGGGTTCAGGGGCGTGCACAGCAAGGCAAGCTACCAGAGCTGTCAGAGAAAGCTCTATTTATCAGCTTCTGACTATGTGTAACTGGACGTGCATACAATCAAAACCAAGTGAGTCATGCTATGGGGAATGCATCCTAGAAAAATAATTATATACCTAATCTATCAATTATAGAAGCCCACGAGCTATGTCCTTTAGTACCCAGTCCCTTCTTCTCCCTAGGTTTTATCCTGGGGTCCTTGAATAATCTCATGCCATGACTCACTGTCATCTTGATAGGCTATCCCTCTATAATCTCTATCACTGCTTGACTATGAATAAACTTACTTTACTTTTCCAAATCTGTGTGAGCCCATATTTTCAAATTCTTGGATAAAAGGCCAAGCACCTAAAAACCCCTGGCCCAGACCCTGAGACACACGCGCGCGCATGCACACACACACACACACACACACACACACACACACACACACCTGTAAGGGTGATGTCGTCATCGTCATCCTCTATGATTTCTTCTTCAGCAACATCCAGAGAGCTCTCAGTAATCATGTCATTGGGTTCTTCCACACAGGCTAGCCCGGCATAACCATTGAGAATATCAGCACCAGGAACATGTTCCACAATGACAGCAGGAAATATGGCAGGGTCGCCAAGCTAGATGAGGGGCAGGAAAGAGAAAAGTTCTGCTCTGGTTGGATACAAGCAAAAAACCATTGTACTTTTTCAAAGAACACTTGACCCTCGTAGTACTTATTTGGTCATGTTTTATTAAATGGGGACTATACCCAGGACCTAATGCAAGCTAGGAAAAAACTCAACCACAACCACTGATTTATACCCAACCTTATTTAGTCCTCATATGATTGTGTGTGTGTGTGTGTGTCTTAGCCTTTTGAGACAGCCCCTCTCCATGTAGGCCAAGCTGATCTCAAACTCACCCCCTGAATTCTAGGAGCACAAGCATATCCCACCATACCTGCTCCACCACTTACTTTTTAACCATAGTTTTGTGGTGTGAGGACTATGAACTTCTAACACTGAAATGTTAACTTTGCCTCATTTGTAAGAGACAGGGTCTTGTGTATCACAGCCACCCTGCTTACTGTTTGCCAGCAGATGGTCGTGAACTCCTGACGCTCCTGCTCATGCCTCTTTATTTATATATATATATATATATTTTTTTAAAGATATTATGTATTTATTTTATGTATGAGTACACTGTAGCTGTCTTCAGACACACCAGAATAGGGTATCAGACTCCATGACAGATGGTTGTGAGCCACCATGTGGTTGCTGGGAATTGAACTCAGGACGGCTGGAAGAGCAGTCAGTGCCCTTAACCTCTGAGCCATCTCTCCAGCCCTCCTGCTCACATTTATTAAGTGCTGAGATTATCCACCATGTGCCCACCATGTCTGATTCTTCATCTTAATAACCGAGTTTTCACTGGTTAATTCTAAAAGTACATTTTAAAATGACATGACATTAAAAAATTAAGTTTTAAAATTATGTCAAAGCATGAGCCAGGAAGTGAGATACAATGGCTGTAGAATTAAATAAGCTCTTACTAAAGTTTCCTGCACAATAGAAAATCCCAGCGTAGTTACACTTGGCAAGGAAGCCTTGATTTTAACAGCCTTTGACTCACGTGCAAACAATTAACTTTCATTTTCTATTACTGTCCTCTTTAGGGTGACTGTATTAAGGTTATAAATTTTTCCTACTGATGCCTGTTTATAAAATTACAAGATTTTAGGTAGGTGTGGTGGCGCATGCCTTTAATGCCAGCACTGGGGAAGCAGAGGATGTTCAGCTCCATATGTCTAGGAATCGTCTGATCTACACACTCAGTTCCAGCCTAGCCAGAGCCCCCTGGTAAGACCCTGTCTCAAAGCAACACCAGAAACAACGTGTATCAGATCTGAAAACTTCACCCTCATCCAGCCACTTCACTTTACCACTGAGAAGACTTACTTTCCCAAGAGGTTTTCACAGACATACTAAAACTCAATCCAGCTACTTATTTCCTCTTTTGCCTTGTTTCGTGTTATGTAGCTCAGGCTAGCCTGGAACTCACGAAGTAGTCCAGAGTTGCCTTGAACTCACAGCACTCCTCTGCCTCAGTTTCGCAAGTGCAGGGATAACAGGTAATAAGCCACCATGCCTGACTTCCTTTACATTTCTTATTTTGAAATAATCTCTAACTTAGAAAAATTGTAAAACTACGTCAAAGAATTTTCATACAACCTTAATTCATACTCCTCTAGTTCTAACATAAGCATTTCTATTGTTGTCTTCTGACATTTTTCTGGTTTGTTTTAAAGAGGTAGTAGACATAACTGTTTTTATGGTAACAGGTGTTTGTTGTCATGTACGTCTGTACCACTTGAGTGCAGTGCCTCTCAGGAGGCCAGAGCATTGGACCTCCTTAAACTGAAATGTGGGAGCTACAGACAGCTGGAGCTGCCATGGGCTGCTGGGAATTGAACTGGGTCCTTTGGAAGAACAGCCAGAGCTCTTAGCTACTGAGCCACCTTTCCAACCCTCAGACTTCCTTTGTAACCCAAAATATTGGCTTATTTCCTAAATACATATCTCTACAAAGTATCACAAATATTTTAAAATATCACAAATGAATATGGACAAAATATCAGAAGCAGGAAATGAATGCTCTAACCTACAAATCTGATTCAAATTCCCTAATCATCTCACTAATGGCCATCACAGGGGAGGGGAAAGAGAAGAGAAAAAAAAAATCAGAGGAGGAATTTGTCCTGGGTCGGTCTTTATGCTGCTTGTATCCTATAGCTAAAGCTGGTGCTTCAAGGTGTGGTTGCCCCTGGGCAGGGAGGGGGAGAGAAGAGGATGGATGGAGAGGAGGAAGCCGCTATGGACCATAACTGCATGGCCAGGAAAAACAGCAAGTAACAAGGGGCCTCATAGCTGGGAGTAAGTCAGAATAGCCCAGATCTGCCCAGTCTGGGCATTTGGCTTATGAATAAAATATCTGGATTGTGTGTCTTTTATATGGGCTTATTAGAACTTTAATCCAACAACAGAAATTAGTTCAGGGTTCATTTTAGGATCAGTGGCTTCATTTAGTAAATATCCTACTTATTTCAATATTTTGTTTTGTTTGCTCATAAATGCATCTTGGTAAAGTGGGAAACGGTTCCTGTTTACAGAAAGCGACATTTTCTTCTGGAGTGTGTGTGACACTGGAATTACCTATGCCTTTGCTATATACTAAACAGTGCTGATGTTTCAGAGTAAGTGTTTACACAACTGCAGAGGAAGGTCAAACATTACTCGTAACATAAAAACTTACTCACTGAAAGTTAACACATACCTTGGGTGTTAAACACAGCACCCTTACCTTCAGCAATGCTATGCAATGAAGCTTATAGGTAATGATCTGAAAGCACACTTGGTTTTACTTCAAAATGTTTCTTCCAGTTTCAGGAAAGTAAGCCAGAACTAACTGGCTTTTCAAACTGTAAAACTAGTTTTGAAAGTGAAACTAGGGGCTCAAGAATTCACATTGTGAAACACATAAACACATACACAAGAAGTAAAGAAAACATTTACTTTCCGAAGCAAAATATAAACATTGGACTTTCCTTTCAGAACAGGCCATGTGTCTGTAAGTCAGAAGACAAAGGCAGGACTTGGTTCTCTCCTTTCAAGTAAGTCCCAGAGTTTGAACTTGGGTCAGTAGAAGTAGCAGCAAGTTCTCTTATTTTTTGAGCTACTTCATGGTCCCTCCCTTTCTTTTTCTTGAATACAACCTAGTGAACATTCAACGTGAACATTCGACGTGCTAAAATACTTTACCCTCTCTTCTCTCTCAGGAGTTCCAAACCCATTTCTAAAGGGATTGAGCCCAATGTTCAGTGAATTTTCACATGATTTCACCTTACTTTGTGCAAGATAAGAACAGAGCTCATATCCCATCTATTGACAGGTAAAGTACTGGGTTGAGAACATACCCAAGGTCACCTGCTAAGTCCACGAGAGAGGCCAAGTCAACTGCAACTCACATGTGTGTGACTCACTCAAATAAAACCGGAATGTTCCTCCCAATGCAAACCTACCTAGTTCTTGCAATTTGAATACAGACTGGCAAGAACATGAACACTACAAGAAACACCTTGACAGTTTTATCTGAACCTATCTAGCTCCCACATTTGGGTGTTGATGTATGTTATATCCACGGACTGGGTACGTGTTGAGTGTTTTTCTCTATTGTTTTTACCTATTTTGTAATATGAGGTCTCTCACTTACCCAGGAGCTCATAGATTCAGCAAGAGTAGTTAGCCATGAGCTCAGGGCATCCTGCCATCGGTCTCCCCAGTGTTGGAACTATAAGCCTGCACCATTACACACGGCTCTTCACATGGCTGCTGGTATCCTGAACTCAGTCCTCATGGATTTGCCAAATGAGCCATTTTCCAGCTCTCCTATATTTTATTTTATTTTTTAAGATTTATTTATTTTGTGTACATGAGTACACTGTCACAGTCTTCAGACACACCAGAAGAGGGCATTGCATCCCATTTCAGATGGTTATGAGCCACCATGTGGTTGCTGGGAATCGAACTCAGGACCTCTGGAAGAGCAGTCAGTGCTCTTAACTGCTGAGCCATCTCTCTACCCACCATATATTTTAAATAACTAGGTATTGTTATTATTATCTTCCTTGTTCTAGTCTACAAAACTGTAGCTGCTAGTCTATAGCTAACTATTCTTTCTACATAATTCACAGATCTTATGAACACCCTGTGAAATATCACTATTTTCTACCACAGCACCCTCAGTAGACAAAACTACTGTTATCAGTTTCTTTGTTCCCTGGCAGAAATCATCCATATATACATCATGTAGCTTGTTTTATGCAATATTTTTTTTCTTTTCTTTCTTTTTTTTTTTTTTTTGGAGCTGGGGATCGAACCCACGGCCTTGCGCTTGCTAGGCAAGCGCTCTACCACTGAGCTAAATCCCCAACCCCTATGCAATATTTTTTAATTTATGAAGAATTTTTCAGTACCAGGCATAATTTCCCTCTTGTTGAGAAGGTCTTAAGTTTGATAAGAGAGGCACTGGTTACCACCAAGGTGTGTGTGCCACCACTGCATCCTTAGGGTTATCATACCATGCTGGTTGTTGTAGCTTATAGGTGTCCTAGTTGGATAGGACTGTTAGCTCCTTCCCTCCTTTGGTACCTTCTAGTACAAGGAAAGCTAGTCCTCAGGGAGTAGGTGTTCAGGGCAATTTCAGTTCAGAGGTCTGTAATCTAAAGTGCATGTCTTCAGGAATAATTTCTATCTCTAGAGAACAGCCAAGGTCAACAATAGTTTATAATGTTTTGGGAGTCTCTTGGACAGCACTGACCAACAACTCAAAGAGGGCTTCTCATACTGGTGTTGGGGTTTTTGTTAGATAATCTGTGGCTCTTGGAAAGAGCACTGTCAGCCTGGGTTAAAAAAAAAGCTTCATTTAAATGATATGAGTATAGTTATACAAAGAATTACATGTATCTTAAGTTTTTAAAAGTAGATAATAGCAAGATTCCTAATGACTTTTACAGATATTCTCACTGTTATTTTATCCTCCTGTGCTGGTTTGAATGTGCCTGGCCCATGGAAAGTGGCTTTATTAGGAGGTTTGTCCTTGTTAGAGACCGTGAGTCACTGTGGGGGTGGGCTCCACCCAGTAAAGGAAGACAGTCTCCTGGCTACCTTCTGATGAAGATGTAGAACTCTAGGCTCTCTAGCACCATGTCTGTCCGCACACTGCCATCCTTCCCACTATGACGATAATGGACTAAACGTCTGAAGCTGTAAACCAGCTCCAATTAAATGTTTGCCTCTTTAAGAGCAATCTTGGTCATGGTGTCTCTTCACAGCAATAAAACCCAAACTAAGGCTCTTTATGACTTTTTCAGAAAGTCTTACTATATTTTACCTCCTCTCTCCTTCTGTATTTATCTCCCTCCAGCTTCCTCCTTAGAACCCCTTTCCCCATCAGATCACTTGTGCCCTGCTATTCTCTTTACTGTGCTCCACCCCCACCCCATGGTCAGAGGAGCATGAGGCCTTAATCCTCCACAAAGAACTACAGGCAACTAAGGAATGTTGAGAGTGGGAGAGATAAGACTTCCCCAGGGAAGATCCTTCAACTGGCTATCCAGTAACAAACGGTCAGCCCTGAGAACAAGCGTCAAAGTAATATTACTCAGATTGAGCAAGCTGTATGTGGAAACCCTGCCTCTGTTTCCCAAGGGCTAGCATATGCCACCACCACCCAGCCAATAGAACCCATTCTTACTGAAGAGGTCATAGGTACTTTGTAAAAGATGTGTTTTCTTTTGAAAGAAAAAAATAAGTTTCAATGTACTCATGCCTTAAGGTTAATCATGATAACTGTCATGAGGAAACTTTTTTTCAAAACTGCACTGTGCTTAAATATGTCAAAAACTAAATAACTCAGGGTCAACCTCTAGAAACTTGAACCAACACGGGCTAACTGGTTTTCCTTCATTCATGAGGTTCATTACTCTGCCAGAGGCATTGGCAAGGCCTCCCCACAAGGGCCCCAAATTTGAGATCTGCTGGAGTTATACAGATCCAGGTCAACATGGGCTACATAAGGAGACCTGTCTCAAAAACAGAGACAAAAACAAGATGAAGCAGGAGAGGAGGACGATGTAGGAGAGGAGGGAAGGAAGAGGAAGAGAGACAGAGAACAGGAAAGGAAAAAACTAAAGTTACGCATAAAGCTCAATGGCAGAGAGTACCAGCAGCAGCAGCAACCCCCCACCCCCACCCCATCTCTGCTCAGCAATGGGGGGAGGGGGAAATCAGACACCAGAAAAGGAAAGAAAATATTTCCTGTGATCCAAAAGTTTAATTAAATATGAAGAACACCTTTAAAGTCAGCACTTGGAAGACAGAAGTAGGTGGGTCGATGAGAATTCAAGGCCAGCCTGGTTTACACAGTGAATTCCAGGCCAGTCAGGACTGTATCAAAAAGAAAACAAAGTGGAGAGGAAAAGAAGAGAGGCACTGGTCCTGAGATGTTGGGGCAGCGCCCTGGTGTAAGCAAAGAAAGAATGTAGGAGCCACGAGACAACACTGACAGGAGTGATGATGCTGCACACAGGAAAACACACACGAACCCAGGAGGAATAGCACTGATTCAACCAGCTGCAGATTAAATACCTTTTAAAGTGTATATGGGGCTCGTGGATAAAGCTCTAGCTATACAAACATGAGGACTGGCATTCTGACCCCCAGAACCCCATAAATGTCAGGTTGGGGGGCACCTCTAATCCCAGTGTTGGGAAGTTAAAGACAAAGAACCCTGTGGGCAAGCTGGCTAGCTGGACTACCTAAGTAAGCAAGGGTTGGGTTCCAATGTCAGACCCTCCCTCAGTAGAATAACATACCTGAACAATGACATCTAACTGAGGGTCAGACAAAGTGACAATCAGAGGAAGATTTAACAGAATGAGTCAGAGATAGGATACCCTACTCTCATGAGAACAGACAATAAAGAAAAGCAACTTAAAGAGCAGGGAGGGAGAGGGAATTCAATTCAGTTCATTCAGGTTGGAGCAGTTCAGTTGAGTGCAGTTGAAGTCAGTTCAGAACAGAGCAGTTCAGTTCACAGAGTTCAGAGGCAGTCTTTCCCAGCAGAGCAATTCAGTCAGAAGCCAAGCGAAGCCAGTTTGAATCAATCATCTTGAAGAGGAGTTTGGACCAGAATAGCTGAGTTGAGAGAGAAAGAATTCAGAAAGAGCTAGAAGTGAATTTATTCACCAGTAAGTCTCAGAGGCTAAAACACTCTAGGCCTAGGTTAGCAGACAGAGGCTGAAAACTGACACCTGCAAGGTCCAGGCTTTCAGAAGATGAGATTGTAAAGAAGCTAGAAGCTTCCAGGCCTAGGTCTAGGGATAGTTAAGATAGAAACACTCTGGGTTCAGTCCAAGCCATGTATTCTTATAGCTTGGGTACAGCTCTCTTCTCATCCCTTCCTCTGAGGAAATAAAAGCTATGATTACATTTACAGTGTGGCTTTAACACTACATTCATTCCTGTTACATCAGTCTGCTATAAACTTTCTTGGCATTGTTACTTTCTCTGGGGAATCACTCCTGATTTATGCCTATAGTCTTCCCTTGCTAAGGCACCTTGAGTGTCTCATTAAAATCATGAACATATACCCACAGCCAAACACTGCATGGAGGTCAGGGGCTCTCATGGAATTGTTGGGGGATGAATTGAAGGCCCTGAAGGGGATAGGAACTCCACAGGAAGACCAACAGAACGCTGGGAGCTCTCAGAGACTGAGCCACCAACAAAGACCACAGGCTGAACTGTGGCCCCTGCACCTATGAAGTAGGTGTGCAGCTCAGTCTCCGTGCGGGCCCCCCAACAACTGCAGTGGGCTGTCTCTAAAGCTGTAGCCTGACTGTGGAATCCATTCCCCATCAGGGATGCCTTGTCTGGCCTCAGTTGGAGAGGATGTGCTTAATCTTGCAGAGACTTGATCTGCCAGGGTCTGGGGATACTCGGGGGTAGGACCCACCCTCTCAGAGAAGGGGAGGGACAACTATAAACAACTGGAAGAGCACATCAATTGGTGCCTAGTGCCAAAGGGTAGGTCCTAAAAACATATATTCAAGTAATACCATACAGACTGAGCTAGATATACTTAGGAACACACACACACACACACACACACACACACACACACACACACACACAGATGTATACAATAACAAGTGAAAACTAGAGGCAATGAATTTGAAGGTGAGTCAGGATGGGAAATGGGAGGGTTTGGAAAGAGGAAATGGAAGGGAGAAATGTTGAAATTTTATCATAATTTCAATTTTTTTAAAAAAAATTAATGGGCTTATTTCAAAGTGGTTCACCTCCCACTTCTTCAAGGTGCTATCAAGTCATATGAAATAAACAACTCACATGTTCATAGGAAGACAAGGAGCTGGAAAGATGGCTTAAGAAAACTGGTTGCTCTTCCGGAGGACCTGAGATTGAGTCCAGCATTCACATGGGAGCTCACACCTATCTTTAACTATAATCCTAGCAAGCCAATGTCCTTTTCTGGCCTCCATGGCAGACACACATGTGCTACACAGACGTACATGCAGGCAAACAGACAAAAAATAAAATATAAATAAATCAAAAAATAGAAATAGTAAAGTAAGAAGCCTAAAAGTATATAACACCTCTCAGGTGAACTCAGGATGTTCGGCCCTATTACCATATATGGACAGAAAATGCACACTCCAGGAGCTTTTGATCTGAACTCAAGATAAACTGCCTTTCCTCTGGATTGACTAGCAACTGACTAAAGAATGAGTCATCAAGAATCCAAACCTTCAAATCTACACACTGTAAAATTCCTCACAGAGACAGGAGAATTGCTGAAAGGTAAGGCCAGGATCTACACACCAAGTTTCAGTCTAGCCAGGGCCATGAAGAGAAGATGGTTTGAGCAAACATATAAATTTCACATGTTGAATTATCTAAGATTTAGATTTTTAAAGTAAGTAAAAATAAAATCTGAGACCATTTGTTTGAACTGCTATAATAAGTACTGAAAACTGTGTGCCTTCAACAACAGCAATGTCTTCTCACAGTTCTAAAGTCTGTGATCAGTGTGAAGGTGTTGGAACATGGCTGGTTCCTCTGCAGAGCTGCTCAACTCTCCTTGGCTTGCACTGGCTGTCTTCATGCTCACATGACATCCTTCCCATGTTGCTCTGGGTCTGAGCTCCCCCCTTCTATAAAGAACCACCCTGCAGCATGGGCTTGCTCCATTTACTCTAACTACGTGGGCAATGACACCGTTTCCAGATAAGGTCTGTTACTCTTCGGTAACACAGGTTAAGACTTCAATAGATAAAGAGGGGTTCAGTTACACAAATTCTACCCCTAACACAGCTCTATTTAAATTAGCTTTGAAAACTGATTCCTTCTATCCCAATACCAAAACCTTATGAAAATAAAATACAGACGTAAATAAATTTGCTGCTGCTTTTAAAATTAATAGACTTTAATCTTCAGATTTCAACTCATGTTTTTCTACATTGTTTAAATCTAACTCCTTTCCCAGACCGACTTAGAAAAGTCTTCAGAAAAGGTCAGAACATTGAGCACAGTAGCATGCCCCTGTAGTCCCTGACACCAGGAAGACTAACACAGAGGATTACTTGACTACAGCAGTTTGGAGTCAACATATGACAATACCAACTCAAAAGATAAATAAAATTTTAAATTATTTATAAAATGATGAGACTACAACACCTAGAGAAAATCAGTAGTTTCTTTTATAAAACTTCTTTTATTATTCATCCCTTTTTTGTTGTGTTGGTGTCAAACCCAGGTCTTTGAGCATTGCAAGGGTTATATTTCAGCTACATCCATACTCCTGATGTTCCCTTAAAGAAATAAAGTGACAACCTCTCTTGGGCATTTTTTTTTTTTATTGCTGTGAAGAGACACTATAACCGAGGTAGCTCTTATAAAAGAAAGCACTTATTTGGGGTCTTGTTTACAATAGTAGAGGTTTAATCCATTGTCATCATGGTAGAAGCATGGTAGCATTCATGGCACTGGAGCAATAGCTAAGAGCTATATGCACACACACACACACACACACACACACACACACACACACACGGAGGGAGCTGGCAGGAGCTTTCCAGTGACACACTTCCTCTAATAAGACCACACCCACTCCTACAAGGCCACACCTCCTAATCCTTCTAATCCTTCTCAAGTCACTCCCTGGTGACTAAGCATTCAAATATATGAATCTACGGGGGTCATTCTTATTCAAATCACTGTACAGCACGGTTTTCTAGTCTGCCTTAAAAGATACTAAATTCTATTTGTCTGGCTACTCCTTTAAATCAAGGACATCCTTATTTCTATGAGAACTTTTAGGCTAGTCTATGCTACATAAGCCACTTTCTACAGAAGGAAGGAAGGAAGGAAAAATTCTCTCCAATGATGTCTAAAAGCTTTCCTCATTTAAATAATTAAATTAATCATCTTTTCTACCTTGTTAAACCCAGCCTCATCCTTGGAAATCTGAAAATAAAATTCAGGGCATCCTGCATGCTAAGCAGATACCACTGAGCCACACCCCAGTTCTACCTGTTATCTGAGGAGAACTTCACTAAATCCTAGCATTACTTAACCTTGTCTGTGCACTGAGAAACATTTTAAAACACCAAATAAGTACCAGATAATTCAGAGCATCTGGGGATACAGCCAGGGCCTATAAATAAACTAGCCCGATGGAGTGTGATTTGCACGCAGAGTCTAGGACCACTGATATAAAGGATTACTCAAAACTGCAGTTGTCAACGCTATTACTCATGCAAGTCTCTGCATGACAGAAATCTAAGCGTATATTGCAGGTCTTTTGCTACTTGGCATTTGTACATAATTTTCATTTTGTTTGCGGAACAGAAACAAAGCAAGCCACAAACCCTGGGGACTAGAGAAAAAAGATTTCCTGGAATAAAAAGTCTATCAAGACAGTTTTTAAAGCATCTGCTTCTAAAAGTCTATTTCGCTATAGAGAGAAAAACTGACTTATAGGTTTTTCAAATTTTACTGGAATTCTTAATAGCTCAAGAGGAAAAAATATTATATACACGTAAATCCTAGAGTATATGTTCAAAGCAAAATTTCAGCCAACATTTTAGCAGCAATAATACAAATCAAACCAAGGGCAGTTCCTCACATTTCAACACTATCCCCAAAGTTTCCCTTAGCCATGGTTCATCACATAAGTTATGAGCCAACGCCATCAACCTAAAGGAGAAATGAAGGAACCAATAGGAGCAGTGCATTTTGTGTTTCTGCTAATAAGCTTGTCTAGTTCTCTCACTAGAGCAGGCCCTGCAGTCCTAGATGGAGACTAAAAACCTACAGAATGCTACCTCAGTGCTGTCAAGCAAGTTTAAGTTTTCAACACGCTTTCAGATATTAAAGAATACAAGAGCACTCACAGAACTTGCTTGCCAAGTTCCCCTAACAGCAGCTCTCAATCTGTTCCATGGTGATTGTGAAACATCCTGCACATCCTAGAAAACAGCTCACAGCCGAACAGCAAAACATTTTCCTCAAACAAAAAGCAGGGTAAAAAAAGTCTTTTAAAATTCCCTCAATGCAGAAATTTCTCTTCAAAAAACAAGTGTAAGACAAGCATGCTTTCAAGTAGTTAGTATATATTTGTACCAACACAGAGAGACAAATACACACACACACACACACATACACACACACACACACACACACACACACACTTTACATATCTTGAAAGAACAAGTCTCAACTTCATAAGGAAAAACAAAAAACCCAGAATAGCTAAAACAATCCTGAACAAACAAACAAAATCCTATAAAAACTGCATGGTATTAATATAGAAACAGACAGGTGGATCAGTGAAATCGAATTAAAGACCCAGAAATAAATCTACACACCTACGGACACTTAAGTTTTGACAAAGAAGCCAAAACCATACAATGAAAAAAAAAAAGAGCATCTTCAACCAATGGTGCTGGTCTAACTGGATGTCTGCATGTATAAGAATGCAAATAGATCAATATTTATCAGCCCCCACACACACAAAACTCAAGTCCAAGTGGATCAAAGACTTCAACATAAAACCAGACACACACACACACACACACACACACACACACACACACTCTTAATCTAATAGAACAGAAAGTGGGGAATAGCCTTGAACTTGTTGCAAGGACACAACTTCCTGAACACTTCCTGAACACAACACCAATGGTTCAGGCACTAAGGTCAAGAATTAATAAATGGGACCTCATGAAACTGAAAAGATTCTGTAAGTCAAAGGACACCATCATCAGGACAAAATGACAGCCTACAGATTAGGAAAAGATCGTCCCTAACCCTGCATCCAACAGAGGGTGAATATCCAAGATATTTAAAGAACTCAAGAAGTTAAACACCAAGAATCCAAATGACCCAATTAAAAAATGGGGAACCAGAGCTAAACAGAGAATTCTCAACTGAGGAATCTCGAATGTCTGAGAAGCACTGAAAGAAATGTTCAACAGACTAAGTCTTCATGGAAATGGAAATCAAAACAACTCTGAGATTCCACCTTACACCCTTCAGAACAGCTGAGATTAAAAACCCAAAGGACAGTCCATGCTGATGAGATACACACACACACACACACACACACACACACACACACCACCAGCACCAGCACCAGCACCAGCACCAGCACCCTGACAAGGCCAGCGCCTCATTCCTACCATCTTCAGAATCTCCTTGACCCTAAGAATTCTCTAGGAAACACATAAGCTAAACAACACACTTTAACACAAGTTCCGGTGTCCTGTGTTTCAGTCAGACTGGGTTCAGACCAAGCTTTCAATCTCCGAAGATCTGAAGACCTCAGACTTACTCCTGAAATGACTTCCTTTGCCTCTGATTTTGAAGAGGTCAAATGCTTAGAAGGCCATGTGCTCTGACGTGTATTTCGCCATGCATCAACTGTATTACAAACATCCACGTGAAACACAGTCAGCAGTGAGTCTCAGTCTCTGAGTGTTTAAACACACTTGGAAGAAAAACAATGTGTTGGTGTGTTCAAATTAGCTAGGCTCTCTAAGTCTTATTTTCTGTGTATGTTAAGAAAAATAAACGTGAGACCATCTTTGAAAATTACCATAGGAATTAAATAGCATGGAGCTAAATAACTTTTAAAATTGTAAGGCATAGGAGGTACTCAAGAAAATAACCTGATGAAGCTGTTCAGAATTTTACCTAATAGAAACAGGATCCATTGGTCTCTCTTTTGTTGCTTTTTGGGAATTAGGGGCTGGACCTCTTGTATATTTGGCAAGCACTCTACCACTGAGCCAAGTAAACTGGGGAGGCGGGGCATGCCATGCATGCACACACTACCCCCAGCCTGGCTTTGAACTCAGCAGTGATCTTCATGTCTGTACCTCTCAAATTCTGGGATTATAGGCATACACTGACGAAATAAGCAGTCTCAAAAACTGGCTTAGGGCCAGGGAGATGGCTCAGTGGGAGAAGGTCTCTGCCACCAAGTCTGACAGCCTGAGTTTGATCCTCAGGACCCATACAGTAAAAAGAGAGAGCCAATTCCTACAAAATGTCCTTTGACCTCCATATCTACACCAAGGGGCATGCATACTAAACAGATAGGTAGGTAGGTAGATAGGTAGGTAGGTAGGTAGGTAGGTAGGTAGGTAGGTAAGTTAAGTAGATTGAAAGAGTAGATAAGATAAGTTGATTAGATAGGTAGATAATAGACAGACAAACAGACAAATAAAACAGAAAGAAAATGCATAGATGGATACAGGATGGACAGACGGGAATAAAGAAAAACTGGCTTATATGATTTTTTTATTTTTTTTTTCTTTTTTCTGTTTTTCGGAGCTGGGGACCGAACCCAGGGCCTTGCGCTCGCTAGGCAAGCGCTCTACCGCTGAGCTAAATCCCCAACCCGGCTTATATGATTTTTAACCAATTGGATGATCTTTTTTTTTTATTTCCTTTGCACCAGTCTCTCTTTCTGCATCTCTCTCTCTCTCTCTCTCTCTCTCTCTCTCTCTCTCTCTCTCTCACAGTCCCCCCCCCCCCGCCCCCGTGTGGGCATATGTGTACACATGCTTGTATGTGTATTAAGGCCAAAAGTTAAGTCTGGGTGTTTCTCCTTGGATGCTGTCCACCTTGTTATTGCCGTGCTGTGTTTTGCTCTTTGTTGGCAATCAGCTCTAGCACATGGAGCAATAGGTGCATCCAAAGATGTAGACGTCCAGTTCAAGTGCTGTGTGTCCCAAGACACTATTCCTCCTTCAACCTCTGCTGAGACTTCACCTGAAAAGCTTTCCTTTGTTGTATGGGAAGGATAGCAAGATACTAATGGTTCTGTTGACATTCAAAGAGGAAAACTGTTGTCACCTGCAAGGCACTAAGGATCAGGGACAGCAATGCCTGCTCTTAGTATTGTACACAGGTGTCTACATGGAGCCGCCACACTCTGCACATGTGGCTGTGAACAGTTTGCCAGCCTTGAGTATCACTGTTATGTCCACTTGGTAAAAAATGACTTAAGAAACTCTGAATGGAAATTGTTTAAATAATTCATGAAAGTTTAAGATCATTCACCATTAAATTATTTGGGCCTCTTCGTGTTACATATGTGGAAATCATTCAATGGTAATTTACTCTATTTCTTTTGCTGCTGCTTAGGAATTTTCATTTTAAGCAAAATATTTAATCTAGATTCCTATAATTCTAAAAACACAGAGCATAACTCAAAGCAGTAGCCCAGATCCTGTATCAAATCCACATAGCCCTTGCACCATCCCATCAGCATTTAACAGACATATAATCAAACAAATCAAGTGCAGAATTATCAAACTTACTAAGGAAACGGGTGAGCAGCTATTAAAAAACAAAGTATCCCCTAATAGGTAGTCTCAAAGAAGTGCAACAATCAGAACTGGAATCCAGGCATATATTAAACATAATGTTGAAGAGTACTGATTCTGGGTCCCTTTTCATCCTTGGCTATAAAGTCTATTATAGGGGGAGAATTCTAAGTCTAGTAGTTGTCAGGTAACACGGAATGTTGTGATGTCACATTACAGAAAACCAAGAGGCCACACCATCTCTGCATCCCCCTCTAGTCTCCACCTTTGAAAGCGGTTTAAAGCGATGCTTTTAACAAAAGCCCTGGTGAAAGCGGCTGTCATGCTAAGGACTTTGGATGGTGTGGTGGTTTGAATTGGAGTGGCACTAAGCCTGGATGCTCGGCCACAGAGAGTGGCACTATCCTGAGGTGTGGCCTTGCTAAAGAAAGTGTTATCCCCGCAGAAACAGGTCATGTATGCTGAAGCCTCGCCCAGTGTGGCACACTGTCTCCTTCTGCTGCCTGCAGATCGAGATGTAGAGCTCTCAGCTCCTTCTCCAGCGCCATGTCTGCCTGCAGGCTCCCATGTTTCCCGCCATGATCGTGGACTAAACCTTATGAAACTGTAAACTATCCATAATTAAAAGTTGTCCTTTAGAAGACTTGCCACGATCATGGTGTCTCTTCCCAGCAATATGACCCTAAGACAGACAGATGGCTTACACCACTGAAGCTCCACAACTATGCCATATTGCTGACATTCCCTAGCCAAGCTGCCCAGAAGCAGCCGACGTAAACCCAGACAATACGACTGACGACACCTTGCTCAGTCAGCAGGCTTGGCCACCACAGAGTGCAGGTCTGGGCTCCTCAGGTGAACCATCACTGTAATCAGGTTCATCTCAGTTAAAGCTCGGGTTTGAAGATGTATAGATGGCTATATTCATCCTGAACCCTGTATTTAGAACCACAGCAAACTGAGTTCAATGGCTTTCTCTTCCTGCTGCCTACCGATTCGGGTGCAGAACTCTCAGCTAGTTCTCTAGCACCATGTCTGCCTGCGTGCCATCACTTCCAAGCGTGATAATGGATTAGACCTCTGAAACTGTAAGCGAGTCCCAATTAAATGCTTTCTTTTATAAGAGTTGCCACAGTCATGGTGCCTCCTCAGAGCAACAGAACCCTGTCTAAGACAGCACACATACTGTCTTGCAACAACAAGTAATAAAAACAAAGGGCAGGGACTTGGAAAAGGTGTTCTGTTCTGTTTTGTTGTTGTTGTTGTTGTTGTTGTTGTTTTTAAGTCAGGTTAAATTGTTAATTTGGCCATGCATCTCCCAAAAGTAAGGCAAATAAGGATCATCTTAAGGTTTTTGTTTTGTTTTGTTTTTCCCTTTGTCCTGGCACAGCATGAATGAACATGCGTATTAAAGGCTATAGCCCTAGGTTTAATTCCCAGTACAAGAAAGGGACAAAGTGGGTAAGGGATCCAACCATAAAAAGAATATGTTATGGTTCCATTTATATAAAATGACTATAATATGCAAATATACAAGGACAGAAATAAAATTAGTGGTTTCCTGTGCTGAAAGTGGGTAGAAATAGCAAACCACCTTTGAAGTGGCTTATCCTATACCAATCTACAAAGTGACAACGAAATCAATACAACCTTGGCACCATAAAAAATTATTCAGTTATACAATAAATATAAGTTCAAATTTTATGTCTGACTTAGGGTAATTCAAATAACAATTCAGTTTTAAGATAGAAAAACATGTTTAAAAATCAATAAAAGTAGAGAGTAAAAAACTGTGGAAGAGGGAGAGTTGTCAGATCACTGTAGCACCTCCCACATAAAAATATGAGCTTCTGATGAGCTGAAGAGCTAAAGATGAGAAACATACTAGAAGAAAATTTAGTAACATTAGTGTTAAGGAAAGCTTCCTTAAGCAGAAACTAAGAAAAAAAAAAGCTCAAACTTTATAACATTAGTTCAAAGTACTGATGAATTTTTACTGAACTTTTGAAATTTCACATATAACACATATAATAAAAACTATTAATAGACTAGGAGGAAATGTCAAAAGAGACAATTTACCCAGTCTAGTCATAAAACTAGATTACCAAGAAGTCAATGGTTATACCATATCTGCATTATAAAGAAGTATTGGGCAATTGGACACTATGTAACTCAAAGAAAGTTCAAGTGATCAATAAACAAAATTTTAAAACAAAATGCTACTCATTACTCATTTACAGAAAGGTAAATTAAAATAGTAAAATATCATTTTACTATTTATCTATGGAGACAGGCTGGCCTCAAACTCACAGGGATCCACCTGCCTCCCTCTTGAGTGCTGCGATTAAGAGCATATGCTACTACACACCCAGCAGTGACCCCAGGTTAGTGACTTTTCAGATGACCTCCACAGCTGGAGAGAGACGCTGTACAGAAACAGGTGTCATGACAAGATGGCGGTAGGTAGGTCATAGTCCTGCTCTAACTGGCTCTCAGAGAGGGAAGAGTAGCAGCTCACTCGCCCTCCACACCCGCCCTACAGCTCCTTTCATTTTCATTCTTACCATGCAGAGGAGAAAAGCAATGCGCAAAGGATTAAGTAATTTGCAAAGATCTCAGTAGTAAACTAAGGAACAGGGCTAGTGACCAACCCATGCCAGCACTGCCACTCCATTCCCAAACAGGGATTTTCACTGCCACACTAAGCAAAATACTGGTAATGTCATAGTTAAAGACTAGTAGGGTAAATAATGTTCCACTCAAATATAGAAAAACAAATACTACGGACCCTACACAGACCATTTTACACACTTTTTTTTTTTTTAAAGAAGAGATCGCAAGTCCAAACTCATTTTATCACAGTGGTTGGTACTGAACTCCTAATCCTCCTGCCTCAACCCTCTGAGTGGTAGGATTGCAGGTACGAGCTGCCACATCTGACATACTTCATGCATTTTTGTAGTATGTCATTTTAAGCAGGCAAGTCATTACTTTCATGTGAAAATATAAATTAAACTAAGCCAGTTATGGTGTCACAAGTCAACACTCCAAATCCCAGCACTCAGAAGATGGATGCAGGAGGATCTTAAAGCCAAGGCTAGCTTGGCTACAGAATAAGATCTCATCTCAAAAGTAAAGAATAAAAGTGAAAACAACACCAAACAAGGAAGCAGACCACAGTTCAGATAGCTTGATAATGCGAGCAATGGGTCCCCTGAACACAAGCCCTGCAGAGCAGCCGCAATACACAGTCCTGAAAGTCAAACTGCACAGGCTCTAACCACTAGCTGGACGGGTTGGAGCAGCTACTTCACTACTTTAGATCATGGTTTCCTCATGAGAAAATAAAGCTATTGGCATTTATTTCATACGTTAACATATAAAGTAAGTGTATTAGGGAATGAAAAGAAAAAAGGACAAAGAAAAGAAATGAGAGAAGGAAGAGAAAGGAAAAGGAAGCAGTTGCTAAGTGCGGTGGCCTACATCTGACGTCCCAGCATTCAGGAGGTGGGAGCTGGGAAACCAGGGATTCAAGTTATCTTCAGCTATATGAGGTCAGATCTCGAAATCTAGAAAGTGAGCCAAGCATGCTGGGGAATGCCTTTAATCCCAGCACCTGGGAAGCAGAAGCAGACAGATCTCTGAATTTGAGATCAGCCTGGTCTCCACAGGGAGTTCTAGGCAAGTCAGGGCAACACAGTGAGACCTTTTCTCGAAAAAATTGAATCCAGTAACACACGCCTTTAATCTCAGCACTTGGAAAAGAAGTATCTGTGAATCGGAGGACAGCCTGGTCTCTATAAGGAAGGAGTTTTAGGCCAGCCAGAACTCCACTGTAAGACTCTGTCTCAGAAAAATTAAGCAAGTAGACAAAAAAAACAAATAAACAAATATTAGAGCAAGAACCAAACTACCAGGACCCTTCCTAAAGACATAAAGGGAAGAAAAAAAAAACTAAAATAAATTAAGTACATCTAACACAGTAGTAAGTGTACATCCATTATTTTCAATACATCTTTCAGTTTTATACACACTAAGAAGTCAGAACTATAGTGTAAAACGTACTTCTCCTGGTCAGAGTGTGAGAGCCAGCACACTAGAACATGCCAGTGAGCAGAGCAGTGCTCTGTCCTCTGCTGCCACGGCCTCAGTGCCACAGCAAACCTCACCACCGCTAGCTTGGGACCTGTCACGGGTCCTTTCATCTAGAAAGGAGGCAGGCAGCACTCTTTTTCAAGCTTTCATATGTGCACAAACATCCTGTCTCAAAACAATTCAAAATCACTTTCCCCCCTGGAAACATCTCCTCTACTGTCTCTAGATTAAATTCCTATCAGTGCCAGTATGCTTTCAGGCGTTTGCCTTTTCCTCAGGTGAATGTCATCTTGACTTTAAGGATAGTTAGTCCCAAATTCTCGCCATTTGAAAGTATATTTATAAACTTGGTATTACACCATTCCAGTACACAATACAAAACTACAATGTCCTGCCAAAACTGAGAGCCAATTTTATTATTTGTAGTAACTGTGTCTAGAATAAAGCAGCTATCAGAACTGATCTACTAAGGTTTGGGGAGCAGCCTCATGTCAGGCTATAAATCAGCCCTCTTCAGCACACTTCAACCCCACTGCTTCTCAAAAGCCTCGTAGCAAAGGACCTCTCTCGACACATCAATTCCCACACCACTGCTCACATCCCTGCACAGCCTGTCCTAATTATGAAGTTTAGCCCTTTCACACTGTGGAGGGATCAGAGGCTCGGAGTTAAGGTTAAGACCTTACTTATGTGAAGTCAGTAAACAACACAGCACACAGATTCAATGAAAGGAGACTTAGGAAGTTCTAGGTTCAATTCCCCTACCAAATCACAAATCAAGTTGTCAGAAAATTTCCTTGGGGGGTGGGGCGGTCATAGTGTTTGGATTGAAAAGTGTGGTGAGATGGCCAAAACGGTTTACTCTCCTTGAAATAGTAAATAATTAAAAGGTTAATTACAGACATCGGTTATGTTCTCTAGAACTCTTTAAAATAATTAAAGAAATATTACTAAGGGTAGTTACTATTTGGTCTAATTTTACAGAAAACCAAGATGAACCCCAAATACTACTTCCTTGTTACCACATCAAAATGAACAGTCATATTTACATGTAGTGAATTAAAATATGACATTACTACCTAATATTTAATTTCTAAATTTTTATTTTAGAACATTGTACTATCTCCTAAAGCAAATATTCTGACACTGATGAAAACTCAAAGAAATGTACAAGAGCCCGGCTTTTTCTGGCTCACCTGCTGTTCATCCTCCATGACGTTGCTTGCAAAGTCAAACACTAGGTCGTTCTGTTGGACAACAGCAGCCATAGTAAAGCATTCCCCTTAGATCCACATGAAAAAGTCCCAAGCAGCTTCAAGTCTGGAGCAGTAGGTAAGGTGCAAGGGAATTCGAGGAAAGCCTCTGGGGCAGGTCTGTGAAGTTATTGCAGACAGGACGCTCCTCAGCGAAAGGAGTGCTTCAGATTTGCTTGGTGCACTGACATCCTAAGCAAACAGGCACTTTTTCTGAAATCATTCACTAGGTCTTCTTGTCCCTGAAAGACAAAGACTTAAGTGAGTGGTGAAAAAGCAGTCTCCTGGCTAAAATGTAACAACTGCTTCAGCACAGTATCTCCAAGCGCCATTGTTACTCTTAAGGAAAGTCAGCGTGGCTAGGAAACACAGGGTTCTGGTTTTCAAGACAAACTTTCTTTGAAGACCTCATTCCTCGCTATTTTTTTCTTGCTTCCCGGAGGTGTACTTGAGTAAAGTATTTACTGGTGTGGGGTGGGGAGGGGAGGGATGTTCCAGTAATAATCAGGAAATTTTAAATCCCAGCAGAGCACATAAACAATTTCATTCTCACTCGCCCAGCAAATCACCTGCATGCACAGTAACCACTACTTTCTCTAAGTCTCACAACAAACGCATTCGTCCTTGACAGCAGCGTGCAAGCGCCATCCCCACCATACGTATCTAAATGAAGGCAGTTACAGGTTGTAAATGCCGTTTGAGCTTTTCAAGAGTGAGCAGAAATTAAAGCCTCCTTTTCTGTCCCTGAAAAGCCCGGGGTGAGAAAAAACCGCTAGACCAAGCCTGTCTTCAGGGGCTTCCTTCTGAATGTACTAAAATGTAGCCTTATCTCCAACACAGGCAACAGGAAGGAAACTGTACTTGACCACGTCACGGCAAGTTCGAACATGCAAAGGGCCGCACTTTACAACAGTAGAAAAACAGAAATGCAACCGAGGAGCAAAACCAGCCTCACAGAGCTCTGAAAAGGACTGCCAGCCGCATTTGGGTATTAGTGTTTTTTTTTTTTTTTCCGGAGCTGGGGACCGAACCCAGGGCCTTGCGCTTCCTAGGCAAGCGCTCTACCACTGAGCTAAATCCCCAACCCCGGTATTAGTGTTTTTAAAGGTAAAGCTGCCACTAACAAAGTTATTATAGGTGTTTATTACAATTGTATTAAAGATTAAATGTGCATGGGCCATAAATGTGACATGAAAAGTTAAGATTTTAAATAGTCATGTTTTTAAAATCTAGTTATTTAAAATATCTTTTATAATGTTAACATAAATAATCCAAAAGGATGACCACTTGAAGTAAAGGAAGGTGACTAATCCTAATAACAGTAAACACACGTTTGGGACTGAGAGCCACAGCGAGTGAGCCAGTTTCCTGGAACGCTTACATCTAGTTAGCAGGAGGTAGCCAGGTCAGGTACACCATCTCCTAACCAGTCAAGCCAATGCCCTGTATATTTCAGGTTTTAGAGACCAACATAGATCACTGTAATTTTCATAATTAGAAATCAAAATTAAATAAGGGTTAGGAATTTAAGTCAGATTTTTACTCACTAAACTAACTCAGTTTCAAATCAGTGGTGTTCAATCTGACCCAGTCCGCTCCTTTTAACCGAGATTTAAGTATAACACTAAGAAAGTGCTTTAAACGCTGTCTGGTCGTGTTTTGAGCCTAGAGAGGACAAATATGTATACATTTGTGTTTAATTAAGCTCAGGTGTATCAACATAGGTGCATTCTTGACCTTGCATAAGCATTCCTTATTTTTGCCCTTACATTGTGACATGGCCCATCCTCTGTAGTAGCCCTGCCTTCTCTGTCGTTCTTCTGGCCACGGCATCTTTGTTCTTGTCTCCCTTCTCTCTTTCCATTATCCCCATCCTGAAACATCCCCTCCCACCTCTCAGTCTTATCTTCCCATTAGTCAATGTTTACATCACTTTTTTTCTTTTCTTTTCTTTTCTTTTTTTTTTTTTTTTTTTGGAGAGAGGGACTCATGTAGGCCAGATAAGCCTCAGACTGGCTATGTAGCCAATAGTAACTCTGAACTCCCGATCCCCTTGCCTCTACCTTCCGAGTTCCTTCATAAAGTCTTCCAACTTCATGTCTAAACCCAAAAGGATGGTTCCCTCCAAAATCACAGCACTTCCTGCCTACCCTACGAACTTAGCTCTAAGCACACAGTGTTTTAAATTGCTGCTCACTTAATTCAACTGAATAAATGTTTCAGTGCTTGGTGTCTGAAAACCAGTAGGAATCTGAAATAAGTAGGGCTAAACCTCTCCTAGGGAAAGAACCAGAGTTTTCCATTTCTCCTCTACCCACCAAACCTGGTGCCCACGCTAAGGACAGATTATGTTTTAAACATCTACCACTGAATATTCAAGCTATTTCTACATATGCTCTTTGTTTACCAATGAAGTACTTTTGATAAAGGGGAAACTACTATCATGTTCAAACCCCAGAGCAAGAAAATACAACAAGATTGAGGCACGTTTGAACATAGAGGTTTTTCCGTAAAAGGTTCAAGGGTGCACTAAGGCCTGGCTTCCTTAGTAGGTACAGGCAGAGGACCTGTGTGAGGAGTGGCCTGTCTAAAGTTACAAAGTTACTTTTTCTTAGCAGCATCTCCACAGTGCTATTGTGCTTTATCAACTGCCCTTTGGAAACTTCAAAAGTAATGACAAGCAATGAAAATAGGCTGACCTCACGCCCCATGACTGACAACCTGTAAAAATAACCCAAAATGGCTGCCCTGCATCCCCATCACCCAGCCACATGGTTAGGAAAAGATAACTGAGCTCTGGCCCACAGTTTCAGTTCACATGTGCAGGGAAGTTCACCGACCCAAAACATAAGAAAAGCATTTCTTCGGTTTATTTAGGCCTCTGACACTCTTTGCCTTCTTCCTACTCATCCTCTTTCCTGTTTAGGTCTCTTGTGGCTTTAAAGTGGTTCTTGAGGGGAAAACAAAAAACTTTCTGGTTCTTAAACTAGAAATACCTTCTTTGCACGCCAAGGATAACATAGGTCAGCTGTATTAATTTTATTTAGTAATAGACATATACCTACACCAGTAATTCAGTTTTTCACTAAATTATCGGAGGTGCCGAGATCTCATGATCTGTAAGCACAACACAGCTAACACTACAGTCTCATTTCCTAAATCAAAACTCAATTACTATAAAACATATGTGTTTTATATGTCTTGCTTTTAAATCCACCCAGACCTTTATGCTATTAAACAGTTTAAAACACAGATTTAAGTAAACCTTTATATCAAATTTAAGGCGGCACTCGGCTTTCTGTTTTTTTCCAAATCCAGCCAGTACACCATCAGTCAAGTCCATCTCAAGAGGCTCTGAGTCCTCTGTCTAAAATGTCCAAACAGACCATGATGCTTCCCGGAAGTTATTCCTAAACATGAAAAGCCATGGGCGTCAAGACGGAAAACAAAAGTATCTGATCTACCCTAAGACGACTTGAGAGCCTCACAGAGTTTAAGCTTGTTTAATAATGGACATGGTGGCACCAGCCTATAATTGCAGGCAGGAATCTGAGGCCAGTCTTGGCTATATAACCAACCCTTGCCTAAAACAGTCAAACCTGTTTAAATGTACCCACGAGTGAGCCATATATTCAGGAAGATGGCTGCTACAACAGTTCTCAAATGCGTTTCTGCAACACTACAAAGTAACAAGGAAAAAGGAGAAAGCTTTTCTTCATTTACGGCTCACACGCCGGTACCTTATTTGCATGTTTCAGGAAGTAACCCAGTTTTGAGCATCCATACAATTCCCAGACTATCTCTACTGCCTTTTTCCTTTGGGGGACTATAGCACAGAAACGCTGAGAATTAAGTAAGACTCCTAAGTTCTCATCACCAATCTTCACACTTGAATTCTGATGAACCCTAACCCCAGACCTCTTGGGCTTCGCCTCTGAGGTATGGCCCTGAGCAAGGTTTCCGTACACTTAACGTAAGCCTTAGTGCTCTCCTCATTCTGTTAAGTGAGCATAATAAATGGCAATAAGATCCAGAGCTGTGAAAATCATCTGAGATGCTTGTCCCTGGGACTGGGACTGCAGGTCAGCCACAGAGCACTTGCCTAGAAAGACACCAGCTTCAGTCTCCAGCTCGGCCTAAAGAGAAAGCCAAACACATGTGCAGAGTGCCTGCTCCATAAACTGAACTCAGTAAACATTAGCTTAATTATAGCTCTGTGTATAATGGGCAAAATATGCAACAGGTGCTCCTTAGATTCTAATTATTTCTTAAGTCTCCTTTCTATAACCACTAAGAGTCTTTGACCAGAGCTACTGGTAAGACTCCAGCACCATAGCCCATTAGCAACAAAATCGATGGACTTCAGTGCTTTGCATTTTGGTATCCTTTTGATAAATCCAGTGGTATAAAGATTAGGACTTTAAAACTTTACTTATGAGGCTAGAGAGATGGCTCAGTGGCTAAGAGCACTGCTGCTCTTGTAAAGGAACTAGGCTCAATTCTCAGCACCCACATGGTGGCTTACAACCATCTGTAACTCTGTCCCAGGAAATATGATACCCTCATGCAGGCAAAACACCCATTCATAGAAAAAAATTTTTAAAAAACTTCAATTAACAGAGTCCAGTTAGGACCTGTCCCAAGCACAGTGACATTATCAATTTTAAACACAAAACACTGTTTCACATTAATGGCTATAATAACTCAATTCAAATTGTTTTGTATAACTTAATGTAAAGTATTTCAAATATAAAAAAGCATAAATTGAAACTTGCAAAAATTAATCCCTCTTTGAATATAAAGCCTAAAATATAGGATTTAAAGACCATTTCAGACACAAAAGTATAAAATATCCATTAAGATTATACATTAAAACTGGTATTTATAACTTTTATATTGCTATTTGTTGGTTTTCAAAAATACAAAGTAGAGACAGATATAACAGCCCATAAAAATGTTGAATCCCATGTCTTTTCCCTCAAATATTCCTTCCCTTACAGAACCTTATCCTAAATAAAATACTTAATACATCAAGTTTGGGTTTTTTTAGCCAGATGGTAGGGGCACACTCCTTTAATCTTGGCACTTTTTTGAAAATTACTATAGTACAAACACATGTAATGTAAGTAAACCATGCATTTAATGTAAGGCTCTAGTGTTCTCTGTGGAAATCAATAAATATAGAGAATCAATTAAACAAACAAAAGATTTTAGGGTAGATCATTCTAGCTCAAAAAGGTAAAAGACATCAGTGAGGAGGAAGGGGATAACTGAATGGCTAACCAACTATTCGGAGGACACCTGGTGTATATGTACACAGCTGGCTAGACAGTGGGACCTCAGCAAGTGGAGTTCTGTAATGACTGAACAGCAAATGCCTGAACAGGAAGTGCTCTTGCACCAAACCATAGCTAATGAAGAGACCTTTGCAAGACTTAAAAAAAAAAAAAAAAAAAAAACAAGGCTATTTGGGGAAAAAAATACTAGAAGAAATGCATCGGAAATTAAAGAACACAACATGAAAAAAGAGAGGCTCCACATAAAAGCTAGAAACCAGACTCAGTAGACCCACCACTTGCAATGACTGTGATTTTTCTGTGGTGGATCACAATTGGGCTTTTTTCTAATGTTTTTCATTGTTTTAGAATGCGAGGCAACAGAAACGAAATCCAGTCCGTGGTTATTGAAACAGACTGCACAATGGTCCGCTCATTATCAACCCAAAAGTTTTGTAGAATTACAGGGTTCAGAGTTGAAAAATGCCTAGGAATAACTGAGGACTACACATTTCATGGAAAAGGTAAGGAATTTAGGGCCGTAAGCAAGCTGACCTGCCTAAGGACAGCCAATAAGCAGCAAAGAGAACACTAGAGGCCCAGTCTCTTCCTGCCCCTGTCTCCATCTTACTAGTGGGACTTCATTCATGTTTTTATTAGCAGAGAACCAGGGGCTAGGGAACAGCTCAGTGACAGGGAACTTGTCTTGCATGCACAAGGCCCTGAGTTTAGATCACAGCACCACCAAAACCAAGCATGTGCTCCCAAACATGTTCCCACTCCAGTACACTTATTAATTGAAATGTCTCAGAAAGATATTTTATGCATCCTCTTGATACTTGGAATGCATCCCTTCTAACCATATGTACAGTCGGAGTGAAAAGAAGGTTTGAAGATTTCTCCTTTGTAGCTTGGAGCCTTGGTTTACTATTCCTGTGCATCCCTAAGTCTACCATACCATATTCTTCACAGCGTCAATCAGCCTTAAAATAGGGAAATAAAAATAAAATAAAAATAAAAGCATGTAAGCCTTTTATGCAGCCACCACAACTTAATATTCCGTGCTGTTCACTGATGTTCACAGTTCAAGTACAGTATCGCGGCCATCGTGAAGAGAACAGGTGTGTGAACATGGGGACAGAAGAGCTGACTCGGGTTAGGAGCGCTTACTGCTCTGGCAGAGGTTGGGTTTGGTTGGCGGCACCCACACAGCAACTCCACATTGCCTGAAATCACAGCTCCTGCGAATCCAGTGCCCTCTTCTGGCCTCTGTGGGCTCCAGGCACACATGTGATTCACATACATCCAAAAGAACACACATAAAACATGGAACAAAATACATAAATCTTTAAAAAGAAAAATAAATGTAAACATGGGATGATACCCACACCACAACGGAACTGCCATTATGCAATTACAATTAAATTTCTCCAAATAAGAACAATATTAGTCTACTAGATACCAACAGGAAGGAAGGAAAGGACGGTAATTTTAAGATTTCTTCCTGTGCTTATTGCCTGAATATATGTATGTGCGCCACATGCATGCCCAGGTCCTGGTGGAGGTCAAAGGAGGGAATCAGATTTCCTAGGACTGAAATTCATGGAGTTCATGAGCCACAGTGTGGGTGTGATGAACTGAACTTGGGTTCCCTGCAAGAACAGCAAGTGTTCTCAAGCACTGAGCCATCTCACATGCCGTAAGACAACCATGTTAAAATAAAGCTCGCTCTAAAGATCTAAGTCATGCACCATACTCACAAAAGGGGAGGGGATAATATTCAAAGTAAACAAATCATTTCTCACTGCATTTAGGCCTTTCATAATTTAATTTAAAAAAAAATACCAGATATGGTGGCAGAGAGATCTTTAACCCAGCACTTGAGAAGAAGACACAATCAGATCTTTAAGAGTTCAAGGCCTGGGGTCAACATAGCAAGCTTCTGGCCAGCCAAGGCTACATAGTAAAACCCTATCTCAAAAAAGCCAAACGAACAAACAATTAATAAAATGAGTGGGGCTGGAGAGGCTGGAGAGATGACTTGTGAGTTACAAATGCTCAGTGCTATTCTACGAGGACCAGTATACATTTCCAGGCAGTAAGTGGCATACTCATACACAAACAGACAAACAAAAATTTCTTTAAAAGCAAGACTTGGCTGTTATTCATCTGTAATCTCACATTTGGAAAGTAGAGGCAAGAGAATATTTTCTAGCCTAGACCACATGAGAACCCAAAAATAAATAAACTTGATGTTTTAATCCTTTTTTTTAAATGAGTCTTCTGATTTTTTAAAATTCTGTGGCTGGAGTTGCTTCTTAGAAAGAAATAAATGAATAAAACTAAGTTTCTGCAATTCATACCATACCACATATCTGACCACCAGCTTGGTTTTGTTTGTGTCTTGGAGACGTTTCCCTACATAGCCCAGGCTACCCTAAGAACTCAGGCCTTATCCTGCCTCTGAAGTGCTGGCAATCCACGTGTGTGCAATCACGTTCGCCTCCCACATCTTTTAAGTAGCTAGCTATTCAGTGTAGCTTAGTATTAGGCATTTGTCAACTTAAATAAACTGTCCTTTACATCGGGTATTATTTAATTAAGACAGGAGAAGACTAGACATTCTTAAACAGAAAGAGCACAGAGGAGTGGTAAGCACAACTTTACCAAACCTGCTTTGACTTTTGTATAAGTAAAGCACAAATGGTAGCGTTGAATATAAAGCCCACACACGGTTCTGGGGAAGCTGAGGCAGGGCCTTTCCCAATCACACTCACCTTACCTTCAACTGTGTTGTTAACTTTGAAAGCCCATCAGGATGATGGAACCAATCAGGCTGGCTTTCTCTACTCTTGCCTTTTGCTGACACCCGGAGAACAGTCTCAGGCCTCTGAGGGAGGCTGCAATTACTCCCCACACCTGAAATTCCAGTTCTTTCACATACTTCTCCACTTCCACTATTGGCCACTCAGCGCGCCCGGTGTCAGGTTACCTTCAGTCGGCATTTATTGCACCTGAAAAGCCAACAGACCTCATACCTAGGCCTGTTACTACCTGTGGTCTCAGGATTAGCCCTCTCTGAACATGTTCTGAAAACATGAGAACTTAAAACTAAGAATTTAAAACCGTGACAATCATAAATTTAGTCATGAAAATATTTAATGTCTTTCTCAAAAGGGCTATTATTGTCAAAATATTACCTTATGTTTTACTATGCACGCTAACTGTCTACAGAAACTTTCTTCTGTCCAGTACCCAAAACCTGAACTCTGACAAAAAACATCTACCCAGAAAACACCAACATGCTAAAACACCCTTATCAGTAAAACCTGTTCAGGCAATGAAACATTTCTCTGCAACAAACAAGAATTAACCTGACAGAAATCTGTTTTATTTCTGGGGCTGTTTATTCCTGTGGTTAATATTTTCATTTTAGGAAAGAAGACCAGGCTCTAACGCCATGGTTTGATCCTTATCACTTGGGCTTTAGCACTGACTGCATGGGGAAAGGCAGGGAAAGGCTTAACCTCCAGGGCCACTCTGTTCCACAATAATCCCAGCACTCACAAGTTAGAGACCGAGGCGGGAGGGATGCTTACCAAGATCCCGTCATTGGTATTGGTGTGTGTGTGTGTCACTCAGTCAATCAAATATGTTCGGTTGCCAGTGCCCCCATGTGTTGGTGCCTACTGGCCAGACAGTCTAACCTAATTGAGCTCCAGGCCAGACAAAGATTCTGTCTTATGGCTGGGGATCCTTAAAACCATCCTCATGACTAATGGGCACCTTGGCTTCTAAACTCAATGGAAATAAAACACCAGCAGCATAAAGACCTCAAAGATGAGAGACAGGAGAGCAGAAGGCAGGGGATAGAAGTGTAAAAAACACACTTAAAATACCGAGTGCTTAAAAAGCATGTGTGACTCTATTTTCCTTTTTATGAGTCTCAAAAACAAACTCCACTGTAAGTAATCTGAAGGTATGGGACATATATGGCCTAAATGTTCAGTGTTTTAATCTTTTAAAATATTAAGGGCACAATTTTTAGATCATTTGAATCCATTTCAACTACATTTCATCAATTAAAGCTCAGCTCCTTAGATTGTAGTGGGTCCAGTGACAGAATGTGAGGGTTATGAATGCCTTGAAGAGATTTCTTCTCTATCTCTGTCTCTCTGTTTTGGAGACAAGTTCTCAGTGTATAACCTCTGCTGACCTTGGACTCAATATGCAGACCAGGCTGCATATTGAGCCTGGCTTGAACTCAAAGACCACCTCCCTCTGCCTCTAGAGCAACTGAGATTATAAGTGTTCACTACCACTGTGGGGAAAAAAAGGGTTCCTGACTATACAGAGACAAAAGTCTAATTCAAAATTAAATGTATAATGAATTTGAGATGCTTCTGGAAACACACATCCATATGATTTCACTGTAGCTTTGGTTCAGAACACACATCATGCCTACCTTGCACTGTCCACTATGCAACGCTGTGAGCGCTGCCTGAGACCTCAGCTCAGACTCCAGACTTCTGTATGTCATGAACTGGGGTGGTTTTTACTATACATGTTTTCTGTTCCTACAGAAACGTTTTTACTATGGAAAACAATGAGTTTTAGTATTTTCCTATCATCATTGTTTGATACCTGAGTATCAAATTTAGAATGTTTAGAATGTTTGGTTTTTAAAATCATTACTTGTGTTTATGAGTTGTGTCATTTAAAAAAATGTTCCGTGAGGTCAAGGAGATTGCTCAGCAGGTAAAGGAACTTCTATTATGCCTGTGTTAACCTCTAATACCTGAAACCTAAAGGTGGATGAATTAACTCCTGAAAAAAATGGTTCTCAGGCCTCCACGAATAAGCCACGGCATGAACATACACACACAGGGCATGGATACATACACACACACACACACACACACACTCTCTCTCTCTCTCTCTCTCTCTCTCTCTCTAAGATTTAAAAAAAAGTTCAGTGAATTTTAGTTTTGGATTAAGACAGAATTTGCAACAATTTTGGAAACAGCCCCAAACATACTTCTCCCGTTTTTTTTGTACCATGTATTTATTTGAAGCAACATTCTCAGTTTTGTAATAATAAAATCAAAATATCAATCAACTCTAAAAATGTTTTAGTACCACAATGCTAAGATTTAATTATTGTGTGTGAAAAATAAACAAGTAACCCTCTTTAGCATGTATGCTTTAATAAATGATAAAATTATACACATATGAAAGAATTGTTCTAAACTTAGACTTCTTTTTTTTTTTTTTTTTTTTTTTCAGAGCTGAGGACCGAACCCAGGGCCTTGCGCTTGCTAGGCAAGCGCTCTATCACTGAGCTAAACCCCCAACCCCGAAAGAATTGTTCTATTCAATGGTTTACATTCAGAGCATCTGTGTATGTGTGTGTATGTGTGTGTGTGTGTACGCGCACAAGCGTGCGCACACATGTGTGCACGATCATGTGTAGTTGGCATGTGCCACACATATATGACCACCAGCTTGGTTTTGTTTGTTTCTTGGAGACGATGTTTTTCTTCACAGCCTAGACTGCCCTGTAACTCGGGCTCCTCCTGACCCTTTGCATCTGCCTCTGAAGTGCAGTGAACAGCTTTGCAGGAATTAGTTCCCCCCTTCCACCATGTGGGTACTGTGTGTGGGACTTAGTTTTGGTTGGTAAACTTGGCAGCAAGAACCTCTCCTCACTGACCCTTACAAAATAATCCCTGATTTAGCATCAGTAAACATTAGGTCTGAATACCTATTTTACATATGTATATAATTAGGGGTCATGTAAAATCTCTCAGGACAGAGGTAGCCATGTGCAGAAAGGCTCCACAAACCCCTAAAGTGCATCAGGGACACTGGATGAGGTTTTCTCCAATGGGAAACACACTTCTTTGATGTCTATCTCTGGCTCTGTCTAGAGCTAATCAAAAGATCTCAAGAATCTATGTTCAGAAACACCTCTACTATTAATGGATTCAGTGGTGAGCAATTCAAGAATGACTGCTGAATTTACCTAAGTGCTGTACTGTGGAAAATACAGAAAATTGTGCCTTGTCCTTGATCCATGGAGTTTACAGTGAAGTTTATAGTGTGGTTCAGTAAATAAGACAAGACAGCTAAACCCCAGGAGGCAGCATCTAATTGTTAATAAAGCAGGTCCACAATGCATCTTTTCACCCAGTCCGGGGGTTTCCAAATAGGGTTCTGTTTTGTTTTGTTTTTTTGTTTTTGTTTTTTTTAAAGATTTATTTACTTATTATATATGAGTACACTGTAGCTCTCTTCCGACACACCCATTACAGATGGTTGTGAGCCACCATGTGGTTGCTGGGATTTGAACTCAGGACCTCTGAAAGAGCAGTCAGTGCTCTTAACCACCGAGCCATCCCTCCAGCCCCTGGGGTTCTGTCTTAGTTAGGGTCTTATTGCTGTGAACAGACACCATGACCACTGTAAGTTTTATAAAGGACAACATTTAATCAGGGCTGGCTTACAGGTTCAGAGGTTCAGTCCATTATCATCAAGGCGGGAGCATGGCAGCATCTAGGCAGGCATGGTGCAGGAGGAGCTGAGTTCTACATCTTCACCTGAAGGAAGACAGGAACAGCTTTGTTGGTAATGACTTTGCCATTTCCCAGAAGTTCAGCCCGCCTTTCTTCCTCAGTCAGGTTTCTCATGCATTCAATTTCTGCTTTCTCCTTTTTCTAGTGCTTCTCAGTCTTCTCTGCTCCCCTTGATTCTTTTGAGCACTCGAACCTTCCACACTTCGTACTCCTCATCATTTTCATCATCGATACTGGGTGCATCCAGGGCGGCAAGGGACCGCCTGTTCTCCTCTAGCTCTTTCTTGGTCTCTTCTTCTACAACCTTGAGGACGCACTTTCCCCGCTCCTCAGCCACGTGTTTTACTTCCTGTTCCAGTTCCTTCCGTCTCAATGCCTCAGCTTCTTGTTCTTGAACTGTCACCCAATCCTTCTTTCGAATGAAGGCAGGCTTAAGTCGAGGCTCCACGTCATCTTCACTGTCTGTGTACTCCTCAGACTCAGCCTCTGACTCGGACTCCTCCTCAGAGCGTCCTCCTCAGAGCGTCCTCCATCTTCCAACTCCATGACTTCCACCTCTTCATCTTTTCCTTCCTGTGCTCG
Organism: Rattus norvegicus; assembly: GCF_021556685.1. Taxonomy (NCBI): domain Eukaryota; kingdom Metazoa; phylum Chordata; class Mammalia; order Rodentia; family Muridae; genus Rattus; species Rattus norvegicus. The sequence continues at coordinate 60,770,463 of NC_141548.1, read as the reverse complement.
TTGCCGAATCATGCCACAGTGCCGCTCTATTTCTTCATCGTCAATTTCTTCCTCCTCTCCCTCACTGCTGTCTTCTTCCATGCGCCAAGCGTCTCCTCCTTCTGAGTCTCTTTCTCCTACTACTTCAGCTTCCACCATGTTTCTGGTCGAGCCAGCCTCTCTTCCACATCTTCACTAGTGCGGTTGTAAACGCCCAAGTCGGGGGTCACTGGATGAATCCTCCTCCTGTTCCTCAGGCTCTGCTTCTTGTTCCTTAGCTTTCTTAATGAACTGAAATTCTTCACCCTCTTCATCTGAGGACTCCATAGGGGCATAATCTGGTCTCTTTCCAGGCACACAACGTTTTACCTTCACTTTTTCCATTGAAATCTCAGTCTGTAGTCCAACTCTCCAACAATGATCAGCAGCAGCTTTGAATGGAAGTCCAAGGACCTAGCAGTGGCTCAGTCCCACAAGGCAGGCAGGCAGGCAGGCAAAAAAAGAGAGACTCTTCCTTCTTCCAATGTTCTTATGTAAATCTCCAGCAGAAGGTATGACCCCGATTAAATGTGTGAACCACCACACCTGGATCTGGGACTTGTCTTGTCCCACGTGACCTTGAACTCAGAGATCTCCTTGCCTTAAGCTCGTGGGATCAAGATCAGGATCACAGGTGAGCCTTCCAATTCTGGATTGTAGTTCATTCCAGATACAGTCGTTAACAACTAGGAAGGGCCTATACAAGTTCTAACAACAGAGGGTGGTCCCTGTGCTCAAAAAGCCCAATGACAGTCCCACTATAATCTGGTACTACCATTCAAAATGGCAGGAAGAGCTGTGACTTGCACAGATGATGCACTGCTGAAGTGTATGTAAGCCACTCCCCTTTGCCTCTTCCTGATGGCCTAGACACTCCCAACAAGCATGGTAAAGTGCTCAGGTTGTGGGAAGAACAAACAAACGTGACTGAAGGAGTGGACTGCAGCTTTGTTCTCTGAGGATGAGGAGGGAGGAAATACAGGAATGGTAGTACACATCTGGAATTCCAGCACCAGGAAGACAGATGTATGAGGAGGAAATTATGACCACATAATCAGTTCCTGTCTCACAAATAAGCCAGGTATGGTGGTGCATGCCAGCCATTATCCCAGCCAACAGAGAGTTGAAGGTCATCCTAAGTTGTGCACTTAGACCTTACCCCCAATAACTTAAAAGCACAGTGAAAGCTACGAGGGTGCACTGGCTTGGCATCCCAGCTACTCAACAGCCTGGCAAGAGGACCAAGAGCTCAAGCCTGGGCTGCACAGGAGATCAAGGCCAGCCTGGCAACTGACACAGAGAGGCCTGCTCTCAAATTTGTTTAAAAAAGAAAGAAATTTAAAATACCAAAAAAGTTAAAAGAGGTTTGGCTTCTCCTGCAGAGTGCTTGCTCAATGTGTGAGACCCATTATCACCCCAATATCACCAAAAAAAAAAAAAAAATTCACAAACTAAAAATTCTCTTTTTCTCTCCCTCCCTCCCTCCCTCCTTCCCTCCCTCCCTCCCTCTTTCCTCCCTCCCTCCCTCCCTCCCTCCTTCTTCTCCTCCCCCTCAGAGACATTAAAGGTGTGGACCTCCATGACCAGCCAAAAAAAATGTAAAAACATGACTCTATTACATTCTTTGTATCTGCTACTCAACTAAACATCAAAATAACCTTCATTCACTTGAATATCAGGAAAAATATGGACTATTTGCATCTATGTTCTCAACTTGAATTAAGTATTTTTGAATAGATGACACTCAGCTGTGAAATAAAGCAAGGTGATATCCATGACAGATTCAAATCCTGTTGCCACTCAATCCAGTCTGCTACCACCAGCATTCAGGACAGCTTTACTTCTAAGGACCCAGCTCAGCAGAGAGCTGAGCACACCTAGCATGTGCAAAACCCTGACCTCGACTCCCAGCTCCACAGGAAAAGGGAAGAAGAGAAGGAAGGCAGAAGGCAGAAGTACTCACTTTATTCCAGGGAGATACCAGAAGTGATATTCGTGAAGAAATGGTTATCTTGAACAAGTAAAGTCACATTTACGCTTAGCTCTTTCCTAGAAGCATTTTTCTGCTTTGCGGGTTTGTTTTTCTTAAAACATTCAGTTATTCGATGTGCACATGTGTGCAGTTGTGCATGTAGAGGCTCTGTCACACTCTGCCCATTCCCTGGAAACAGGGTTTCTCACTGAACCAAGATACTATGCTGACCCCCAGCAGGAGACTGGGTTTGAACTCTTAATCCTCCTGTCTCCACCTCCAGAGTGCTGGGATTACAGGCCTGCCTCACCACACCTAGTACATAGAATCCTGGAGACCAAACTCAGGGCCTCATACATGCTAGGCAAGGATTCTACCAACTAAGCTACAACCCAATCCTCCTTTGATCTTTTACAAATAATTTTCAAGCTTGGAACGGTGGCTGAGGCAGGGTTCCAAGTGAGGCCAGCCTTCAGACACACTGAGTTCAAGATTAACCTGAGCTGTAAGACCCTGGTTTGATGCATGGACCAATAAAAGGATGAGCAAACAAGAGTTGACATTTGAATTATATAAATTGTAATTTTCCCAACCTCTATCAAATTTCAAGTGAAAAAAACCTGATAATACGCAAACTTCATAATTTCCTGGAATAACTGTTCTGAGCTAAATGCCTACTTGTCACAATTCTTGCTCTGTGTCACAGAAGCACATAAGATTTACTGACAACAGGAAATAATATAAATAGACAAAAGATGTCATAAACGTATTCATCTCATTCGATGCATAAATCAGGACTGTAAAGACACACTTTCTAGCAGCCTCAAGGGATTCTAAACTCAGAAATCTAATACAACTAACCTGTCCTCAGCCACAATCAATGCTTTGAACTAGGATAGAAATTAATAATTTAAGATACTTGATTTTCATAAACAATAAAAAAATATGAGGCCCAAATAGATGACATCGAGCTGTTCAGTAAAGCAAGGTGATAATGTGACAGATTTAAATTTCTTCATTACTTGATACAGTCTGCTATCACCAACATTCAGGACAGCTTTACTTATAAGGACCCACAGTTCAATGTAATAGCACTGAGCGCTCACCTAGTGCATACAAAGCCTGGCTATGGAGCTATCACGGACGTGTGCACCTATGCTTGTACTCAGGTGTGACCTAGATATTGAGTATACAAAACTAAAGGCAATTAAGGCATAATCTTTGACCTTACTAGGTTGGTTCCTAGGAAAGACTGGGAGCAGATAACTAAATATAAATACATGTATCAATCAAATATGGGAGGAGGGGAAAGGACAAATACTTATGAGATTAAGCCTTATAAGGGGGCTAGCTCATTAGTGATAACTCCCATCTGATCTTCCCAAGTTCAAAGTCTGTGAAAGAGAGGGAGACATTCTAGTCAGAAGGAGCAATCCTAACAGTAACATTTAAATCTAAAAACGAGGTGGGACAACCTAGTAAAAAACAAAGTTTTCCACCAAGGAAAAGAAATTGTCTCACCCCCTCAGCTGTCTTCAGCGCTTTGTGAGTTTAGTCAGCTTTTCCAAATATAAGACACAATAGAAGCCAAGAAAATGTTAAAGGGTATACAGAAGAAAATGCAGCCATCTACACTATCATAATAAGACCACAAAAACACGTATGTTCTTTTACATTTCCCTCCATTATTTGAAATCAAATATACTTGATAAGGCCAGGCATAGTGGTGCATACCTTTCTTTGTTCTACTGAAACAGGTGGACTTCCATGAGTTTGAAGCCTGCTTGGTCTACATAGTGAGATCAGAAGAGCCAGAGCTATATAATAAAGACACTGTCTCAAAATTAACATTAAATAAATAAGTGTCCCCAGTAAGCCCGATGACGGCTCTGTAGCGCAGCGGCCGCAGCTCAGTGGTAACCAGCATGCCCAGTTATGTGCAAGCTCTGGGTTTAGTTCCCAGTTCTAAAAATAACTCCTAAGTAATACCACCAAGATCGACTTCTGGCCTACATGTGTTCATCTGCACACATATGAACATGTGTGCATGCATGCACAAAGGAACAACACCTTTGGCTCCTAAGACATGCCACCCAAGGTTGACCCCTGACCTTCATATGTACCAATACATGCTCTCAAGCGCATGCACACACACACACAAACACACACACACACACACACACACACACACACACACTCTCACGCTAAGATATACTTGAGTAGACTGTGGTGCATGCCTATAATCCCAGTGCTTAGGAGGCGAAGACAAGAGGATCATGAGTTTAGTGCCAGCCTGAGTGCATATGGAGCCTTTCAGAAAACAAAACAAAATCACAAAAGGAAAAACCTTTCAAATGTGTAAAACTTGTATTTTCTTATAAGTCCTATATCTGATGTCAAAGTGTTGCCAGATATCCATGTAACACCAAGCAGCCTACCATGCCCCTAAAATCAACAAGTACAAACTGTAATGAAACACACTTTATGCTTAACTGGGCTCCCTGATGGGAAATTAAAGCAGCAATTGTACATCTGTGTCTCTGTTCCTCTCTTCGTGGTTTAACTGACAGGAAGCAGAGAGCAAGATAGGGCATACAAACGTCAAGTATTTCCTGCCTTCTCTGCTGCATCTTACTTATAAATAGTTCAATTGCCTGTGTGAAAATACAGTGAAGTATGATATCAGAAACATAAAAATGAAGAAAGACAATGAGAGTATTCTGGTGTTGAGGGCTAAGATACAAAAGAACAATGTTCAAGTCCTCTGAAGGACTCCTAGGAATGAATACCAAAGATCTGATAAAGGCTGTGGCCAGGCTTGTCAGCAAAGGACTGCCATCCCGGCTCTTTCAGAGCTGGAAGGGGGAAGACTGCTACAAAGCAAGGCAAGGAAACCCAGGCACTCAGTAAGAGCCCTGGGCCTAAGAGGTAGGAAAACAAAAGACAAACAAACAAACCAAAACCCCAAACCCACACGACTGAATTAAACAGCAGACTGTGACCTCAGACTGTTATGCTTGTTTAGTTTGTCCATTTTAAGGGTAGCATTTGCTATCCTCCCTAGCTTTACACTTCAGAACAAACAGGGGAGGCAGAGGCAGCTGGGTCTCTCTGAATTTAAGGCCAGATGATCTACATAAAGCATTCTAGGCCAGCCAGGGCCATACTGTAAGCATCTGTCTTTAAATAAACAATTAAAAGAAAAAAACTGTACCTCGGTGGTAGAGCACGTGGCTTAGTATCAAAGAGATGCTGTGCCCCGCCTCCCGGATGACTCAATCACACTGAACCGATTAATTTGCCACTTTGATCTTTGGAGGTTGGTTAGTTGTGCTGTGATAGGTTCTCATACGATCCAAATTGTTCTCCACCTCTCTACGTAACAGCAAGATGACCTTGAACTTCTGATCTTCTAGTCTCCATACCCAGACATGATGATGCCTGCCATATAGGCACTCTATCAACTAAGCTAGGCTCAGATTACTGATTTTTTTTTAAATACAGCCTTTTGTCAGTATCAGATTATTTGTGCCCCAAACCCCCAACAAACTATCTCCATTCTCTCATATGTCCAAAATGTGGTTCCTGTAACTTATTTATATATCTACCATAAATAGGTGCTCAATTAATCATGCCTTCCAAACTAATAATCTTTATGAATAATCATAACCCACCACTCATGCCTCCTGTGTTCAAATAAACATGGTTTATCTTCTCTAATAATACTGGGAAATTCTTACCTAGCTATAAATATAATTTACATCAGCTATAATTTTATCAGGCTTTAGCATTCTATGTCAATGTCCAAAATAACATTGCTCATTCACATAAGTCCATTGTGAGCATCCTGTGGCTTTTTCCCTACAGAGAACTTAACAGGTACTTACTATTTATTTAGGTTTAAGTAAGGTTCTATGTTCCTAAAGTACAAAATTTTGTATGATGGCTTGAATATACAGTTTGATTTTTACCTAATATTTTCAAATGAAAGGCTATAGCTCATTCTTTTCAATGACTATTTGTGTCTTAATATTAATTAATTCTAATTAATATTTCCAATTTAAACCTGAAATATTAGGCTGGAGGTATAGTTTAGCAGTACACCATTTAGTTAGCCTATGTAAGGCTAAGGCGTGTGAAGCAGACAGAGGGGTAGACAGAAAGGGGAGAGAATGAGATGTAAGGACTAAAGACACAGCTCAGTGCAGAAGTGATTTGCCTGGAGCGTGCAATGCGCTGGGTGTAATTCCCAATCAATATAAATAAATAATAACACCTGTATAAATATATATACACACACGCACACATACATATATGTAGCCTTCTAACATTTTCTAACAAGCTTAATAAAAACTTTAAGTAAACACAATATATAAGGACTCTTTAAGCATCAAACATTCTGATTAGAAACATACTGAACCACATTAAGCCAGTTTATGATTACTGGGCTTTCATTATAACTGAGGTGTTCCAGAAGCACAAAGTAACTTGCCTTGGAAGATGCCTCTTGCAAAACGTGCTCTGACTTCATGCAGAATACAGACGCAGTAACTTCCTATGGAGGTTTTAACAGAAGTTCTAAGTTGTTTAAATGCAAGTCTCCTTCTAACTTTCTTAAAATACTTCTTAAATTCAAACTGAAACTCTTTTTTCTCTTGTGGTGCTAAGGATTGAGGCAGGCCACCTGCACGATAGGCTCACAGTCTACCTCAAAGCTATACCCCTGCCTGGCCTCAAGTCTGAAACTTTATATAGCACTCAAAGCTCCCCCAATTAGGAACACAATAAAGAAATGCAAAGTAGGTGTTATGGTGCTTGCCTGGAATCCCAGGGCTAGGAAGCTGAAGTTAAGAGGTTGGAGAACTCAAGGCCAGCCTGGGCTAATTAGGGAGATCCTGTCTCAAAAAGAGAAAGAAAGAAAAAACAAAAGTGGGGTGATGAGTCAAAGGTGGAGAGCACTTGCTGCTGTTCCAGAGACTCTGTGTGTGTGTGTGTGTGTGTGTGTGTGTGTGTGTGTGTGTGTGTATGAAAAACTGAAAATGTAATGAGAACTGAATCTACCAGAAGCTAAATTTAAGGCACATTTCACCTATTGCTAAAACACAGATAAAAATGACAGATACCACTGCTAACTCCTTGTCTGTGAGAATTAAACCCGTAAAATTAGACCAGAAAAGCAGCAGCAGCGGCAGCTTCCCTCTCAAGCTTCCCTTATCTCAAGGCAAAGGCTTGGGCTAATAAGCAAGGCGCAATACTTTCACTTTCTTCGAGAAAGGCTGCTTTCTTCATCGGGTGCAAAAATACTCCACTGTAAAGTCGTGTTTGGTGTAATCTTTAATAAAACTAAACCCCTGCCATAATTCTGTGGATAGGCCATCATGTACTTACCCAATCCCTAATTTCTGAGCGACTGGCTCATCTCCAATGGTGCAGTACTGTGGTAATGCTCAAAGTCCTTCTCAGGCCCACAAAGGACCTAGAGACCTTGTCAGCACTTCATAGCTCAAAATGATGCTCAAACTGCAAGCAGGTGTCAGTTACACCTTCTAGGTGCAGTGACTTGTGAGGTGTCGGTGCGAGAGCACAGGCGGCTGGAGCTCGCCAGCCTCGGCAAGAGTCAAGGCTACGCAGACGAACCGCACTACTTGTATTTTCACCTACTCGCACTGGAAGTTATGAAAACTTACTTCATGTGTATGAGTGCTTTGCCTGCATGTATGTCTGTGTACCACATACTCACCTGGTGCCAGCAGAATACAGGAGTTGCATCTCTTAGAATTGGAGTTACACATAGTTGGGAGCTGCCAAGTAGGTGCTGGGAATTAAACCCAAGTCCTCTGAAGGGTAGCCAGTGCTCTTAAATGTTGAGCCATCTATCCAGTCCCAGCACTGACATATTTTAAAGACAATTTCACTTAGTGTCCACGATGAACAAAAGGAGCTATTCATTTTCTTAAATTATGTTCCTTCAGTCCTTGCAAAGTCCTCACACATCTCAATAAGAAAAACTAATCGTACAGAACTCCTGCACATATGTTCCTGGAAGAGCATGAAAGAATACTTCCAAACTAGAAGAAGTCAACTGCCAACAAGTGGCAGTAACTGTGGCAGGATAGAAAGGGAGCGCAAAGCCATGCTGTAGACAAATTAGCTTCGTTGAGGTGAACAAAGTTAGCAAATGACTGCAGGAAAGTGTGCTCTGGCTTACATAAAGTTCAAGGGAGTAAAACTATCAGAAAGGATTATCACAAAGAAGAAAATAGTCAAATTTTAGGGGAAAGCAAATACAGGCAATAGACATACTCTACTTGCTAACCTAGGATAATGTGAATGGGCAAACATTCACGTTGAAATTTTATTTATGCACTTTTCCAAATGCATATTTAGTATTAAAAAAATGAAAGGTCGGGGTTGGGGATTTGGCTCAGTGGTAGAGCGCTTGCCTAGCAAGCGCAAGGCCCTGGGTTCGGTCCCCAGCTCCGAAAAAAAGAATAGAAAAAAAAAAATGAAAGGTCTAATAATAGTATACTTCCAGTAAGTGGTTTTGATACCAAAAAATGCTAATACACACTAAAAGTACCTCCTTTTATATTATAAAATGTTTGTTTTCTCTATATGGGACCATGTAGTTTCTAAACCCAGAAAATAACTACCTTTAATTACATCTAGATTTGTAAAAGCCATTACCTTCCAGATTTGCACAAATGCAGTGATTAGTCTTTGACTGAGCATCTAGATCATAGATAATACATCATTTAAAGCTGTCTCGAAAGTTTGTAGTTTACATAAGATAATATATCTCCGAGAAAACATAAAGTAAAAAAGAAATGTTTGTTTGTTTGTTTGTTTGTTTGTTTGGGATATTCTGTGTAATCCCGACTGTTGTAGGACTTGACATGCATTAACACATTTGTCCCCCCACCCTGCACCCCAAATTTAACTGAGCACTATACATGTCAGTAATTTAGGAGGCAGAGAGGCAGGAAGGTCTGGAGTTCAAGGTCATCCCCTTCTCTAGGTGTTAACCTAGAGGCCAATCTGGCACTAGTGTTGGTACCTGTTTGTTGAGGCCCTTGAACACTCTTCAGTCAATAACCCCACACTGCCATTTTTACGACTCAATTCAACTTCCCGTCCATACTATGAAGAGGGAGCAGGGTAACTCTACTCAGTCTCCTTTCTGCCATTTTCCATGAGTCCTAATTAGAAAGTGACAGCCAAGCACGGAAGCACATGCCTGTGACCCCAACACTGCGAGGCTGAGGCAGACTAGACAGAACTGGAGACGAGCAGCACAGCAAGGCCGTACCTCAAAACAAGCATGCGAGGAAACAGATATGCACGACCAATGTCCACTTTACTTCAGAAGTATGTACAACTTCTCATTTTAAGAAATCAAATCATTCTGCTTGGTATATATGCTCTTAGCTTGCTTACTTGTGTCCTCCTTGATTTTTCTCCTATTGATCACAAGCCTTACAAAGAAAAGGGGGAAGGGGAAATAAGAAGGTGTCATTAGTCTTGTTTTAGGCCAGACTTGAAGCAAATTCAGCCTTCGCTTAGTCAAAAGCCAACCAAACCTTCAATATGCAAACAAAGATGACTGAGAAGGGCTCACAGTTGAACTGGCAAGATGTCTGCCTTCCTTATAAGACACAGCACTAGGATCTGCTGGTATCAAAAATCTCCCACCATAGCGAGAAGTGACACCCCTCTCGCCTTCCCTTTCAAACCTACAAGGACTTCATGCACTCAGAGAGCTGGAGCCAATTCTCAACCAACTAGCTAGAAACCATTTTGGTTAACAGTAAATGACAACAAACTTGAATCCACGTACTGAAAGTTTGCTTCTACTCAAACGTCAGCTTCACGGATGTTTCAGAGGTAAAATATTGCTGCAAAGTGAATGTACACTTGCCAGAAAATATTAACCGTTTCAGTGATGACAAAGAATTCAGGAAAAGACTGAGCCACTTCCTGCTAACAAAAGGGCTTTACTTTTTTTTTTAACTACAAAAAAGGGGAAAAAAATCAAGCATTAACACTAGCAATGAGGAAGGCCAGCATTCCTCTGTTCTTCACACAGATCTGAACTAGCACAGAACTCCTTCAGAAGCAGCTCCTTTTCTAGAGTGGATATTCCAGGCGAGTTCCTGTAACCCATAAGGCTTCGTTTCCCTCAAACACTGAATGAATCAATCCAGACCATCTTTCTCTTCACTGAAAATGCACTTTTACCACCCAGACTCCATTTAGTTTTCAAGCCTCTCTTTGCTTTTCAAAATGAAATATTTTACATAATTCTATAGCTTTTAAAAAAGGCATAGATGAGCCTGTGAGCAACACTTAAAACTAAATTGACCCAAGATTTCAGCCTTAATTAAAATACTATAACAAAGCCATTGTTCCTGAGTTTTTGGGGTTTTTTTTTTTCAGCATCGAAATCTTATGAGCAGTAGAGTTATTGAAGAGTCACTTCTCAGCCAGCCCCTCAAAGACAATTAAGCTCATTTTAATTAGAACTTGATCTAGTTTGCTTTGCAGGGGTGGGGGCTCTCCTTTATCTGAAGTCAGAGGAGAGGAAAATACTCAGCACAGAAATAAACCAAACGCTTCAGGGGGAAGGCTAGGACTTCTCAGCGTCTGAATACTTGGTTGCCTGTAGTTCTGAAGTGCAGTCAGACATGTGACTCACTACACATATTTTATCAGAGTTAAAGAATACGTTCAGCCATGTTCTGCCACAGGTAAGAACCACGTCTGTTTATCGACTCAAAAATAGCTAGAAGCAAACACACAAAATCACAAGGTACCTTTAAACTTGCTCTTCAGGTCTCGTCCTCTGGGCTTGAAACTAAAAAGCAATCCGGCAAGTTCTGTGCTGTTAAAATGGCTCCTGTAGATTGGGGAAGTGGTGTCTGCTTCAGCTTATGAGTCACACATGAAACTAAGTGTTTCTAAGGGAGGCACGCCCATGTTGCTGTGGACCCAATTATTTTGCTAGGTCAAACATGCAAATGCACAGGTAAAAATGGGGGCGAGGCATCAGACAGGAGCAAGACAGAGCCAAGAAAAGCTACCTAGTTTAAACTGCCACTAACCCATGCTAATTGCCATCTTTTAAAATTAACAGTAAAGAATAGAATGACAAGCTACAAGAGAGTAAAATTAACACTCAAATAAATATGACTATAAAAAGGAAAAGTGAGAGGGGATGAAGGAGAGAATGAACTGTGTCTCTTACCACAGAGACTGACAGGTGCGTCCAACCTGGCTACTCATTAACCCTTATATGAAGGGATATATGGCTATGTAATCTGAAAAGCCGGCAAACTGTAATACTAGACACAGACTTATAGGTTCTCTGAACAGATAAAATTCACTAGAAAATCCAAAGTTCAGTGGAAACATAAGTGTCAATTAAAAATTCATGGTAGACAGTCCAACAGAACAATTTTAAGTAGACCCGAAAAGCAGATGAGTATTTACTTTTTCAAAGTTACCGATGCAATCATGGTTCACAACTCTGTCATTCCCCAGACAGCCACAACTTCACTTGTGGAATAAACTTTCTGCAAGCCCCACAAGCCTTCTAAGTACCAGGCTCCCTTCGCCAACACTGCTGCCCTGGACACAGGAGCATCTGATGGGCAAACCACTACAGCAATGCCGTCCAGGCCACCATCTGACAGGCCACCAAAACTGTTTGCCCTGGCCCCTTGGTGAGCATACTATATTTGAAACAAATACAGTTTATCAAGATGGCCTATTTATTCTGTTTCACTGAAGTTTCTTTGTACTAAAATAATCTCTAGGACTTATTAAATTAATTTATAACTACACAAAAGAAAAGACTAAATCAATTTTGACTACCAAATACCTGAATGAATATTCGGATTCCATACACCTAGGAACAAGCTGCTCTGACAGTCAACAGAAGTCCACTGTCCTCTGGAAAGGCCACCGTCTCATTTTCCAGAGCTGAAATAGTCTGGGTAATATCCATGTAAACCTGACTTTTATAAGCTAATTAGAGAAATTAAAACTAAAAGGATGATACAAAAATAAACAAATGGGGGCTGGAGAGACGGCTCAGTGGTTAAGAGCATTGGTTGCTCTTCCAGAGGATCTAAATTTGATCCCAAGTACCCACATGACAGCTCACAACTGTCTGTAACTCCAGTCCCGGGGAATCTGACACCCTCTTCTGAACTCCTCAGGTACTGCATATATATATATATATGGTATATAGACATACATCCAAGAAAACCCATACATATGAAATAGAAAAATAAAGATTAAAAATAATAAGAAAATGACAACACTGGTTTTTAAAATGACAAAAACAAAAACAAAAAATCCAACTTGGAACAGGGGTGTGGGGACAGCTCAGTCACTGAAGCACTTGCCTCGCAAGCATGAGAGTTCGGTGCCCACCACCCAGGTGATACCTTGGACCTTGGGTTGGGCTATAGCTCCGTAGTGGAGGGCTTGCCTAGCATGAGTAATGCCCTGGAGTTCAATTCCTGGTAGAGCAAAAGAGGGCAGACAGGAGACCTCCGGAGCTTGTTAGCCAGCTAGCCTAGCCAAATCTGACTCAAACACAAGGCGGGGGGTTGGGGATTTAGCTCAGTGGTAGAGCGCTTGCCTAGCAAGCCCAAGGCCCTGGGTTCGGTCCCCAGCTCCGGAAAAAAAAGAAAAGAAAAAAAAAAACAAAACACAAGGTGGGTGGCTCCTGAGAAGTCGCACCCTGTGCTGACCTTTGCCCTCCATTGCAGGTGAGCATACAATAGAGACGCACAAAGTGCTCGGAACAGAGCTCAGTGGCTCATGCCTATTGTTCCAGCTACTGAGGCTGAGGCAGGGACCGCAAGGCCCAATCAAGCCCAGGCTACGTAGCAAGTTCAAGAACAGCCTTAATTACACAGCAAAACTCTTTCTTTAAACAAACAGAAACAGGTTTAAGGGTATGGCTCAGTGGTAGGACAACTACTGAATATGAGCAGTGCTCTGTGTTCAATTCACAACACTATAAAAACTAAGCAAATCATATAACAAGCACGCGTGAATGTGGGGTTTTATAAACACACGCACACACACACTCACACACTCACACACACACATACACACTTAGGTATGAGGCCACTGCCATCCTGGGAGGTCAATAAATTATGCATACCTACCCCATAGGAACATTATAATATACTATCCTGATATCAGATACTTTTTTTACAGATCAGATCACTTTTCAAAAAGTGAAAATCAGACACCATAATATGTGCCCAAAATCTGAGCCTCAGCCAGCTAGCATGCTTAATAGCAGCTTAAGCTGTATTAGAATCTGTACTGGAGCTAAAACTCAAGTCTTCCTGTTTGCACAGCAAGCATTTTACCAACTAAGCACTTCCTAAGCCTGCAACTGTTTCTTTTATACGTTGTTGGTAGGTAGACAGACTGATACAGCTACTTTAGAGGCACTGGCCCTTTTACATAAAGTTAAACACATAAGCATACGCCTCCTACCATCCAGTGTTTCACTCCTACAGCCAGAGCTGCTCGGTTTTGGAGTCAGGATTACACTTTAGGCAGGCTGACTGGAAACTCACCCTGGAACTCAGTTTTTAGTCCAAGCTAGTTTCAAACCCATGCCATTCATCCTGTTTTAGCTTATTTTTGTTTTTTTTTAAAGATTTATATTATCTTATGCATCTGAGCAGTTTGTGTGCACATATGTCGATGTGTCACTTGTGTGTCTGGTGCTCAAGACAGTCAGAAGAAGACTTCAGATCCCCTGTATCTGGAGACTGCGAGCTACCATGTGGGTGGGGGAATCAGACCTGGGTCCTCTGCAATAGCAACAAGTGCTCTTCAGCACTGAACCTCCTCTCCAGCCCCTCAGCTCCACCGTGGCTGAGACCTCACTGTGAGGAGAAGTCTCCTGCCTGTTTCCGACCACTGAAATCATTACCTAAAAGGATCACAGCTGCAGCTCAACAGGAGACTGCTTTCCTGGCCTGCGTCAGTGAAGCCCGATACGCAGCTCTACCACCATGACAGTCTTGTCTCTACCAGTGAGAGTGAACTTGGTTCACCATGTCCTCAATGGAGCTATCCCTTCATGTATGCACAAAATGGTGGCATTACTAGGAGGTGGTAAAAAGGGAGGAGGGGGGCCCTAGTTGGAAAAGTAGGTTACTACCTGTCCTATTTTCAGCTTGGCTTCTTCCTATTTTCCCCCTCTCTCTGCTTCCTATTTTTTAAGAAGCTAAGAACAGCCTCCTCTCCACACCCCTGCTGTCCTCTTCTGCCCAGGCATAAGAAGCCAAGCAGTCATGAACTGAATCTGAAATCATAGGCCAAAATAAACTTTTCCTTCCTTCAATTGTTTATGACAAGTATTTAGACATGGTGACCCAATCACCCCATCTTTAAAAAAAGCCACCATTTATCTTTTTATTCAAAGCTTTTGACATCTGACTCCAATTTTTCTTCTTTTCCCAGCCCCAAATTCATACTCCATTTCTCCACCCACACATTTCCTTCTCTTTTTTTCACATACATACATACATACATACATACATACATACATACATACATACCAAACAGGCATATAAGCATACGAACCCACATGCACACATACGCATAGTCCAGACTTACTGAAACCTTCTGGAGCTTGGAACTGTTCTTTCCCACTTCTACTCACCTCCTTACCACTGTGATTCCTGGGGTTGACCGCCTCATGCCAACCACCCGGGCCGTCTACTGAACATCCACTCAACTCTCAGGTCAAGCATCCCTTCTGCATGAAGAATTCCCTCAACAGATCTATTTACAATTATTGAAAATACTTATCATCATCAACCTGACCACCTTTAGAGATCCTCTATCCAGGCCAGTGGCTTCTCAACTCTGTTATCACTGAGTTTTTATGAGAGTCTTCAGGGAAGTACATTTAAGGCTGCCGTCTCAGTAAAACCTCTTGTAAGGTAGGGTGGTGCAGACCTGTGATCCTCACAGTCAGTAAGGCAAAGGTGGGACAGCCAAGGCTGAGGCCAATCTAGAACAAATGAGCTCCAGGCCGCCTAGGGTTTGGAGGCCTTGTCTTAGTTCTGAAAAGGGGGGTCTGTACATAGAAATTGCTTTCTCAATGTTACAGACTCAATGTCAATCGCTGACTAGGTACTCTTAATCATTCTCACCAGTTAAGAATGTGCCCCGAGCACTGAGTTTGTGTCATCACTGTTCTAACCCCTTGCTATATACACAGTAACCAAAACAGACTACAGTTGTTAGGTAATCTTCAGCACCCATCTGGACATGATCCTGGGAAACAATAACCGTATTGTAGTTTCATTCCTTGGGCAGATTCATTATCTGTCACCTGAAAAGGAGCTACTGACTTAGCAAACACCTTCTTCTCCATGTACATCCAGAAATGGGCCAGAAAGTGTACTTTCAGCTGCTTACAGCCACTTTCCAGCCCTATGGCACAACATGCTGGGGTACTTGTCGAACAAGCAGCAGAGGGCTGTTATGAATGCCAGCAACTACACTAGAACATGACCAGTTACAGAAACTCCTCTTTTGTTAAGAATATATTTGTATAAAATTATATACACACATACACACATGCATGCATGCATCCACACATTAAGTAACTATCTTTCCTCTTAGCCTTTCATCGTGTAACGTAAGATGTACTGACTTTATACAGTACTGAAGTACTATTAATTTTCTATCATTACTTACGGTATAGAATATCAGACAGGTAAAAACCAGGCACACATTTTGAGGATCGCTAGTCTGTATTCCAGACGCATGTGCTGGACATAAAGCTCCAGATCGTGAGACCCTTGGGACACTCCATCACTTAGAGGTGGGCGGAGTGACAAAGGGCTTACAAGGGAGGCTGAGAAGGAGTGTGGAGAAACAGAGAAGGAAAACAAGACCTACGCTATCAGCATGCAGTGAGAGCAGTCCAGGAGCTGAGGGAGCACCAAATGCTGATCTCAGACCAAGTAGATGAGGTCTGAAGAAAAATGACAACTGGTTGTAGCAATATGAAGGTCACTATTAATTTTTTTGAAAAAAAAAAATGGGGTAGAGCATGGAGAGATGGCTCAGAGCACACGTAATTCTTAAAAGGACCGGGATTTGTTTCCCAGCACTGACATAGCAGCTCACTACCGTGTGTAACTCCAGTTCCAAGAGATGCGTTCACATGGGATGCTCACATCCGTGCAGGCAGAAAAGAAAGAAAGAAAGAAAGAAAGAAAGAAAGAAAGAAAGAAAGAAAGAAAGAAAGAAAGAAAGAAAGAAAGAAAGAAAGAAAAGAAAGGCCCTCGTGTACAAATAAATAAAAGTAGGTATGTTCTTTTAAAGAAAGGTTGTATGTGTGATAGTCTATTTTATGTTTTTTTCCTGATTGAAATATTCTTTCCTTAAGATAGAAGAGAGCTCATAAAATTCCTAAGAATCTGGAAAAGCACAGGAAGCCCATAAAAAACTACAAGATCCAAGTCCAGCTACCTGGAGTCATGTCATCTGCTGGGAAGGAGGAGATCCTATCATGGTATAAGGCCCCCTAGGGGTCTCTGGTGACGTAGCTCTCCTAAGCACTGACTCATCCCTGCAGGGCGGGTGCTTTCTCTGTGATTCAGCTGTTGGAGACTCACCCATGCTCCTGTAACCTCAATAAACTCACCGGTTCACTGGCTGAACTTGGATGATGCTGTTACTTTGTTCGATCTCTGTGCTCTCCAGCCAGGAAAAGCAGAAACAAACTGTCCAGAAAAAGTCACACAATGACATTCTAGAGAGAGCCTAATTGAGAGAGGGCCTGATTAGAGAAGCTTCAGGCAGAAGTGAGATGAGATTAACGATAATAGTTCTGGGGCTGGACAGATGGCTCTGTAGGTAAGAGCCTTTGCAGCTCCTGCAGAGGACCCAGATTTGATTCCCAGCACCCATGTGCTAGCTCACGACTATCCAAACTCTATTCCAGGGGATCAGGCACCCTCTGTGGGCACCAGGCCCATCGTGGTACACTCATTTTATACACATGCAAGCAAAACGTCTGCACACAAAACAAAGTTATGAAATGTTTTTAAAGACGGCTTATTTTGTTGATTTAATCATGGGAAGAGAAAGGTGTGAAATTGCATGCAGTAAATTTATACTATCCTCCTGCCTCACCTCACAAGTGCTTATCAACCTTTACTTTCCACATGTATGTATCTGTATGTGGACATTCATATACCCTATGTACAATGGAGAGGTCAGTTCTCTTCCTCCAGTGCATGGGCTGTAGATTAAGCTGAAGTTGTGGGGCTAGAGGCATGAGCCTTTCTTTACTTGTTGAGTCTTCTCTCTGGGCCCTCCATTTTTATTTTTCGAGCTGTCTCCCACTAACCTGAAGATAATCAATCCAGCTATGCTTCAAAGATCTGTCTCCTTCCCCCTAACTGCTTTTGAAGACTGGGCCAAGCTTTTTATGTGGTTTCTGGGGCTCCAAACACAGGTCCTCAAGCTTACACAGCAGGTGCTTTACCAAACAAGCCATTTCCCCAGTCATTTGGTTTTCTCCTTGGGTTTGTGCAGTCCTAGGAATTGAGCCCAGGTTCTTGCATGTGCTAAGAAAGCAATCTACCTGTGCGCTAAATCCCAGCCCATTTCCTGTTCTCGTTAAATACTGGAATCATGGAGATCTGGGGACTTTTGAGACATGTTTCAGTTCTGATTTTTGATTCTATGCCCTTTCTAAATCCTCAGGCTGCTGTTTGCAGAACAAAGTCCTATTAAGGACACATGCAAAAAAAGTCTCAGGGTCCACAAGGTAAAGGCTCCTGCCAAGCCTGATGACCGGTCTTCAGTGCCTGAGTCCCATAAGGTATAAGGAAAAAACAACTCCTACAAGTTATCCTGATGGCCACACAAAGTGTGTCTGGGACATGCTTGTGAGTGACATAGATACACATCTATACAGTCTTCTCTACATTCATGTATGGTGTGTGCGAGTGTATGTGCAGGAGATCTGAACTGAGAGCCTCATGAAGGTACAGCAAACTGCTTCTAACTACGGAGTCATTTTCCTGGTCTTTCTTCACCAAAAATCTGATACCTGGCAGGAAGCTATTCATAAAATGACTGGTCAGTTATGTGAATTTTATAAAACCTTCAAAAATGCAATTATGCTGACTAGACTAATAAGCGGGTATTTTTGATCTGTTGGATTCGTTTCATTTTTAAGAGTGTTTGCCTGTATGTACGCCACTGGTGCACCTGGTGTTCATGGAGGTCAGAAGAAGGTGTTGTAATCCTGAAACCAGAGTCAGTTGTGATCTATCATTTGGGTGCTGGGAACCAAACCCAGGTCCTCTGCAAGAGCAATCTCTCCAGCCTCCATAACAATCTCTCCAGCCTCCATAACAATCTCTCCAGCCTCCATAACAATCTCTCCAGCCTCCATAACAATCTCTCCAGCCTCCATAACAATCTCTCCAGCCTCCATAACAATCTCTCCAGCCTCCATAACAATCTCTCCAGCCTCCATAACAATCTCTCCAGCCTCCATAACAATCTCTCCAGCCTCCATAACAATCTCTCCAGCCTCCATAACAATCTCTCCAGCCTCCATAACAATCTCTCCAGCCTCCATAACAATCTCTCCAGCCTCCATAACAATCTCTCCAGCCTCCATAACATATTTTTTTAATGTGTATTCTTAGCTCAGTGGTACAAAACTTGTCTACCATGTGTGAGGGCCTATGTTCAACCTTCCACAATGCAAAACAAAACAGCATTAAAATAAAAACTGTACTATTAGTCTAGAAATACTTTTATGAAAGATATGGAAGGAAACAGGCTTTGTAGCTCTCTCTTTTAAAATGAGGCACTTTCACACCAAAACTTGCTTATTTCTTCTTAAAATTTTTCTGTTTCATCGTTTCCTTAGGGTCTTATTGCTAGGCTTCCAATTCTCTCTGTAGCCCAGGCTAGCCTTGAACTCTTGCAGCGCACTGCATCTGTTTTGAGAGTGCTAAGGACAGTAGGAGTCTGTAACATGCCTGGCAAAATTCTATGTTTTTAAAAATAAAAAACAAGACAACTACCTATCTTAATTAAACTTAAGGCAGTGTAGGAGAAGTCAGAACTGTTATTTTAGGTAATTTCAACTACTGCTACTTTTGTTTGATATTTATTGTCTATAAAACAAAGATTCTGTTTGGAGGAGATTAAGGAAAAGTGCTATCATGACCTTAATTCTCATACAGATACATTTTATGCTAATTAACAATTAAGGTTTATTTTGATGTAAGCCTCAATCCCAGAAGCCTTGGGTCCTTAAGACCAAAACCCAGCAACAGGAAAATAATTGCCTACAACCATTGTCTTTGTTCCTTGATAAAATTAGACAGAAAAATAGGGGAAATTTGGGGCTTTTCCTTTTTCTTTTTAAGAAAGAAGCTTACGTAATGTGTTACAAAGAGTGGCAGGGGAGCAGTAAGGGAGATCTAGTCACAGCTCAGACTACCTTAAGGCTCAGGAGGGAGGGGTGCCTACAGAACAAGCCTGAACACATGCTTCAGATCCCCAGCACCAACATAAGAGACTGGGCCACCCACGCCTATGGCCCCAGCACTGCAAGGAAGAGATAGGAGAATCCTGGGGCTCACTGGCAAACCAGTCTGGCCTCAAACTTGAGAAACCTTGCCTCGAGGGAATAGGTGAAAGGCGATAGAGTGCCTGATTCCTCTGGCCTCTACACCTGAGGGCACGGGCACACACTGAGAAAATTAACTCTTATTACAGGAAATGAAGAAAGAATTAAGAAACTAACATTAACTATTTGCCCAGTAGACTAATTGTTAAAGGCATTGACTTTAGAGTGTACGACCACAGTGTGAGTCCCAACTCTATATTAACTAGTTGTTCGATCTAGGCCTCTGGGTTAACTTCTCTAAAAGTTGCAGAGATCATCCCTTTTTCACAAAATAATTCACTTAAATTTCTTATGATGGTGCCAAGGCACACATGTTCTCAAATACTTAACAAAAACAGAGTATAAAACATTAGTGCGTGGGGTTGGGGATTTAGCTCAGTGGTAGAGCGCTTGCCTAGCAACCACAAAGCCCTGGGTTCGGTCCCCAGCTCCGAAAAAAAGAAAAAAGATGAAAAAACAAAAAACAAAAAAACATTAGTGCGTAATCCAACCTCAGCGACAAAAAGGGATTACCATTATACCACTTAGAAGATGCTCAGAATGTGTTGTATGAAAGGAGAGAAGGTTAGAAGATGCTCAGAAGCACACTACGGGGAGAAACTAGCATTAAAAGGCTATATACAGTATGATTCCATTTATATGACATTTCTTGAAGAAAAATTATACTGATTTTTAAAAAAAACAGATCAATCATTGCTGGTGGTATGGACTAAGTCATGTGACCATGCAAAAGCATGAGAAGCCATTATGCAGTCTGAGTACATAGGTTTAACCTAGGCTGATCAGACATATCTGAAAGGAATAAAGAAGATGCTACTATAATTTACATAAATTAACCCAAGCTCATTTCTAACATACATGCCTACAGCTTCTATCAATATCAATTCAAGAATAATTTATATTAAGGAATTTCTCAAATTCTATGATCTATAAAATTGATTTCCACTGAAAACAAAAGAGGTGCCCGGCATGGTAATGCACGCTTTAATCCCAGCAGAAGCAGGCCTATTTGTGAGTCCCAGGCCAGCCTGGTGTACACAGTAAGTTCAGACCTTCACAGTGGACCCTGTCTCAAAAGTAAACAAATCAAATCAAGAGGAAAAAAAAAAAAAAAAAACCAAAACAACAGAACCAACAACCTAAAGAGGGCTACCAACATAGCTTAGTGGTAGAGCTCTTGCCCAAAATGTGAGGCCTCAAGTTTGATCTACCCTATTGCAGCCTCATCTTAGTCACCTATAGTCTACATTTTCTAAACAGACCAGCTGAGAACACATTAGGCTTTGCCACCTCCCCTTCTTTAACCATTCTCACTCAATAAATCTCCTGTGAGATCTTCTCTCTTCTGTGTCATTAAATTTTCACTACCTTTTATCTCGTGCACCCACAACACTGTGTAGAGGATCTAAGAGATGCATGAACTATGCAAGGGTTTGCTCATACACTAACACACCATACCACACAAAGCACTAGAGGACTCTCTGCATGACGGTCCCTTGCAAATAAGTTACTATCGCTGCCCAGGTCAGTCTCAAGCCCACTGTTCAGTGAGGTTCTTGACCTCTTCCCTCTCTTGTCCCCACCTCTCAAGTGTTGCAAATAGACCCCAAATGTAGAAATTTTCCTCCAGAGTTCTTGCTGCCTACTTTACTGAAACACCTGAAGAGCATAGTATTTTACATCAGCTGAGTTCATGCCTTGCTGGTTATTTCTTTTAGTCTAGTGGTATTTCTACATCAGAACAGTTGCTTAATAAATATTTGCTAAATGACTCATAAGTCAAACTAGATATTTGCTCAACAACAAACTGTTTTTCCTTCCACATAATACACACGATTCTAAGGTCATTTTTATTTAGGTTGAAATTAATATACAGAAATATTACAAAAGTGGCCATTCCATTATTTTTTTGTCCTCATGGCCCTTTCAAGCCTAAACTGACACAGACCCCACAAATGGAGAAGCCGGCTGGTAAAAGTTTCAGGCAAAGAAATATTTGGCCTGAGGAGATGGTTCCGTGGGTAAAATGTCTGTGGCATAGGGAACTCAGTTCAAATTCCCAGCATACACAGAAAAGGCCGGGTACCACAGTACACAGTTATGACCCTAGCACTGAGGTAGAGTTGGGGAGACGGGAGTTCCCAGAGGCTCACTGGAGCTCTGATATTTGGTTTTAGCTGTGAACACTACCAAGAATCCCCAGAGAAGCAGATCTCTGGAATGCCTTTAAGAGATTTTCTTGATTAGAATGACGGAGATGAGAAAACCCAACCACTAAGGATGGATGGCGCCTCTCCCAGGGCAAAGGACTCTGAACTGTATAGCAAGCTCATCTGTAGCAGGCAGGCATGATTTACTGTTCTCTGCCTGGAACTGTGGTTACGACATGATTAGCTGCTTCAAGTTCCTGCTGCCTTAACTTCCAGACAATGAAGACCTGCGGTGTGGTTGAATGAGAATTTGTTCCATAGGCTCATGTATTTGAACCCTTGGCCCCATTTGCAGTGCTGTTTGGGGAGGCTGAGGCCTTGTTGGGAGAGATCATGTCACTGGAAGTTTAAAGACTCACGCCATTTCGTGTTTGCTTTCTCTGCTCCATGCTTACAGTAAAGGATGCAAGCTCTCAGTATTCTGCCCAGCCACCATGTCTGGGCTAGCCACCAAGCCTCTGCTCTGCTGCCAGGGACTCATCCCTCTGGAGCTGTAAGCCAAGACAAACTTTCCTCCTTGTGTTGCCTTGCTCATTGCATGCGGCACAATAGAAAAGTGCCTCATACAGACAGAACCTGAGATTGTGAACTAAATGAAACTTTTTTCAGAAGGCACTTCTATCTGGGCGCTGCTGCTTCTTCTATTTTACCACAGCAGCAGGAAGCAAAACTAAGATAATAGTCAAAGTGGCAAGTTCCATGTTCAGCGAGAGACTTTGTCTTAAAAAATAAAGGTAGAAGCAACAGTGATCAGCATGGCACCCTAACCCTAAGGATACAGCTGTGGAGCACATATCTTAGCAGTAACAACAGCTCTCTAACTGGTCTTAAGGCCTGCTCAACAAGGGGGAAATCATGCTTGGTACAGGGAACCTAGCCAACTACCCAGAGCTAGTAAGGTCATGGCTCTTGGAGAACCTACAACCACCACTTTACTAAGCTAGTCTAACTCCTAACTGCATTCTAAATGGGACCTTTATTCCTTCAGATAAGTGCTGTCCTCACCCCTCATCAAGGAGACTTCTCTAAGCAAGAGAGATGACTGTAGAAAACCACAGCCAATCAAAATGCAAAGAACAAGTACTCATGTAGTACTCAGGCCCAACTGACACACATTGACCTACAGAGCAATTCCTGCCCTGAGGCTCAGGAAACATGGAAGAATGGGACAGAAATATTATTATAAGAGTCAGGAAAATAGGCAGAATTCTGAGGTTGTGTCTCCTAGAAATGTCAAGAAAGCTATACCCATGAAGTCTCAACCACACTGCTCACCTAAACAAGACTGGAACAAGATACCACTGGTAGTCGTGGAAGGAGAAATTTTCACAGGGTGGCAAACCTAGACAATCAAAAAATACTGAGAGTAGGTGAAACAGCTTTCCCTAGAGAAGAGCCTCCCACTTGACTATCCAATTGGTTATCAAGTGGTCAGCCCTGAAGTCACAAATATACAAGTAACATTATATGGACTGAGCAGAGTGTACCTATAAATTTAGGAAAGGGAGAAAAAGAGAGAAGGGGGGGAGAGAGAGAGAGAGAGAGAGAGAGAGAGAGAGAGAGAGAGAGAGAGAGAGCCCAATTAAAAGGAAAGAAGCCATAAATTTTAGAGAGAAGCAGTACAGGAAGAGGCTGGGGGAGGAAAAGGAAAGGGGAAATGATGTAATTATTGACCTCTGGCCTCCACATGAGCACACGTGGGCAGCAGCACTCACCCACTTATAAATATACATATCACACACACACACACACACACACACACACACACACAAATAATACAGGAATATTCAAATAAGATACTTAACCTAGGCTTTACTTACCGTGCTTTGTAATGCTGTCTATATGATTTATGAAGCCCTCCTCGAACTTTAGTTTTACTGCTGTAACAAAGGAACATGAGCTGTAGCTAAACTGCACTGCTTTCCTTCCATACTTAAGTCAAGTAACTGGCACAAAGTGACTTAAACACCTAAGAGCAGCCATGCTAAGACACCTGTAATCCCAGCGCTGAACAGGTAGAGAAAGACGGCAGACATGAAGCTACCTGGGCTACATGGAGGTGCCCTTTCTCCAAATTCTTATATATTATCCTTTCTGTAAACTGTACATTATGTGGGATCTAAGCAGATACTGCCTCCCCCATTTTGCAGATAATAGAGCAACAACTCTGGAAAGTTATGTTAGTTGCTGTGGTCATGGTGTCTCTTCACAGCAACAGAACTCTGACCGAGGCAAACATCGAGGAAAAGATTTAGTAGAAAAGAATAGACAAGAGGTAACATCAGAAGTAAAGGAAGGGGGAAGACAGGTTATGAAATGTAGCCATAAGACACATCTTCTTTCAGCAGCTCCTCAGCAGGCAGCCATGCTGTCTTCTTTACCCCGTCAGAAGACTGAACGTGAAAACTCTACTGTTCAGTGAGGGGTTCTGTAGCTTCAGAGCATCTAGGACTGACTCAGCTATGTTTCAGCAATGACTTTGATTACATCATTGAACTCTTCTCTACAGTATTCCTGGAAAGATCTCTTAAGCCGCTCAGGATTTGGGAAAGGATTTGCCATTTTGGGGCTTCAGAATAACCTCGGGTGCCCATAAGAACAGCAGTGGTAAGGTGCTCATCTTTTGCAGATTGGATGAGGTTGTGGCCATTTGTCATTTGGTCCAATTACCAATGCAATCTAGTCTCAAAAGGATAGTCAGTGTGATGCATGTAAAACATAAGTCAGATCACCTCACTCCTGGGCATCAAACTCGCTCCACAGCTCCTCCTCTTACACAAAATTAAGGTCCTTATTAGATGCTGACCAGGACTGAAAGATCCTGACCAACATGCCGCTATGATCTTATCTTAGTACTTCCTGCTGTTCCTGACCTCTCCTTGCTGGTCTCATGAACACACCAGGCATTCCTCTCACTTGAATCCTTGAACAATCTGTTCCCGCTTCCTAGGGAGTCTATTTGTTAGACGGTCATAGTCAAGTCTTTTACTTCTCATTGAATATTGGTGGGTGTTAGCAGCAACCAGTCTGTTCATTTTTCTTTGTATGCATGACTTTGCCTGCCTTCTAATCAAAAAGTAGAAGTGTAAGCACGGTACGGTGGCTCAGGCTTATAATTCTAACACTAGGGAGGTTGAGGTAAGAACACTGACTCAAGTTCAAGGCTACCCTGGGAGACAGTCCAAGCTTCTGTCTCCATAGCAAAGACAAGAAAAATGGACTCAACTTCACCACACAGGATCAGTCTAGTGACTTACACGGGCCATGGAATAACCAACAAGGAGAGGCTTCGAGTCGAATGTGTGCCCTGTTCACCTCTCTCTTCTCCTCCCTTCCTCCGCCCCCCCCCCACCTCCTGCACATCTCTATGTAGCCCTAGCTGTCCTGCAACTCCATATGTAGCCCAGGCTAGAGGGCTTGGCTCTGCCTCCTAAATGCTGGGGTGTGCCTCACCCAGCTGGTAGGCATGCCTATTCTTGCTGCTGAAAACACATTTGTCACTATGAAATGTGAGTATCTCACAGAGAAAGGGCCTAGCCACCCAAGAATACGTGTCTACTACCAACTGGGTTGACCCAAATGTGAATACAAGAACACAAATGTGTGATATTATCTCCTTGCTCAAAAAGTATGGCTTGCCCTATGCTGCGCTGCACACCCACAGAACCTAACTAAAGAAATGTATCATTGACTTGGCTGTGGCCCAGTAGTTAGAATAAACCCAGGAGGACTCCCAGGTCTGGGTTCAGTCAGAGAAGGTGCACCTAACCCTCGAGAGACTGCAGGCCTCAGGGAGTTTAGAGGTCTGGTAGGGTGGATGGGTGGGTGGGTGGGGACATTCTCGTGGAGATGGAGGAGGATGGATCGAGGAGGAGGAGGAGGAAAAAGAGGAGGAGGAGGAGGAGGTATGGATGTGGAACTGTCGGAAGGTGGACTAGGAGGAGAATGAAATCTGGAGTGTAAAAGCAAATAAATAAATAAATAAATAAATAAATAAATAAATAAAAAGAAAAAATAAAAACCTTCATAATGTAGATATAGAAAGAAGTTAAGGAAGTTAATCACATTTTACAGTTCATTTTCAAGATAATTTTTTTAAAAATATTGATTTTATGAGCTCAACTATTTACTCAAAGTGGGATTTATTTTGCATGAGTTATGTACATGATAATAAAACAAAACACAAACAACAACAAAAAAAGAAGTCCATTATTAAGCCAGAATCTTTGCCCTTTCTACATAAGATACTAAATTTTAAACCCTGGAAAATATTTCGATTTTTTAAAATTAGTTATTATTTGCTTGGGAGGTTGGTGCATACCATGGCACATATGGGGGTGGGTCTAGGAAAACTTTCAGAGACAGTTCTGTCCTTCCATTGTGGGTTCCGGGGATAGAACATAGTTGTCAGGCCTGCATGGTGTCCTGGTTAGTTTTCTGTCAACTTGATCCAAACCAGCATTATTTGGTAAGAAAGCCTCAGCTGAGGAACCGTCTCCATCAGATGGCCTGCAGGCAAACCTCTGGTACACTTTGTCGATGGACGATTGATAAGAAGTTCCTAGCCCACTGTGGGCGGCCTCACCCCTGAGCGGATGGGCCTGGGTCATATAAGAAAGCAAGCTGAGTGAGCCAAGAGGAACAATCCAACATGCCGTGTTCCTCCATGGCTTCTGCTTCAGTTTCTGCCTCCAATTCCCTGTATGAAGACCTGTGATGGGGAAGTGTCAGCCAAATAATCCTTTCCTTCCAGGTTGACTCTGGTCACAGTGCTTACTGCAGTATGGGAGCCTAACTAGGACACACAGAAAGGGCTTCTGCCCACTGAGCCTTCTCACCAGCACTACTTTAACTTCAGAATTCAGCGTAAAGTACCTAAGGAGGCCTTGGCCACAGTTAAGGATAGCTGTTCTTTCTCACGACACCTCTGGGTGGTTAGCTGTGGCACAACAAACCTAAGTATCTCCTTCCCGGCCACCAGCTGTCAGAAGCTGACTGAGGTGGCAATGAAGGCAAGCTCTGCACTTTCTATGGGAAGGGCATGGCCACCAAAGTAGCCTCTAGATAGTGCTCTGGATGAAGAGTGGAAGGGTTCCATGGTACAAATCAACGGTAGAACAACAAACAAGGTTCTCCTATGAAGCAAAGGGTCTTGACCCAGGGCAGATACTGCATCAGATATCCTGCATATATCACAATTGTATTACATTTTCCGGAAGCAGCAAAATTAGTCCTGAAGTAACAATGGAATGATGTTATGGTTGGGGGTCACCACAGCATGAGGAACTGTGTTAAAGGCTGAGCATCACTGTTACAGACCCAGGAGAACAGAAATGCCAGTCTGTGTTCGCATTGGATATCAACTGAGTGTTACTGTGAGGGGCAGGGACGACGGCTCTGACACACACTACTGCTCCTTGGCAGTGGGGCTGAAAGAGCTAGTGGAGTCCAAAACCTCTTCAGTCTCTCCAAAGATGAGTGTCCGCCAATGTGTTATAGGACAGCCCTTACACAAAGATGAGTGTCCGCCAATGTGTTATAGGACAGCCCTTACACAAAGAGATCCTGTGGCACAAACACTGGCATACGGTTCTGAAGAAATACCACACCAAGGAAAGTGAGGGGGCTGCAGAACACACTAAAGTTTTGGTGAGGAGAATGAAAAATGCCAGGAACAGACTCCCAAGATGTGTCCTCTGCTCTCGCTGATATGGTCTAAGTCTCGGTCCAGTAAGAGAGACAAATAAAGGATCAGACCCAGGAAGAGATGCAGGAATAATGAGCTGCACGGACTTAGGATTCTGACAGCTACAACACAACGAAGGAGCTGCCAGACTCCACTACCTTCTCTACCCTGTGATCATGTTTGCACCGCCTTCGAGACTGCTGAAGGCCAGCAGAGGAACAAGGGCAGAAATCCAGAAGTCTTTAAAAAACAGGAAAAATGAGGTCCAGGTCAAGCAGGGCTATAGAGCAAGACCCTGTGTCGAGAAATAAACATTTTAACAGAGACCAGAGCCAGGCCATAGGCTTAGTGGCTCATACCTGTAGCCCCAGCACTCGGAGGCTGGGGCATAAGGATGGCGAGGGCAAGCACTGGGTACTGATCAGTTCCAAGCCAGTCTGAGCTTGTGAGACCTCATCTCAAAACACAACAGTCACACGCACAAACTTAAGATAATAATTAAAATGGCATTGATGAGAATATTGCTATTCTATTTTACTTGAAAACAGGTATCTGTCACTAATTGGTATTAGCCGACAATTTCACACTCCCGCTAATCTTTTCAAAAATTTCTGCATCACAATCATAACCCCAGAGGGCTGAGGGGGAGAAAAGCCCATTGGCCCTGAAATGAGTCTAACTCAATCGATAAGCTCCAGCATTAGTGAGAGATCCTGTCCCCAAAAAGGTAGAGTGGAGCTGGAGCGATCACTCAGTGGTTAAGGGCGCTCCCTGCTCTTCCTGAGAGCCAGAGTCTGGTACCAACCACATTCCACTTCCCCAGGATCCAACACCTCTGGATCCAGAGGGCACCAACACTAGCATCCACCCACTCACCCCTCCCCCCTACACTGAAAAATAATACAACTGAAGTTTTTAATGAATCCTTCAAAATACTAAGATTAAAACACAAAAAGATGGCACACGATATTGCCTTCTGGCCTACACACAGAGAGACTATGTACACAAACAGCAAAGAGTGGCAGTCTTTATAAAATGGCTTCGATATGGAAAGGCAGTATAGTCAAACAACATATACATATTAGAACAGTGTAGGTGGCAACAGCGACAGTCAGCCTTTATACACGTATGATCGATCTCTGCGTGATGAAATCATGGTCACAGCAGTGGACTTACTCTGTTTAGTCAGATTTCAATTTTCATTTGCTATCCAGTACTTAAGTATCTAGCCTGTGTCAGGCACTATTTCACTGACTTAAACTACTGTGGTGAACAATTCGGGCATAGGAAGAAAGTCAGCAGAGAGAACCAGAAAATGACCAAGAAAGTTTACCCTAGAGTGGTTAGGGATAGCCTGCCTCCATGGACAGATGACCACTGACCAGAGTAATGATGGGTCATTCTGATCCAAAGGCTGAGAGGGAGGATTATTAGCAGAGGAAGTTACAGTAGCCTAAAGACGAAGAGGTCTGAGGAAGGTCCTCAGGATTCAGGGAGGAGAGGGAAATACAGAAGCAGCAGACTGATGTGGAACACACACCTCATAACTAGGGAAATGAGTCAAGCTAGTTTCACATCTTGATGGGGGTGAGGGGGATAAGACAGGGTTTTCTGGATTCCAGGCTAGTCTTGAAAGTTGACAGTCACCCATTGTAAGCTCTGCACTTAAAATCGTCCAGAAGAGGCTGGTGAGATGACTCAGTGGATAAAAAAAAAAAAGCCCTTGACACCAAGCCTGGTGAGTGAAGTCCAACCATGGGAGAAAGGAGAAAACTGATTTCCAAGAGTTGTCCTCTGACCTCTGTGCATGTGCCATAGAGCTTGCACCTGTCCCAAACACACGAAAATGAGTAAATGTAACATTACCCAGAAGCGGAGCAGTCATGGGGCAGCAATCCCACCCGTGAGAGTTCATCTGCACATACAAGCACACACTCCCTAGTCCTACACTACGGACTCAAATGTAGGTCTCAGACCCAGAGTCTCTCCAGACCACCAGAAGTTACTCTAGTAGCAAGAGGACCCTTGTACCTCAACAAGGCCTGGTGGCAGCCATCACACACTGTCCTGGAACACCGTAATTACACTAAATCAGTGCAGTTACACCACGGTGGGACGTTCTCAGCTGCATTCAGCACATGCTGTTTAAGGAATCAGCAGGCATGTATTCCTCAAGTATTTCATGGACCTTATAAAGAAGATTCTTTTATAAATTTCATGTTTCTCTTTTAAAAAGGACTCCTGCTGACTGTCCTTTCTCTCATACCTCCATGTCACATTGGACTTCCTGGGAGCCCATTCCTTCTCCTACTGGACCTAATCCGTCCACATCTGGCTCCCACTGTGACTCAAATTTCTGCTCTAAAAGCAACAGCCTCCCAGAGCTAAGAGCAACCAACACCTTGAGAACCGTCTTGCACTAGTAAAACAGTGCTCTAGACTCTTTCTCGGTCTTTCTTGCCCAGTCTCCTCAACACACTAAAGGATCAAACATCATAGTCAAAGCGCTCATTCCAGGCTCTCCCGAATCTATCCATATCTAGGGCTTCCAATGGGTATGTCATAGAAATGTAAAAGCCATTGGTGTTCAAATACCTGCATAAATCCCTTAAATCCACCCTTTTCATATGTGTTACCATAGTAACATGACACATGGGTGATCTGAATAAATATAACTTAATCTCTCAGCATTCAAACACAGGTTTGTAAAGGTTACTGTATTAGTATTTAAAAGACTGGACATAAAGGAACACACATGTTCTCCTGACTCCCACCACTCTACCTATGTGCCCTCTATTTTTGTTGATGTTTCCTTTTAAGACCACATCTCTCTCGATGTCTGTTGTGTCCCCTCCCCATTGCCCTGCATGGCCTAACACCCTGTATGTTCTGATATTTGGTATCCTGTATCTGCCCACTCCCCAAGCAGGGTCTCACGAGGTTTGGACACAGCCCACGCCAGCCTTAAACTCAGGTGATCCTCCTGTCTCTGCTTCCCAAATGATGAGGTTACAGGAAATCACACTCGGCTTTATATCTTTCTAGTCACGGCTTCCAAGGTCATTCATTTCCCAAAAAGACATTCTTTCTCACATCAGAGAATCTACAAAATGGTCTTCCCTCAACCTCCCTCACTCTGATCCTCCCTACACCGTATCTCCTAGCCAAGACGTACTCTCTTTAGGTCTCTAGTTAAATGCCCTTTATTCAAGGAAACTTTCTCATTCCAGCCAAGGGGTGATACGCACATAAAACTTAAGGCTAGCTTTATAGTTTTCAAACTATCTTAGCCGATAAAACCTAAGTTTCACAAGCATTTGTAGGCATTTACCTTGTACTATCCCAACACACAATATCTAATACTAGTGAAATTAGTACCTTGATCTCATTACAGATGTCCTTTACGCTAAAGAGCAATTTGCATACCTCTGACATAGCAAAATATGCATTTGTTTCCCTTCTAAGTTCCTGGCTTTCTAAGTTCCTGGCTTCTTCTGCTCCCAGAGGAGGCCTTATACGCTTTCATCTGTCGGCTTCATCCAAGCTGTCATAAAGTTCACTGACCTACTCCAAATTGGTACAAGGTGCTAAGATCCTCATTTCGTGGAAAGAATGCTAAAGCTTAAAGTTCTTGCTGGGTTTCCCCAACCAACTAGATAGTCAAAGATGTCTCAATAAAACACAAAGGACAGAATTCAAATAGTTTCTGGATAGCAGAACACACACTCACACACTCTCACACACACACACACACACACACTCACACACTCACACACACACACACACACACACACACACACATTTTTTTAAAGATCTACTTATTTATGTATGTGAGTCCACTGTAGCTGTCTTCAGACACACCAGAAGAGGGCATCAGATCACAGTGTAGATGGTTGTGAGCCACCATGTGGTTGCTGGGAATTGAACTCAGGACCTCTGGAAGAACAGTCTGTGCTCCTAACCGCTGAGCCATCTCTCTAGCCCCCAATATAGTGATTTTTTTTCCTTTCTTTTTGGTTTTTTAGAGACAGAGTTTCTTTGTGTAGACCAGGTTGGCTTTGAACTCACATAGATCCACCTGTCTCTGCCTTCCCTCACTGGGATTAAAGAGATGAGCCACTACCTGAAGATTTAAGTATAGTCGCCTGTTGAGGGCTCATGAGTTCCACCTTTATGCCTTCTTCCATAAACTCAGACTATACATCCCTTGATCTGTATCCTTTGTAATATTCTCTATAACATGCGGACAAACATAGTCTCTTGATTTCTGTGTGCTACTCAAGGAAACTTAATCATCCCAGGAAGGAGTTGTGAGACCTCTGATGAATAGCCAGCCAAGCAGAAAACCAAGTATAACAGTATAGGGTTTGGGATTGGCATCTTGTGAAGCTACCTTGGGGACTGAACCTTCAGCTTGGGGTCTGGTACTATGTGCAGGTAGAAAAGTGTCAGAAATCGACATCACAAAACACTGGGCGGAATCCTGTCTGACTGCTTCCCTGCTGGGGAGAAAGCCTTGCTCACCTGGTGTCAATAACCCTTCTTTGTTGACTGAAGTAAGACCAGAGGGGTAAGATAGGGATTGTTTTTCTGAAAGAACACCAAAATACAAAATCAAATTTGCTATTTAAAACTTTTAACTGGGAGTGGGGCCAGAGAAACAGTTCAGTGCTTAACAGCACTTGCTCTTGCGGAGAACCCAGGTTCAGTCCCAGCACCCACAGGACTGTTAACAGCATCTGTAATTGCAGTTCCAAGGGATGCATCGCCTCTTCTCACCTCGGTGAGCACCAGCATGCACAAGGTATGCATACAAACATGCAAGTAAAACATCCGTACACATAAAAAGTAAAAGTAAAAATAAATTGTCCCGAAATATGGATAAGCTTCAATTTCCCATCTTAACCTGGTTCTAAGCACATGGTTCTGTAACCGTTAACCACATTCCCATTGTTATCCATCGATGAATCCTTTCCATCCACCCTTCAAAAATTAAATTCTATGCACATTACACAACTCCTCCCTTTCCCCAGCAAACACCATGTCTATTTTCTCTATGACCTACTGCTCTAGATACCTAGAAGTAAGTATAATTCTTCGGCAGGATTTTTTGTGACTAGCTTGTCTCACTTAGTACCAAATCTTTAAGGTTTCTCCATGTTATATCACAGTATGTGTCAGAATTTCTGAGGGCTAAATAACATTCTACACACTATGTTTTACTTTTCCATTTATGAATCGGTAGTTGGATTAATTACACCCATGTTGCCATAAATAAATAACTGCGGATACCTTCCTGAGATAATCCACTTTGGGCGGAATCATTTTACATTCTTAGCAACAATACATAAGGCTCGCAATTCCTCCATGCCATCTATTTTCTGGATTATAGTAGCCATCTTGGAAGGTGTGCATTGGTAAATTATCTTTTATATAAACTTAATGAGCCCTTTTGCTATAACTTTATAGTTAAACACTTTAAAACGTGCTTGATAAAGTAAAAATATTTCTAGTGGGTATTGATAACACAAAGAAATAGTCTATCAGTGTGGAATTTTAGAGGACAATAAACTCATGGTTTAGATGAATTGTAAGGGGGACCAGGGGAAACATCACTATTATTCATCTCTAAACTTCCCAGATGCCAGAAGCATGCCTGGAGTTCTCAGTCAAGCCAAGGTTCCACCTCCCTTCAGGAGTCTCACAGCACCCTCCACATAAGGGGCGTTTCCCCTCATGTGGACACGCTTAGCCTGTGGTCAGGACCTTCCTATCCAACCCTTCCCATCACTTCAGCTCTGGTAACTACAAACTGGATATCGTACCAAGGCCATCCTTCCCAGTCAGCAGAGTGAGCTGTCCCCCTTGGCACAGAGTATCAGTGATAAACAAATGTTGGCAAAGCAGACAATTAAGAAAAAAAAAAACATTGTAGCCTTGGAAGGTAAAAAATCTTTGATTAAATCCAGAAATAGAGTCCAAAATAGCTTCACAGAACAATAAATGAACATATCCTGTTATTAAAAGTTTCCTGGCCTCCAGATTCCAAATCCTGAAGAGATTTTTTAAACAAAAGATTAAACTATAAATAAAATTTTAAGACGATTTCAAAAGACTTTTTAAATTCAAAAGTCACTCAGCTAAAAAGCATCTGAGGAACCAAAGAGAACAAAGACGTTTTAAATCGGAGATAATTTACTCAAGAAGAGCCTGTGAGATGTCAGGTGACTGCATGGGGACCTGAGTCTGGAAGGAGAAAACTGACTCCCAAAAGTTGTCCTCTGTCCCACACATACACACTGTGGTATGGAGGGGAACACACACACTCACAAAATAAAATAAAAATGAAATTAGAATAAAAGGTATTTCAGACTGGAGAGATGGCTCAGCAGTTAAGAGCACTGACTGCTCTTCCAGAGGTCCTGAGTTCAATTCCCAGCAACTACATGGTGGCTCACAACCATCTGTAAAGAGATCTGATGCCCTCTTCTGGTGTGTCTAAAGACAGTGTACACATATACATAAAATACATAAATAAATGTTGCTTCCTTAGTAGGGAGTAGTTTACATTCAGAAATATTACAATTCATATACACGTTTTATTAGTTACTGCCTTATAAAAAATCCCAATCCATCTCTGCTAGAGTTATTGTTGCAAGGGGAAAACCTGCATTCCTTGCACAGATGAACAAGGCAGGTGTGAAAGTGAAGGGTGCACGACTACAGCAAGCGCTGCATGGTCAAAGGCAGATGACCAGAGCAGCCTGTGTGTGGAGGCCACAGCAACCAGAGCAGCCTGTGTGTGGAGCCCACAGCAACTAAACACTCTTGCTTGGTACTGCTGACAATCAGTAAAATAGTAGTAGCAAAAGTCACTAAAGAGGGGAAGAAAACATAGATGTATATCTAATATTATTGACCCTCAGAACTCACATGAAAAGGTATCAACTCAGTAAATTGTCCTGTGATCTCCACACGATCATAGCACGCATATGCTTCCCTCAGAATAATTTAAAATGTGAACTATGTATGACAGTATACCTGTTAGGCCTCTTAAGCACTTGTCTTTGCCTTCTGGATGGCAGTGAAGGGTCTCACTACGCAGGCCTGTGTGTCCACAGTGGCCGCCAGCACAGTTCACGTGATACGCCTGCTGCCTTAAGCACCTGTGTGCTTCTCTCACTTAAAGTCCTACATTTTAAACATTGTCTACCTCACTCGAAAGCAAAAGTTACTTATTGATTGTAAAATATAAGCCATACTTCTAGCAAAAGTTAACTGTGAAATGTCACCTACAATCCTACACATTTGCTTTGTTAAATCAAGCCAAGCACTGACCATCTATTACCATGTTCACTGTGCCACACTATAGAGAAAACCACTCAGAAATATTTAAGTGTCAAAGATCCTTAACACTTAGAGCTGCAGTTACCCCAGTAACAAAAGCTCATGTCCCTAAGGTAGGTGCCAGGTGCCTTGTGGGAGGGATGAGGATTCAAGGAACACTTCAGCTAGCTTTAGCTTCCTTGGTGTAGATTTCAGAACACTTAATGATCACTGGCCTGGATCATCACTCCAGCCCACTCAGACTTTACACAATTTCAACACTAAGTGCCTACACCCCACCCATGCTGACACCTCAGGGAATTCAAGCGTGTACGCCATTTACGACATCGTGGACTGTAAACAACTCGTCTGCTGGCAAAGTTATTTTGTGTGGTCCAGGCCTGGCCATTTCCTGAGCTGCAGAAGGCAAGTTGAGTCTTTCCCAGTCCCCACTTCCTTTTAAGTCAGTTTACCACACTTTAATTCTAAAACAGACTTATTTTAAACAAACAACATATAATATTCAAACCCCTTTATGTAAGTACCATTAAGGGCATCCAACATGAAAGAATTTTTACCCAAACAACAAAATATAAGAAGCCACATTCATCTAGGGGAGAGGAAGTCTAGAGGGCAATTCCACGTATATTATAAAATAGTACTTGATAAAAATCAGTATCTGAACTACAAAGTGAGACCCTATCTCAAAACAAGAAAAAAATCAGTACAGGTTTTTTTGTTTTGTTTTAATATTTTAGATAGACCTCACCTACCACAGTGACTTTAAAGAAACAAAGTGTGAGGAGAATGGCGGCCCTCGTCCTATTAGTTGGTTCACTAAGGCAGTAGAACAACTTCAAACCCACGGACGGCCAGGGCTACACAGCCAGCTCCAGGCTGGCCTGGGTTAGACAGAACCTGTCTGTCTCAAAATAAAAAAACAACATGCATACCCAGTAAAATAAATTTAAAAAACCAAACTCATTAAGTTTGTGGTGCAAAGAAACTTACCACCTGAACAGCAGGCTAGGGTTTTGTCTCTGTCGTTTCAAGTCAGGGTCTCACAATGTTGCCTTGGCTGGGTGGGAGCCCTCTATGTACACCGGACTGGCCTCGACTCACAGAAATCCACCTGGCTCTGCCTTCAGAGCTTTTTGAAAGCTACTGTATTTGCATTCCCTTTGTGCAAAAGCCTCAGAAGATGAGCTTTAAGCTTTCTAGTTAATAAGCATGCCCACATACACCGAGGTAGAAGAACTACAGCCAGTTATAAAATCACTGATTTCAAATGAATGAGGCTTTCCTTTAACTCCCGAAGTTCTAAATCACATGTCCACAGGGTGGCAGTGTCAAGGTCTTCACTTGGTTCCTGGAGCAAATTTGAAGTGTGCAAAAAGCAACCCACCTCATGATGTGCAAACCAATTACGATCCAGTGTGTGCAAAACCTGCCTGGCGATCAGAAAACAAAACCGCCCTTCATTTCCCCATTGCTCTCAATGGGATTTACTTTCTGACGTCTCAAATATTTCCTTCAGGCAAGTCTTTGAACCTGATCTTTCTGTTGTGTTGCAGCCACACTAAGGGAGGGCCCAGAAGCAAGCAGAGAAGCCGGTTTGTCACTGCACTGGTGCAGGGAAAGTGACAGTAGATACTGGCAAGGGAAGGTGTGGGAGGCCACCACAGATTCGCTCTCCAGTTGACCCTGCACAGTGCTATCAAATTAACCTCATTAGCTCACATTCCCAGAAATCCACTTTCCTAGCAAGGTAAACTCCTTTAATTCCAAATTCCAAAACCTCTCAAACTTGTCAAGAATCAAGAAGATTCCTGGCATGAACTGTTGTCAACAGACTTTGTAACCTGGCCTTCAGACACTCAGTTGCTTCCTGACCAGCCGCAGATGACATGCTCCAAGTCTGGTGAAAGAAAGGAAAAAAGTCAAAGTCCCCAGCCCAGAGTCACACTGCTGACAGGACAGGGCTAGGGCAAAACACACATTCCATAGGGACAGGGATCGGCTACTAGAAAACCCTAGAGGCTGAGGAGGGCCGGGAAGAGGTTGCAGAACTTGTTAGAGCTCTGACATGATTCCCCACGGACCCTAAGCTATTGCTGCAACCTGGTTTCCCACTCCTATCCTACTATCCCACACTTCAGCCAAAATGTGCTACAGCTTTAATGTGCTTCTGCTCCTGCCTGCTTCCTCTGCAAGCCTTGTCTCCCACCCCATCTGAATCATGAGAGCCTGGCTCTCTTCACTACCCTTCTCAAAGGTTGCTTCCCACAAGGGGCCTGTGCCATTGCTCACAGATGTGAAAGTCCGAGCCCTTTAAGTGCTTGGGCCGTTAGTTTAGTGTGAGCATCTCTCACACTGTACGCTGTCACAGTTACCTGTGAATTTCATGTGACCCCTTGCATGGATTACTTCGAGTATGTACTGCATTATCAGAACAATCTAGGATTCATCTCTCTACTCATCAAATATTTTACCATTATTTTAAGGTAAGTAATATCCAAACGGCAAACATACTCAGAGATAAAATATCCCATAGGCTTCTTTTACTTCAATCCTTTTTAATAGTTTTTGCCAGCACATAACACAACTTAAGAAATAAAGTCTACAATTCCATGCTTTTCTGTATATTTATACAGTTGTATAACCAACTAAAATCTAATTTTATAGTCTTTCAGTACCTAAACATAAGTACATTATCAGGTACCCCTACCCCAACCCAGTCTCTTCTCTACTTCAAAGCAAGCATTCTTTATAAAAATTGTCTGCCGTGGGCATTTTATATAAATGGAATAAAAAACAAAAACTGCTGTTGTTTTGAAACAGGATTTGGCTGACCTAATACTCTCTATGCAGACTGACTAGCCTAGAGCTCAGAGACCCTCCTGCCTCTAACTCCCAAGTGCTAGGATTAAAAGCATGAGTCACACACCACAGGGACTGAACAAGGTGGTCGTTAACACCTTGTTTTTCTCACTAAGCATGATATGCTTGACACTCAAAAGTCCATGCCGTGGTCCAGATTGCCATGCCTGCCTTATCTCCTGCTAGTGTTCCATTGCACAGACAGACACTAAACTCTGGTCCATCCTCGAGCCTTTTCCAGCTTCTGCATATGAGGAAAAGTGCTATAAACATTTACATATAAGTTGTAACTGAGACGTATGTTTTCACTTCCGAGGAACATGTAGTAATTCTGTTTACTATTTTAAGGAACTGACAAACTTTCCCAATTGACTACACCATTACACATTTGCACCAACAATGTGTGCAGTTCCAACCTCTCTGTGGTATAAACTGAGCAGGACTGATCTCACTACACAGTGCCCTTTTCCTCATACTACCCTGATGAAATAAAAGAAACAGGGGGGACTCGGAGGGGGGGTTGCTTCAGTGGTTAAGAGCAGTTGTTGCTTTTAAGAGGACCCAGGTTCAGTTCTTAGCATCCAGTGGTGACTCACAACCATCCTGATTTCAGTCCTAAAGGAATTCAACAACCTCCTCTGACCTCTGCGGGCACCAAACGCCCCTCGTGGAACACATGCATTCGTGTGGGAGGATGCTCATACAAATAAAGGAAATCTTTTTTAAAATTTGAAAAAGGGCCAGGGAAATGGCTCAGTAGACAAAGGTACCAGAGCCAAGGCTGACACCCGGAGTCTCCCCAGGGGTCCATGTGGTAGAGGGAGAACTGAGTCCTACAAGTTGTCCTCTGAACAGAGGGGTGGAGGAGGGAAGGGAGAAAGAGAGGGAGGGAGGGAGGGAGGGAGTAAGAGAAAATATTCTTTTAGTTTAAAAAAGGTCTACAGGTTAACTGCAGCCAAAAGCAAGCAAGGGAAGAAAACATGAACAAACAAGAAAGGTAAATTAAGCAGAAAGTAGCTAAAAAAGAGAGAGACTGGCTGATGTGTCCAGACAGCTATTCATGGTCTAGAGAGAACACCTTAGCCACTGGCAACCTAATGAAAGAATCTTCAGACATTTATCCAGTATATCTTCCCAACTATTCAGGAATTATCAAGGTGTGTAAGGGACACCTGCAATTCACTGCCATAATTTAAACCCAGACTTCATAAGGTCTAATTAATTGCTACTCCATTCTAGTCATCTGTAAATATTCAACGCCCAAACATAAAACCTACAGGCACACAATAGCCTGCGTGTTCCTCTATTGTCCGAGTCTTCTGAAGTAAAATTTCTTATTTCACATCACATACCACAGCCACATTCAGGCTTTTCAGAGACGAACTGGGGTGTGACACATCTGCTAACCTGGGCTTATGACAATAAGGATCAGTCTCACAGTAACAATAACACAGAACAAAGAGTCAAAAATGTTTGCAGACCTCTCCTGATATAAAAGGTCGATCCTTGATTAAAGGAGCATGTAACCTACTCAAAATTACAAACTTTGAGATTCCTGCCTCTCTTCTTGCTCTGCCACCGGCTGCCTCCAGCACGTGCCTACTGAACCCTACTTCCGGCTAGTCTCCTAGTCCTAGTCCCATCCACCTCAGGTTTTCTGATTTACATTCCCCACTGGGAGAAATCCAACCAGTTCTTCAAGGTGCAGGGCAAGTGCTCCCCCTCTCTCTCCATTTTGCCCTTCCCGGAGCCAAACCTCCACCTCACCTCTAGGAGCAATCCATGTGTCCCTGGGACCCTGCCTGCCTGTTCCCACCTGGCCCAGAGCTAGACAGGGGACATCTTGGGCAGGAATGCTATCACCCTACCACCGTCCTAACTCACCCCAAACGTGCAGTATGCCCACCTGTGATCACTCACTGTTCCATCTATGATAGCACGAGTGTTAGCACCAGTCAAATACTTGCAAACATTAAACAAAGCAGGGGTAGGAGTCTGTTCTTCCAAATCTGGGACAAAGTCTTTAGTGCCTGGTTCTTGATGACATGCGATACAGGAAAGTTGTAG
The DNA here is from genome assembly GCF_021556685.1 of Rattus norvegicus. NCBI lineage: Eukaryota > Metazoa > Chordata > Mammalia > Rodentia > Muridae > Rattus > Rattus norvegicus. The sequence goes on along the minus strand of NC_141548.1, from coordinate 60,730,582 downwards.
ATATAAATTTCTGCTCCCACTATCTGTCCAAGATCTATCTAAACGTTGTGAAGAACACACTGGTATGGAGACCCTAGGGGGCTGCTAGAGAGGTTTGAAGCACTTGTTACTCCTGCTGAGACCAGGGTTTGATTCCCCAGCACCCAAACACGGTGGTTCACCACCATCCGTAACTCCAGTTCCAGGATCTGACACACTGTTCTGACCTCCCTGGGCGCCAGACACACACGTGGCACACACGAAGGCAAACGTACATACACACAAACAATTTTAATGAACATTGTTCTAAAATCTAGTCTGGTGTCATAAGCCTGTGATCTGTGCACCGAAGAGGCAGGAGCAAGGGTAAAAGGGCCTCTTCATCACCACAGAGACTTGGAGGCTACCCTGGGGTGCATGAGAAGAGGTCTGAGCATACCTACCTTACCCTCAACCTCAGAAAGACTCTAAAACAGGCGTTGAGGCAAATGCCTGAAATCCCTCTGCTGAGAGACAGAAGGAGGAGGATCCCAAACCCCAGCAGTTCCAGCTCCAATGAGTTCTAGGCTATCTTGAGCCGCACGGAGAAACCATCTTAATACAACGATGATAAGGTGCTTACGGCTCCAAAGCTAGAAGACACCACTACACTAAGGTCGAAGACCTCCACAAGGTCCCATAGCTAATGACTGGAGCGGAAATGAGATTCTACCCAGCATTACCCACCTGCCTAGAGCGCCTGAACAGCGGGAACCTCAAAACATCGGGGGAGGGAGGGAAGATGTGCATAAACACTCATGTTTTAAATATTTGCTAACGGGGTTTTCTGGTTTTAATTTTTACGAGGAAAAGCCAATTAACCACTAATCGCACAGAACACATAAATAGCTATTTTCAAATTCAGCTGTGCCAGTTAAGGCTATAAAATATTTCGGGAACACACAAACAACCAAAACTTCTGCTCAATAATGGCTCTGACCAGAAACTCATCCGCGGGAGTCAGTTTTTCCTTATTTGCGCCCAAAGGCCCAACAGACTAAACATTACAGCTGCCCCATTTTTCTAATTTCAACTTGCATTTATGATAACGCTTTTGTTTCCTTTACAGCGCTCGGGCTGCTGACACAGCTGGGCCGCTTCTTTGTAATAAACACAGGGCTTCTATATTTAAAAGTACAGTGCAACTTTGTTGTAACATCCCCTCCCCAGTCTCCGGGCTAATTTCTGTCTTCCAAGCTCCACCTCCATCCCATGATTTTTTTTTTTTTTTAAATCAGTGACGCTCCAAACAGCCTCCCGGAAAGCCGGTTCTGTTCTTTCAGACGTCTCATCACAGTGGTATTTTTCTTCTCCGCAGTTTTGCCGTGTGTTTGAAGAGGAAAGAGGAGTTAGAAGGAACATAAGAGGCGTTCTGCAAAGGCCTTGCCTTAAGGCGAGGGCTGCTTGAGGGGCGGGCTGCAGTGCACGCGGCGGGGGTCCCAGGACCGGGCGAGCGATAAGGATCGCCAGGGGACCGGCGATAGGGAGCAGCGGGGGCTGGCGTGCCGAGGGGTCTCCAGCCACTGTTGACAGTAACTGGAGCGCGGCGGGCACGCCCCGGCCCGCCGAGTCGGAAGGGGGCGGCGGAGCAGGGTGTGGACCGAGGGGGCACCCGGGCGGGGGGAGATAAGGCGAGGCCCGAGTTAATCATCACCTCCCGAGTGCCTGGAAAAGTACGGGTTGAGGGCGGGGTGCAGCGGCGGGGAAAGCGAAACTCCTCCCGCATAGCCCGGAGGGCACCGGCCGCTCATCCGGCCTCCGCGAGCTAGTTCCCAGCCCCACTACCAACTACACTGTTTGCTCACAAACTCAACCGAACGCAGACGCTGAAGTTAACCAGAGCCACTAGAAAGCAAAACCAGTTCGTCCAAAGTCGAGTATATTAAGAAAAGAAAAGTTACACTGTTCCCATACCGGGAGTCGAACCCGGGCCGCCTGGGTGAAAACCAGGAATCCTAACCGCTAGACCATATGGGAAGTGCTACTGCGAGCACTGCCGTGACCCACCTGACTAGCGTCAGCGATGCTACCGCTCTGCACGACGCGAGCTGAAGCCGCCCCCGCGGCCGCTGCCCCACTCGCGGGCACGAGCCCGGCGGAGCGCGCGGGCGTGGCGGCGGGGAGGAGCGGGCCGACGCGCCCCTGGAAAGTTCTGAGGCGAAGCCCAGCGCCCCGTGCGCTCCCGGAACCGGCGGCTGCGCCTTTCTTTCTCAGCCGTCAGGTCCGGGCTGCTCCCCGGTCACAGAGCGGGCGGGCAAACCGGCAAAGCCGAGGGCGGCGCCGTCTGTGGGAACAGCTGCGCGCGGCGGGGGTTGCGGGGAGGCGGTCGAACCTCTCGGCCGCGAGCCAACTCGGGAGTGGAGGTTCTGGATCCCGGGAGGCGTGAGACCCGCGGGATGGAGCCTGGCTGGGACGCTCAGGGGCCGCAGCTCCGGTCCCGTCGCGCTTTCGTCCCTTCTGGGTGACCTCAACCCCTTTATACCGACCCCACCTCTCAGGCGCCGCGAGTACCGCCCCGTGGGGGAGGGGAAGAGGCGGTGACACCGCGCGCGCGGATTGGGCCGTCGAGGCTGCCGTAGGCCGCCCGCGGAAACGCCGCGTCGGGGGACGCCGAAGCCCGGAGGTCCAGGCTTTCGCCACCGGCGGACATCAGTGAACGGGCTCGCAGGCTACAGACGGAGCAGCCGCAATCATGTGAGTCGGGACGGGTTGGGCTTGCGTCGCGAGGCGCCCGCGAGCGGCCTCCTCCTCCTCCCGCCCCTCCGCTCGCCCAGGGCTGCCCGACCTGCCAGGCGGGTTCTCTGGGAGAACGCGGCCGCCCTTTCGGCCGGAGCCCCGGACCTGGGTGCTGCCCCCGCCCGCCCGCCCGCCCGCCGGCTCCGGAGGCCAGGGTGACGCTGCGGCTGCAGAAGTCCTGTGGCTTTTCCCAGCCTCGCGTCCCCAGAACAAATGAATTAGCTAGAAGGGCACAGGGAAGGGAAGTACTCTTCTTTGAGACTCGTATTTCTTCATTACCGTGCTGTAGCGAGAAGCCTGTCATTTATCTTAGGGAGAGCAGTTTTCCACGGAATTTAGCTTTACATAAATAGTACATCTGCTTTGTTAAGACAGAAGTCCGTCAACAACCTTATATCCCAGTTTTTAACAAGCATAAAAATTCTCTTTCAATTTTTTTGATAAACTTAAGAGTTGTTTTTCCTTTTTCAGGGCCGACTACTGGAAGTCACAACCGAAGAAATTCTGTGATTACTGCAAGTGCTGGATAGCCGACAATAGGCCTGTATGAAATTTTTAGTAAAATATTCATGTGATGTGTTGCTTTTTTACTACGTAGTGTTTATAAACCATTTTCATGTACAGTGCTCTTTATTCTTCAAAACCTAAAAAGATTTCTTTTGAATCCCCTTATGAAAGCTACAGCCTTCTTTGCATCAATCTAACTTAAGACCAAATTATTTCTGAGGCCTTTGAGGAACTGGACAGTGAGTGGAGTGATCTTGTCCTTGTTTATGGAATACCTGCCCCTTAAGAAGAAAAAAAATTCTACTTTCCCCTGTTCTCCAGAGAGGGGAGAACAGCATTATTTCCTCACGAAATACAAGTATAACAACTGTAATACTCCTTATGATGATACACTTGATCCCACAGGCAGGTTGATTTTGGGGGTTTTTTTTTTTGTTTGTTTGTTTTTCCAAGACTGTTTTCAGACAGCAACTTACTCTAGACCAGGCTAGGCTCAAACTCACAGAGATCCTTGTGCCTCTGCTTTCCAACTGTTGGGAATAAAGGTGTGCACCACCACCTGATTCCTGGATCCAACTTTTGGGGCATAAGAGTCAGCTGGCTTTTTTCCCTTTCAGACATGCCTATTAAGACAAACTACTGTATCAGAAACTGTGGGGACTGGAGAGATGGCCCCGCAGTAAAGAACAACTCCAACTCTTGCCAAGGGTTGGAGGCTAGTTCCCAGGACCCACATAGAAGCTCAAAACTCCCTGTAACTCCAGTTTCAGGGTATCTGACAGCCTCCTGTGACCTCCGTTAGCCACTGTCCCCATGTGGTGCATATGCACTTACAGGAGCATAGACCCACAAGGTAAGTTTTAGAAACCTACAGGGTCAGCAAGGGCAGAGGCTGCTCCCACCTCTAATCCCAGCATTGGGAGGCCGGTCCAAGCAGATCTCTGAGCTCAAGGGCCACCTGTTGTACAGAGTGAGTTCAAGGACAGCCAGGTCTACACAGAAAGCCTGTCTTGAAAAAAAATAAAATAAAATAAAACGAACAGCCGTACAGTATCTTGCCTTATGCATAACCTTACTACTTGGCAGAACTGTTGTACACCACGGAATGATGCCATGGTTTATGCTGCATTCCGTCATTGAACACTGTTAAATCATCTTTGGCTCTGAGAGGAGTGTAGCTCTTCCCTTGGCTTTGCTAGTAGTTGCTGAACATTGTGCATATTTTATTTAGCTTAGGTTAATCCTTACCAAAACTGCCATGAGATTTTAAAACTACATAGATCGAAACAAGTATCCTTCCCTGGAGGTACCTACACAGTAAAATAATTTTAATAAGTTATAAAAATAAATTACCTTTCCAGAGGTCTGTGTGTGTCTCCCCATATATCTAGTGATTTAGCTATTAATGAAAAACAGTATTTAATTTTGAGTGGTGCTTTAATACAGTATTCTTTGTACGGTATAATCAACTGTAAGTAACCCAGTATAGGAACAATAGAGATGACTGTTTGCCTTATGAACTCAAGTTTTAAAGAGGTACTCTGAGGAGTATATTAGAATAGCTTGATTAATGCATTATACAGGACTCAACCGGCCAGACTTTTAGGGGATTTCTTATTTCTTACCACCATCTGTAATTTGTGAGAATTTCTGGTTATTTAAGTAGGTCCAGTGCTCAGTCAGCCATCCCTGTCCCCAGCCATCTAATTAATGCTCCTCTTCAGAAGTCACCTCCCCCTTTTCCATGTTGCCCTTTCATTACTTCTGTGTACGTGTATTTTATTCCATCTTGTTTACAAGGTAGCAGGGTCTTATAACTGAACAGTATCTCCTGAAGGTGTCTCTCATGTCAGTACGTAGACTGTGCTCCTTTCCGTTCAGTAAAGGTCTGTGGGAGTGTGCGCAGTTCACTTAGCCAGTCCCCAGTAGGTAGACTTCAAAGTTTTCGCTACAGACAATACTGCGAAGAGTAACTTTGTTTTATTATATCACTTTGCACAATGTGAGGAATTTTTTAAATTTATTGTACGGTGTGTGTGTGTGTGTGTGTGTGTGTGTGTGTGTGTGTGTGTGTTGGTATGGGTGTTCCCTGGTATGGGAATGATGGGAATGGCAGTGGACAACTTCAGGAGTCTGTTCTTTGATCATGTGGGTCATGGGGGTTGAATCTGGTGGTCAGGTTTGGTGGCAAGCACCTTTACCCACTAAGCCATTTTACCTGCCCAAACAAGGAAGTTTTTAGGTATCTTTCTTAATGTTTTAAAAACCAAGTCTTTTACCTACTTTGGCTCTTTGAAACAGGGTTTCTGTGTGTAGCCCTGGCTATCCTGGAACTACCTCTGTAGATTAGGCTGGCCTCCAACTCAGAGATCTGCCTGCTTCTGCTTCCAGAGTACTTAAAAGATTAAAAGAGAGCCCCACCACTGCCCAGCTAAGACCAAATCTTTAAGGATAATTTTTTATTTCTCTTAGACAGAAAAACAGAACAATGAAGTTTTAGAGGCTTTGCCAGTTTTGACATTTGATGTTGAAAGGTAGTGGGTGGTGTTTTTTTGCTGTTGCTGTTGCTGTGGCTTTTATTTGTTTGGTGATTGTTCTGGTTTGGGCAAATAGGGTTTTTTCGTTATTATCTTTTTGTTTCAAGACGAGCTATCCCATGAGCACATAGCTTCAACTGGCTTGGAACTTGAATGGTCTTCCCAGTGCTAGGCTTACAGGTGTATGCCACTGCCCAACTGCGACGTCTTTCTTTTTGCAAGGCTTCATGTCTCAAGCCCTTCTTATACCCATATTCACTGGGCCAGTCAGGAGAGGACTGTGTGTGTCCTCCCACTGGCGTGGTTGTCCTGGCTCATCCTAAGAACCAGAGAACGCCTGGTGGGAGAGCGCAGTAATCTGCTTCACCACTAGCATCATTTGACACGAGGTCAGTTTGCATTAAACTGGTCATTTCTGTTTTCTGCCATGACCATTTTATATTTCAGCCCTGTGGGTACACTGTTAGTTTACTGTGAATTTAATAATTATTTCCCTTTCTCCTTTTCCAGAGTGTTGAATTTCATGAAAGAGGAAAGAACCACAAGGAAAATGTGGCCAGGAAGATCAGCGAGGTACCCCTGGCGCTTTCTTCTCTTTCCAGGCAATGGTGGTCTCTTCTCTCACTCTTGCCTTCACCTGTGTCTTACACAGATTAAACAGAAAAGCCTGGATAAGGCAAAGGAAGAAGAAAAGGCATCCAAGGAGTTTGCTGCCATGGAGGCGGCTGCCCTGAAGGCATACCAAGAGGATCTGAAAAGGCTTGGCTTGCAGTCAGGTACATTAGCACGCACACCTTGGTTTCCACACAGGAGTTCTGCACTTGCAGTAGTCAGGCCAGTGCTTTCATGAGGTACCACACTCCTATTAAGGGTGGACCCTGAAGTACTTTTGTGCTTGTGCTGGTGCAGGTACTGTAGTGGTTTTGTTGTTGAGATGAAATCTAGCATATTCTGGGGTTGTGTTGAACTCATGAGCCTTCTACCTAGGCCTTCTGAGTACTGAATTTAAAAATTACAAGCACGAGTCACCATGCTGGCTTGTTTTACTTTTTACATTCACTCATTTGTTTATTTCTCTGTATGTTTTCGTTGATGAGTATGTGGAGTGCAGAGAACAGCCCAGAAGAGTCAGTTCTCTCTTTGCACCATGTGGGTTCCAAGAATCAAACTCACGTCATGAAGCTCAGTGGCAAGCACCTTTATGCACTGAACCATCTTGCTAGCCTCTTGATTTGCTTTTAATGCTTCATTTTCTGACACTTTTATTCAGATCAACCACATTACCTTTAGTTACCTAGTCCTAGTTACATCCTAGCTGAATGATTCATTTCTCAAACCTTGGGGTTTCTTTCTCAGACACTCAGTAAGTTACAGGCACTAGTCATTAAAAATCAAAACAAACAAACAAACTTGCATTTTAATTATATTTTCAAAATGGCCGAACCTAAGTTGTAGCTGCTTACATGCTTGGCTACATAACGAAGCAGTTGCTTTTGTAGACAGATAATTGACTTTACCTCAAGCGGGCAGCTTATTGAGGGTTTGAGTAAGGGGTGTTTGTGAGCATCTCTGTTGTTGAGTTTAGGCCCTAGAGCAGGAATTTTTTATGAGCTTTCTTCCATGACAAATTATGTTAGTTACTTTTCTCATGACAAAATGCCTGACAAAACCTCCTATAAGATAGACTGTCAGCCGTGGGTCTCAGGCTCAGAGGCCTCAACCCATCACTACTGCACAGTTCTGGATGCTCCAAATGGACTGTGCACACAATACAGACCAGATGCAGAGAGAGGAGCCCAGAGCCAGAAGGTAGACAAAAACTTAGAAGGACCACCCCATTGATGTCCCTCTACCAGCCAGGCCCCACCTAAAGCCTTCAACAAGCTGGGCACCGTGTCCCTAAGGCACAGAGTGGATCTTGATTGTAGATCCTGTGGAGTGGGTAAGGTGGCCAGATGGTTTTGGTGTTTGCTTTTGAGAACCAGTAACCTTAGTGGGCTTACCTAGACAACATGAATGAGAAGTCAGTCACAGGAGCATGGTGGACCCCAAACACTTGCATCGCCACAGAAGCACATCCCATCATAGGTCGCTGCCTTAGAGACCCTGCACCAGGGAGTCTCTTTTCAGTTAACCGTCCCCTTTCATTTGAGCATGTCCCAAGATCACCTGTTGGGAGCAGCTGGAACTCCATGGAATAGTAGCTAGCATCCCAAGTGAGGAGGAACAGGTCCCCTGAGTCCCCTCCTCCTAGGAAACGTCAGCAGTTCCATTACCCTCCGTGTAATGTTGACCATCACTGTATCACGCTGCTCGATTATTTCATTGCCATGACTGGATTGGGGAGTTCTACCACTACTCCAAGATAGTGGTAGGATAGTCATGTTATACCCAGAGGGAGCAGTCACATTACAACGGCATCTCTATCTCCTGGTTCCTGCAGTCTTTCCACCTCTTCCTCCTGATGGAGGTTTACTGAGCTTTGGAAGAGGAGAGATATGGAAAATCCCTTAATGAGCATTGGGTTGTCACACTTATTCTCAGTGATTTAACCAGTCACCACTCTCCGTGAATAGCCATGGCTATTAAGACGGTGTCTTCTGCTGCTGAGGAGGACTGTAGTAGTGGAACTGTTGGCTATGTGAGTAGCACCTTGTGGTACAACAGGCCAGTAGGGTGGGGCCTTCCTCCTCAATCTGAACCATATATTTCAGCATGAAATGATGCTCTTTAGTTTCTAATAAAAAGAACTCTTAATTATGGGTTTAAGCAGAATATTGCTTTCCTTAAATAAGAACAATTGTCAGCTTAATGCATTCTAATGTTAGTATTTAAGGAAAAGAAGGGGCATATGTTTCAAGAAGCCATTTATTTAATAATGATTGAGAGTTCAACTTGCTGCAAACTCACTATGTGATGTCAGACACATTCCTGGGTTCTGGGATTACAGACCTGGATCACTGCCCTCAACTGAAGAGCAAGTGTTTTCAGAGAAAAACTTAGATAGCTGTGTTTCTGGAGAATTGGAGAAGTATTGTTGAAAACGCATGTCATTAATTCACTCATAGATAGATGAAGGAGGGAGGAAGAAAGAAAGAAAAAAGAAAGATTGATTGATTCCATTTTGATGCTCCTGGCTGTCCTGGAGCTCACTATGTAGACTCATAGAGCTCCGTCATGCCTAACTTGACCTGAAATTTATATTGTGAAGAAATGAGACACCATTGGGAACTGGCTGAATAGTTTTGCCTTTGTAGTTTGTTGTTGACATGTCCCAGCATTCTAGCACCCCATTCCTGTTGTCATCAGCATTGGCCTTTGTTGGTGTAGGCAGGATATCCGTCTTAAACAGGATTTCATGTAGCCCAGGCTGGCCAAGAACCCTTGGCCACTGAAGATGGTCTTAAAGTCCTGAGCCTCCTACCTGTGCAGCCCACGTACTGGGAGGCATACACAATCACTCTCAGTTTCCTAATGCCTAAGTACATAAGCCTTCCAGGAAAAAAAAGCACCAGGAGGTCAGTTGACTCTGTGTCTGGCCTGTTCTCTTTAGGTTATATGTTTGCTTATTTCCACATCAATTCTTCACTGCTGGCTTCCTCCTCCCTCAGGACTGGAGGTCTATCCCAGGGCCTGTGCATGTTAGGCAAGCACCCTACTGCTAAGTTATATACCAGACATGGTTTTGTTTTAGATGAATTTTAGAGTAGGTTGTGGGTTAATTCGTCTTGTTCTTTGTTTTCTTCTTAGTATGCTGAGATTAAACCTACAGCCTTGGGCACTCTTGGTAGGTGTACTACCACTGGGCCGCACACACTCCCCAGACCCTTTTAGTGTTTGGTAGAAGTAAATAACCCTTATTAAACTCCCCTTATTTATTCTTGCATGATTGCATCTTAGATAACATCATGATAATATGTTTTGTTCCCAAAGAGAATCTTGTCACATTTTTTTGTTTCGTTTTTTAAAGCATTGTTTACTTGTCATTTGTGAGTACACTGTAGCTGTCTTCAGACACACCAGAAGAGGGCATCAGATCCCATCACAGATCCCATGTGCTTGCTGGGAATTGAACTCAGGTCCTTTGAAACAGCAGCCAGTGGCCTTAATCTCTGAGCCATCTCTCCAGCCCATTTGATTTGTTTTGTTATATTTTAAAATGTTTTTCTAGGCCAGCCTCAAACACATAGTTGTCTATCCTCAGCCTCCTGAGAGCTGGAATTACAGGTATGGCTGGCTTTGCCAGGTTTCTGAGTGATAGACCGTTTTCAAAGGTAAAGTTACCTGTCTTTATCTTTTTTCCTAGACATTTCAGAGCCAACTATATCACCAGTCACCAACACTGTCCAGCCCACCCCTACAGCAAATCAACAGAAAGAGAAGAAAAAGAAGAAGAAAAAGAAAGAGGCTTCTAAGGGTAGATGGGTGGAAGGCGTAACAGCCGACGGCCACTGTTACTATTATGATCTCGTCACAGGAGGTATGCTAGTGAAGCAGGCTACAGGGAAATCAAAAATGCGACTTTTTTTATTTAATATAGAATATGTTAAGCAGTGAGAAACTGTAACTTCATTTTTACCACAAAGCTTAGAATTGTGTGTGTGTGTGTATGTGTATGTGTGTGTTATGGTGATGCACACTCTATAATTTCAGCATTCAGAAAGCTAAGACAGAAGGATTGAAATGAGGCAAGAGACTGGCCAAGAGTGCATAGTGAGATGATCTAGGCCAGCCTGGAGTACAGGGTAAGACCCTGTCTCAAAGAGAAGGAAAAAAAAAAAAAATGAGGAGTGTCCCGCTTATTGAGAATCAGTGTTGTGACTAACCTTACACAGTACTTACAAATACACTTTCTGTTTTCTCAATAAAAAAGTTGAAACTATACAGAAATACAACACTTTACCTCAAGGTAAACTATTCATATCTGTGTCATAACCAATAAGGGTCTTGAAATAAAATCAGAAAAGGTTTTCTAACTAACTAGAAGCCTTTGGAAGCCAGAAGCTGATTTCTGTTTTGTATAGCTGTCTTGATTGACTACTTAAATTTTTCTGTTTGGGCTGATGAAATGACTCAGTGGGAAAAGTACCTACCTCCTTGCCTGACAACCTGACTTCAGTCCCCAGAACCCACAAGGTAGGAGAAAACTGTCTCCCACAAGTTGTCCTCCAGTCGCAATACAAATACACCAAACATAAATGCAATGCCCTAGAAGAGACTCTAGTGTCTCAGCCTCTGAGCCATCTTCCTAACCCCAGTAGTAATAATTTCTAACAGTTTATTTGCATTGGGTCTTAAATGAAATGCACGTTGTAGTGAACAGTAAGTCAACCAGAAGTAGACACTTGGGAGGAGCAGCTTATTTTTGTTTTGTTTTTCAGACTCACTTTGCAGCTCTTGTTCTCTCTCGTCATGTGCCTCCTTTCCTCACCTGGTCCTACTTAACTCCTTTGTGATTTCTTCATTCTTCATCTCTCTCTCTCTTCACCCAAGAAAACAGAATGCCATCCCTTTCCTCTAAAAGCTACTAAATTGACCCATTTCCACACAGGAGAAGTGAGACATAAAGAACTAACTGGTCCTTAATACTGAATACGTGAAGGAGGAGGAAAGAAAAGGCCTCAAAAGACAGGGTCTCACTGTGTAAACCTGGTGGCCTGAGATTCACAGAGGTCTGTCTGAAGTTAAGGCCACTTATCAAAGAAAGCGTTTAAATGGGGCCCATGGACCCAGAAGGTGCAAAGCCCATAACCATCGTGGAGAAAGCATGTGTAGCAGCAGCATGGCCACAGGCAGGCATGGTGCTGGAGCAGTATCTGAGAGCTTACATCTCATCCACAGTCGGGAGGCAGAAAGCAAGCAAACTGGAAATGCTGTAGGCTTTTGAAATCTCAAAGTCCGTCCCCAGCAACACACTTCCTCCAACAAGGCCACACTTCTAATGCTTCCCATATAATTCCACCAGCTGGGGACCCAAGTCTTCAATTTTTGAGCCTCTGGGGGCCATTCTCATTTAAACTACCACGGTAGGCAAGACTTCTTACAGAAAAATTAAAGATCACATAAAGATAGTACAAATAAATTAATAAACTACCAAATATAAACTCCCTAATCTCAATAAACTATTTTGTAGTGTTTTGTATATGACTTGCCTGTGGGTTTTACCTAATTAAATTTTGGTGACTTGTTTTATTTAAGAGCATAATAATTTTATAATGTATTTTGTTTTAAGCATCTCAGTGGGAAAAGCCAGAAGGATTTCAAGGGAACTTAAAAAAGGTAACTGTAGCATTATGTCTTTGCTTTATTCTTTCAAGTGATTGGCTTCTGGGGGTGGGTGAGTTTTGCCAGCGCTCTACCATAAGTTAAACAAATTTCTAGACTAGTTGCTGTGGCTTTTTGTAGAATTTTGTTAAGCAAATTTATTTCCAAATAAGCAGTTTCTCTCCAGCTCCAACCTGGCTTCTTTCTATAATACTGCCGTTAGTGTGCTGAGTAGAGACGGAACAGGGATAGCTACACGTGCGGGCACGCACACACACAAACACACACGCCCAAGCGCGCATACACACCTACACACACACACACACACACACACACACACACACACACACACACACACACACACACACACACACACACCCTAACCCTATTGAGGATAAATATTATCCATTGTTTGGCAGTCATCTATTGTTCACATGTCTTCCCAACTGGCCAGAGTTCCTGGCTTTGAGAGGTGGGACAGTCTGTTTGGAAGTTGATGGTGACTAACAGAAACCAGACTGTTGCCCTGATCTTTCTCACCTCTTCTGACTCCCAGAGGCCAGGCAGAGAAGAAAGGACAGCCACATTTGCCTTAGTTATTCAGTAGGGAGCCACTGTCATTGTTTTCAGTGCATTGTTTTTTCCTTCCTATTAGACAGCAGCGAAGGCCATTTGGGTAGAAGGTTTAAGTGAAGATGGCTACACCTATTACTATAATACAGAAACAGGAGGTGAGTGTTGTCTTGGATTATTTTAACTTAAAATTGTACCCAAAACTGTGTATGAGCTAATATATCAGCTAAACTTGAAAACTTGGATAAGAATTTCTATAGGAAGTATATATTATCTTTTATAAGGGATACTTAAAACCTTTCTATTATATAATGTGTTGTACTATGCATCCATGTTGTTCCTTTTTTTTTTTAATGTGTATAGCTATTTTGCCTACATGAATTTATGGTCACCACATGTGAGCTTGGTGCTCAAGGAAGCCAGAGGAAAGCATTGGACTTTCTGGAACTGGAGTTATGGTTGGCTCGAGACACCATGTGGTGCTGGAGTTGAACCCAGGGCCTCTGAGAGCAGCCAGAATTAACTGCTGAGCCAGTTTCCTATGTCCAATTAATGTTATTCATAATTAGGCATTTTCAAATTTTAAAGTCTTCAATTGTAAAAATCACTGAGTCTTTTGATTGATTTAATAATTTCCCTTCTGAGTGTCTACAGTTATCACCTAGCTCAGCCTTTGTCATGGTGAGGAGCAGACTTGAGACCTAAAGCATGCAAGCATGTGCACTCACTCTCACTGATCTACACCACGGCCTTCACCATTTTCTTCTTTAAAAAAAATAAAATGAAACTGGTGTTAGAGATGTCACTAACATGTAATTGTGGCGTTACAGAAATGGTATGGGGGCTAGGAACGTAATTTGTTGGGTACAGTGCTTCCCATCCAAATATGAGGACCTGAGTTAAAATTCCCCAGCATTTCCATGGTGAGGTATGGAAGCAAGCACTCGAAACCCCAGCACCGGGTGAGCAGAGATGGGCAAACCCCAGGGCTTGTTGGCTAGCCAGTCTAGGTTCAGTGGAAAACCCTACCGAGAGAGAGAGAGAGACAGACAGAGACATGGATGGATGGATGGATGGATGGATGGATGGATGGATGGATGGATGGACGGACGGACGGACGGACGTAAGGTGGAGAATGATAAGGGAAGATACCAGAAGTAGTCCTCTGGCTTCTACATACAAATGCATAGGCAAACACATCCACACATAATACATACACCTATAAGCATATACATACCATATACTCACAAGACAAAAACAGGCGTAATCAAACATGCCTATAATCCTATCACTAGGAAATTGGAGTCCGGAGGAACTCCTATCACACAAAGCAAAAAAATAAATTCTTAGAAAATCACAGAGTTTCTCAGTTAAGTCTTGCTGTTACTTTTCTGACTTATGAGACCATCTCTACCTGGCCTCCAGCTCAATTGGTGGCTTCAATTGAAGTCTTGACGCTGCTGCTTCTCAAGGGCCACAGTTACAGGACTATGCCACCATACCCAGCTAGTCTTCAATGTTTCCTAATACCTGGATTTTTATTTTAAATAGCCTTTTTTTTTCTCCCAGCATATATCTTATGTTCAGGTTCATATCCAACAGGACAGGAGAAGAGAAAGCACTAGGGTCAGGGAGCACAGAGGATATTAAAACTTAGCCATGTTGTTGACATTTATGACAATGTACAATGATGGAAGGTTGCCAGTTGGGTAGTTTCTGAGCCACGTACCACTGGGCATGTCCTTGTCAGTCTTCACACTTTCTGCTGTAAGCTTGGTGTCTTCCTTACTCTGTGTTTTAAATGCTTACTACCCACACCCTGGATTACATCTTTTAGGAAGAAATGGCCTTTTAAACCTTCAGATACGAGTGTTGCCTAGTGAAAGCAGTGTTTCTGGACCAGAGAAGTAAAGTATTGGGTCTTTAGAAAGCACATACAGCCTATTAATATGCTAGGCCTTTAGAATTAAATCTAGTCTGACGCAACACACAGCTTCTTATCAGCAAAGTCACTGAGCATCTAGTCATCCTTCAGAAAAAAGAACTATGTTCTCTGGGATTGGGAGGGGTTTAATCCTGATCAGTGTAATTAGTAGCCACTTTTATTCTTGATTGATTGTTAAGTCAGGGTCTTACTTTGTAGCTGACTGATCTGAATCATGCAAACCAGGCAGAACTTGACTCAGAAATCCTCTCCTCTGTCTCATAGTCTCCTTCACTCTTAAAATTGTCTTGATTGGGAACAAATTGTATATTTTTTTTCCCTTATATTAAACTAAAAGTAGAGAGAAGAAGAAACATCATTTCTTTAAAAGCACAGTGAACACTAGATGGAGGTGGAGTTCAGCCAGTTGAGAGTCCTTTACTGTTAAAGTAGCCTATTCAGATTGAACTCCAGACAATCTCTGTGAGAAGTTCCTGGAAATAATACTGTAAAGTCAGAGTCACTATGTTTCTTGAAATTGTTTTCAGATAAACTGAAGATTTTTAAAACTATACCCATTTCCCAAGTTCTTTTCTATTTAGAGTTAGTTTATGAGTTTGGTTAAGTGCAGACTGTCCTAAATTTTGTGAACAATAAAAGAATAAGCTCTTTCTTGATAAAATATAAATATAAAAATGCATTATTTAGTAATAGTAGATGATAAAAAGTGTTGTATTGCTGAGAAGTATTGCTAAATGAGTAATACAGTTATTAAAATGTGTTGAGCAGAATCCAAATGGGAAAAGCCTGATGATTTCATTCCACATGGTGGTGATGTGCTTTCTAGTAAGGACAGTGAAAAGTTACCTGACACCCTAGAAGACTCCAAATCATCCGATTCTCACAGCGATTCTGATGATGAACAGAAGAAAGCGGGAGAGGCCTCTGCAGAAACAAAGAAGCTAATAATCAAGTTTAAGGTGGGTTCTTGCTTTACTTTTCACAGACATTTGTCAGGCTGGTTTTCCCTGGTTTCTGTTACTCCTGGTCAACTCCAATCTGAAAATAGTAAATAGAAAATCCAGAAAAAGCAAATTCATAGCTTTTAACCTGTATGGCATGATGAAATCTTACATTACAGCGTATCGTTTTAGTAGTTTGCCATTTTCTACTGTAGTTAATCTCTTACTGTACCTAACTTATAAACTAGACTTACTGTTATTGGGTGTGTGTGGTTTGATATATGGTGGATTTAGGCATCTACCCAAAGGAGATCTTGAAGTGAATTACTCAAAATAAGGCTAAGGTCAACTGTATTTTGGCATTTGGATAACTGACTACCATTTATCCTTGAGAGCAAAACACTATGCCTAGTTTAGACCTTCTGACCTTTTACTTTTTAAGATGGAAGCCTCATTATGCAGCCCTTACTGGCCCAGGACTCATGTAGACCAGGCTTAGCCTTAAACTGACGAGAGATCTGCCTGCTTCTGCCTCAGGATGCTGGTATTGAAGGCCTGTGCCATTCCATACATCTGTCTTCAAACCTGTAACTTTTAAGAAGTGCTTTAACATTCAGAAAGCTGTCTGGCCAGTGTGCGTACCTAGACTAGAGATGCAAATGCTAATAAACGGCAACCACTAATGTTGTTGTAAAAATATAAAAATAAAACGGTAATGTTGGTCTTTTACCCCGATAGGTCCTCACCTCGGGTGCCCCAAGATATCTGCTAGATATCTTGGTGGAAACACATCCCAGCCGCACACTTTCCTACACTCAAACCCTCACATAAAAGAACATACAACACAATAATCTTTGACCCAGTTGGTAAGCTATAATTGCCCACTTAAACATACAAATCCCAGTACCATCCATCCCTTGAGAACATTAGTAACAACCTGTAAATACACAGAGCAGAATCTTAACATCACCTGCCATCTTGTCCTGCCACAGCTTCTCTGCCCCTCTCTCCCTTAGTCTCCTCCTCTTCCTTCAAACTTCTTTCCCACCCATCCTTCCTTCTCCTCCAGTGACAGGCCTCCTTCTATCCTGTACCTGCCCCTCACCAGTACTTTACAAATTCAATGGGGAAAAGGTTCTGGTCAAGCCACCTGAGTTCTAAATCCTTGACTAGGCAGCTGTCCTTGGGGCAGTGGAATTAGCATCAAAATACAGTAACTTCAGGGCAAACCACAACACACTAACAGTACTTTAAGTTTCAGTTTAAGCTAGCTTAGAAGAATAACTGTGGGTGTTAAACGAGGTTTTTCAGTCCACTTGTTCTGGAGGTGTGAGGGCCGATGTTGGGGCTGAGAAGTGCTCCTGAAGCCAAACATCAGGTATCAGCTTTATCTCCAGGACACACATGATGGAAATGCACACAACCTGAAAATAAGATAACAAACCAAAACTGTTTTAAAAGGGAGCTATGGAGAAGGCTCAGGAGGAAAGGTTCTTGATGGCTGAGTTCGCTCCCTAAGTACCACATGGTGGCATCGGAAGGAAACCGTGGATATTCACATACATATCCACACAAAATACATAGTAAGAATAGAATTTTTAAGAAGTTTAACTTTTTAAAAGGAAAAAGAAGAATAGTTGTATGTCTATTAAATTTAACAATTAAGAAATCCTCAGTGCCCTTCTAAAAGCTTGATCAACATTTTGGGTAGCAGAACTCATAGGGAGTAGAAAAGCAGTTTATAGTTTAGGTGTTGTTTGGATAAGACGTGAAAAATAGAAACAGAGTACTCAATATTAATCACAGCACTTGGGAGGCAGGCAGGCAGATCTCTGAGTTCAAGGTCAACCAGAGCTATGTGGTGATACCCTCTCAAAAAAAAAGTTGAATCAGACTTGGTCGCAAGGTATTGCCAGGTGGTCTTTTAAAGGGAATCCAAAGAAAGAAGGAAAGACTGTCAACCAAAATGGATGGATAGATTAGTCTTGAAGAAGGTTAGCTTTCACTTTCTATGAGGAGTCTGAATACCAAAGGTAGGCACTGGGGGGAGGGGGAGGATGAGAGCAGTGTGCCTTTTACTTATATCTTTCATGGTGTGTGTGTGTGTGTGTGTGTGTGTGTGTGTGTGTGTGTGTGTGTGTCTGTGTGTGTGTGTGTGTGTCTGTGTGTGTATCTGTGTGTATCTGTGTCTGTGTGTATATCTGTATCTGTGTGTGTGTGTGTGGTGTGTGTCTGTGTATTTCTGTGTCTGTGTGTATATGTCTGTGTGTGTGTGTATCTGTCTGTGTATCTGTGCCTCTGTCTGTCTGTGTGTGTGTGTGTGTGTATCTGTCTGTGTATCTGTGCCTCTGTGTGTCTGTCTGTATGTGTGTGTGGTGTGTGTCTGTGTATTTCTGTGTCTGTGTGTATATGTCTGTGTGTGTGTATCTGTCTATGTATCTGTGCCTGTGTGTGTGTGTGTGTACAGTGTGTGTGTCTGTGTGTGTGTGTACAGTGTGTGTGTCTGTGTGTGTATGTGTATTTATGTGTGATGTGTGTATTTCTGTGTGTATGTATGTATGTATGTATATGTATGGGGTATGTGTATATCTGTATGTGTATTTATGTGTGATGTGTGTATTTCTGTGTGTATGTATGTATATGTATGGGGTATGTGTATATCTGTGTGTGTATCTGTGTCTGTGTGTTTATATCCGTGTCTCTGTGTGTGTATATCTGTGTCCCTGTGTATGTCTGTGTGTGTATTTCTGTGTCTGTATGTATGTATGTATATGTATGGGGTATGTGTATATCTGTGTGTGTATCTGTGTCTGTGTGTTTATATCCGTGTCTCTGTGTGTGTATATCTGTGTCCCTGTGTATGTCTGTGTGTGTATATCTGTGTCCCTGTGTATGTCTGTGTGTGTATATCTGTGTCCCTGTGTATGTCTTTGTGTATATATCTGTGTCCCTGTGTGTGTGTATTTCTGTGTCTGTGTGTATATATCTGTGTCTCTGTTGTGTGTGTGTGTGTGTGTGTGTATCTGTGTCCCTGTGTATGTCTGTGTGTATATATCTGTGTCCCTGTGTGTGTGTATATTTCTGTGTCTGTGTGTATATATCTGTGTCTCTGTTGTGTGTGTGTATGTGTATCTGTGTCTGTGTGTATATATATTTGTGTCTGTGTGTGTATATCCGTGTCTCTGTGTGTGTGTTGAACACTTCTAAAAGCCTCAGGACAACTTTGTGGAGTCAGTTCTCTCCTTCCTCCACTTGGCACAGGATTGACCTGGCAGGAAGGAACTTGATTTGCCTTCCTCATCTTGGCCTGTCTGTGTGGTGTTTTCTTGATTGTTGATTAATGAGGGGGCTCACCGAGCAGTGTACAACAGTCTGGGGACATGCCAGTAAGCTTAGCTTTCTTCCATGGTTCCTGTGTCTGCTCCTGCCCTGAATTCCTGGTGATCAACTGTCATTGGAACATGTAAGCCAATAAACCCTCTCCTTCCCAAGTTGTTTTGATCACCATGCCATATCATAGCAAACTAATGCATCAGGGTTCCAGGGATTGAACTCAGATTACTTACACTTCTCTGATAAGTGACCTCACCCTCTAGTCCACCTTGCTAACCCAAGTCATAACTTTTTTTTCTTTATTAACTTGAGTATTTCTTATTTACATTTCAATTGTTATTCCCTTTCCCGGTTTCTGGGCCAACATCCCCCTAGCCCCTCCCCCTCCACTTCTATATGGGTGTTCCCCTCCATCCTCCCCCCATTACTGCCCTCCCCCCAACAGTCACATTCACTGGGGGTTCAGTCTTGGCAGGACCCAAGGCTTCCCCTTCCACTGGTGCTCTTACCAGGCTATTCATTGCTACCTATGAGGTCAGAGTCCAGGGTCAGTCCATGTATAGTCTTTAGGTAGTGGCTTAGTCCCTGGAAGCTCTGGTTGCTTAGCATTGTTGTACATATGGGGTCTCGAGCCCCTTCAAGCTCTTCCAGTTCTTTCTCTGATTCCTTCAACGGGGGTCCCATTCTCAGTTCAGTGGTTTGCTGCTGGCATTTGCCTATGTATTTGCTGTATTCTGGCTGTGTCTCTCAGGAGCAATCTACATCCAGTTCCTGTCAGCCTGCACTTCTTTGCTTCATCCATCTTGTCTAATTGGATGGCTGTATATGTATGGGCCACATGTGGGGCAGGCTCTGAATGGGTGTTCCTTCTGTGTCTGTTTTAATCTTTGCCTCTCTATTCCCTGCCAAGGGTATTCTTGTTCCCCTTTTAAAGAAGGAGTGAAGCATTCACATTTTGGTCATCCCTTTTGAGTTTCATGTGTTCTGTGCATCTAGGGCAATTCAAGCATTTGGGCTAATAGCCACTTATCAATGAGTGCATACCATGTGTGTTTTTCTGTGATTGGGTTACCTCACTCAGGATGATATTTTCCAGTTCCATCCATTTGCCTATGAATTTCATAAAGTCATTGTTTTTGACAGCTGAGTAATATTCCATTGTGTAGATGTACCACATTTTCTGTATCCATTCCTCTGTTGAAGGGCATCTGGGTTCTTCCAGCTTCTGGCTATTATAAATAAGGCTGCTATGAACATAGGGGAGCAGGTGTCTTTGTTATATGTTGGGGCATCTTTTGGGTATATGCCCAAGAGAGGTATAGCTGGGTCCTCAGGTAGTTAGTTCAATGTCCAATTTTCTGAGGAACCTCCAGACTGATTTCCAGAATGGTTGTACCAGTCTGCAATCCCACCAACAATGGAGGAGTGTTCCTCTTCCTCCACATCCTCGCCAGCGTTTGCTGTCACCTGAGTTTTTGATTTTAGCCATTCTCACTGGTGTGGGGTGAAATCTCAGGGTTGTTTTGATTTGCCAAGTCATAACTTTTAAAGAAGTGAATATTGTTCACAGTCATGCACTCTGGGGAGTTGGACAACATTAATGGTTGGAGTCTTCGATGAGTTCAAGTGAGAGAGGAAGTGGAACAAGCTGTCCCAGGTGGCACTGAGTGCCCACTCATAGCAGGAGAGTGAGACACAGTTTTATAGTCTTGTCAGCTGTGCCCCTTCCAAAGAAGACATGGTAGAGATGACTGACCTCAAAAGTGTAGGAAACCAAAGATGCTAGGGAGGCTTTCCCAGACACCCCTAAGGTCCTGTCATTGCCTGGGATTTCTCTATCTACTCCATCAGTTCTTAAGGGATACAGGAGATGTGTATCACAGTTGTAGAGAAGCAGCAACAGAGCCCTTGTAATAGCCAGCTCAGTGTTCATAGTCAACACTGGGTAACCTCATTTCTTTCTATCAGAACCAAGGTGTCTATTGTAAAAAAAAAAAAAAAAGATAAATTAAATTAAAAATTACAATGTAGAGGTAAACAACATGAAACTACATTTAATTTTGCCTCCTCCCAGAACAATCCACTTAGTAGTCTTGTGTTTGCCTGCAGCTTTCTTTCTGTTCAGACATAGACACGTGGAAAGGTTGCTGGGATTTAACCTTGTACCTCAGGCGTGCACTCATACCCTCTGTAACTGAGGTACATCCCTGCCAGCCAGTTACACATATTATTTTAAATAAAATAATCAACAGTGGAACAAGATTTTACTGTGAGCTTTTAATTTAAGCTTTCACAAAGACATCAGTAACTCTGCCAGTTCAATGACTATGTAATATTCCATAGTATAAATGCATCATTACTTAATTACCCTATGTAGAAGGTTTTGAATTTTTTTAAAAGTAAATATTCAAAGGGCTGGTAGGCACAATACTTAGAAGTGTTAAAAGTCTCTGCTATAATTTTGAGGAGGGGATAACTAGAAATCCAACTTCAGGACATATACAAATGATTATACACCTATGGATATTTCTCAGTGCTGTGCAGTTGAAAAGCTACAAGCAGACATTTCGGGTACTTAGCAAAGGAGAGTATAAAGTAACACTCTGATGAATTGGACCTGTAAAAGAAGGGTGTAAAGTCTAGAAGAGACCAGAAAACTCAGAACACAGTAGTCTTGGAAAGGGTATGGAGTCGGGTGAGCAGTACAGTACAAGTGAGGGAATCAGAAAGCCAAAGAGAATAAGAACTACATAGTCAAAAAATATCATAAGCAAAGCATTTCAGAGTTCCGACTTAGTTTGAATAAGAATGAATGGTGATATTAGGGATTTTTGCTTGGGCCTGAGGGCATTTTTTTTTTTTTTATTAAGACAAGGTCTCCAGTCCAATCTGGCCTTGAACTCCCTCTGTAGCTGAAGCTGACCTGGAACTTCTGATCCTCCTGCCTCCACCTCCTAAATGCTGGAATTATAGATCTGTGCCAGTGTCGTTTTTTCTCTGCTTGGAAAAGCGCCTTCTGCGTGATACTGTCTGAGCTGCATCTCCGACCAGAATTTAATGTTCTAATAGTAGATGACTGAAACACTGTGAAGGTCAAGATCATTGATTTTGGAACTAACAGAAGTAAAAGCCAGGGAAATCACGTCTGAGGACATGGCATTTGCCTTCAATTCCAGAACTTGAGGGGCAGAAGCTGGCAGATCTGAGTTTGAGGCCAGCCAGGGTTCACAGTGAGACCCTGTCCAGGGAAAAGGGAACAAGAAAATCATGTTGCTTAGCATGATGACATATTCGGGAGATCTTGGCACTTAATACGCAAAGACAGGGAAATCAGAAGTTCAGGCCTACCTAGGCTACGTGTGGGATGAGTTAAGAACTATTGTAGAATACAAACGACATTCCAATCAAGCTACTCCTGGCTGTGTAATCTGCAGAGAGGCTGAAAACCCAGTACATGTATGGTGTGCACACTAAGGGAGGAAGTAGGTTAAAAGGCTTTCTTTCTTAGCCCAGTGAAGACAAGTCAGAAAGAGTCTCCTCAAGACATTGTACGGACGGCTTGCATCCCAAAGGGCTCGTCATCAGTTTCTCTGGTAATCCTGGCTGTCCTGGACTTGCTTAAAGGCGTGGGCCACCATGGCCTTTAGTTCTTCCATGTACATTTACTGTGTAGTGTGAAAACTTGAATCATTAAGTGAATGATTATTAGTTTTAAAATAATAATTTTAAAGAAGTTAAAAAATTTTGGAAGTCAACTAGTTTTTCTTGAAGTGTTTTATTTATTGGCCTTTGCATTTCAGGAAAAAAATAAAAGTACTGAGAAAAGAATTGGCCCAGAAATACAAAAAGAAAAAACTACTCCAAAACAGAACCCATCAAATACAAATGAAGAAAAACCCAAAACTCCGAAGAAATCGACAAACCCTTATGGGGAATGGCAAGAAATTAAACAAGAGGCGGAGTCTCAGTAAGTGCCTGATGTCACCCCCTGCTGTGAGCTCGGGCCTCAGCTGCTGCCCTCAAGAGGCTGGGCATGCTGCGCTCTCTTACAGTCTTAGAATGTTTTGTAAAGATTTATTTATTTATGTGAGTACACTGTCACTCTGTTCACACACACCAAAGGAGGGCTTCAAATCCATTACAGATGGTTGTGAGCCACCATGTGCTTCCTGGGAATTGAACTCAGGACCTCTGGAAGAGCAGACAGTGCTCTTAATCACTGAGCTATCTGTCCAGCCTCCATTCTTAGAATATTTTTAATTTTATTTTCTTTCATTCCTAGAGTATTTTTTTTTTCGGAGCTGGGGACCGAACCCAGGGCCTTGCGTGTGCTAGGCAAGCGCTCTACCGCTGAGCTAAATCCCCAACCCCCCTAGAGTATTTTTTATTTTAAAAGATGAAACAGTGCTTACTTTAAACCAAGTTAGTAACTATTTTGTGTCCAAAGCATGACATTTCTAGTGACCACATTCACACACTCATCAGTAGTTTTTATCAGAAAAACAAATGCTTGGAGTAAATACTCTACAAGACACTTTAACTACAGAATGCATTTAAAGGCAAAGAAAAAGTGCGCTTATTCTCTTGAAGTATCTCACTATTAAGTGTTTTGTGTATATTCTTTCCCAAAGTGTATGTCTTTTCTTTTCTCTTTTCTTTTCTTTTCTTTTCTTTTCTTGTCCTGAGTCTTAAGTACCCTGATCTGACCACATCTCAAGTGTGCTAGTATTAATGGGTGTACACTATACCTGGCTCTAAACAAAGTTTTTATGCTCGTATTCAGAGTAGCAGAAGAGGTTATCAATAGTTAAGCACACGGGCTGGGGATTTAGCTCAGTGGTAGAGCGCCTGCCTAGGAAGCGCAAGGCCCTGGGTTCGGTCCCCAGCTCCGGAAAAAAAAAAAAAAGAACCAAAAATATAGTTAAGCACACTTGTGCTAAGGTTGTACGTGATTTCATGTTACTGACTTAAATGCTCAAATAATGTTTTCAAATAACATTTTACCAGATAAACATATGTCACTGTCAGGCAATCATTTTAGTGGGCTGTTTGTTTGTTTGTTTTGTTTTTAACCTTTAAGGGACCCTTCCAGATGAAGGGAAGATGTGCGAAGTAGATATTCTTTAGAGCGGTGCTTTGAGATGATAGTTTTAATGTGCTTCCATTATGAATTGCTTATTATTAAGGCTCTTGCCCAAGGGTGGGTGTGCACACCCATAACACCAGCACTTAGGAGACAGCGGCAGGATTTGCTTCATAAACACGCACTACAGAGTGAGATTCCTATCTCAAAAAGCTATCAAAACCAAAACCTGCTGTTTAATGGAAAAGTTGCCTTTTTTTTTTTTTTTTTTTTTTTTTTTTTTTTGTGGTAGAGTAATACAAGTACTGGGCCGCTCTGTATACCAGACTTTATTCCTCAGATATGACAAGGACATTGATGTCTGGACATGGAAGTTACTGGAGTAGTAGACTCTTCAGTTCTTGTCACTTAAAACAAAGATTGTTTTACACACACTTCGGATTGGAGGACCAAAGGACACCTGACACATAAACAAGGAAGAGAGACTAAGAAGAGAGGTTACTCTGAAGGCTAGGGTGTTAGGAGAGGGAGGGAGGTGAGTAAGAGAACCAGCTAAAGCACACTTCCTGCAAAGGGTGATGCTGTGGTTAACGCCTTGTAGTTGGCTTAACACTTTTTAATTACAACTAGGAAGATTGTCCTGGGTCAACATCTCCTACTTGAAAATTGCGATCTCTTTCTAATGCTAATTAAGCTAGGCAGCTTAATACTTAATGCTTGGTGTCCAACTTCTATGCAGATGAACCTTATTTGTTGCTTGCTTGTTTTCCCTCTCCCCCAACCCCTTCCCCTCTTCCTCTCCCTCTTTCTTTCCAAGACAGGGTTTCTCTGTGCAGCCTTAGCTATCCTGGAACTCACACTGTAGACCAGTGTGACCTTGAACCATTAACCTAGTTTCTTAAGGGGTTTTCACAAACACATCATTGCCAGAGGAATAAAGGCCTGGTATGCTTATTGTTGATTTTTGAAAGTGAAAAAAAGTATACAAATACTTCACTACTTACCTAGAAATAATACTAACATTTTAGAGCATTTTCCTACTTTGACATTTTACATTATTTTCCTATTATGTTAAAATTCTGTAATTACTTATTAATACTATGTAATATTTCATCTTTCAGGCATATCTTGAGTTTACTGGAAGTTACTTTATGTGTCTCATTGACTAGGAGTGTCTCTACTTCCCCCCCACCCAAAGTGCCTGTGTTAGAGCATGTCTCCTGTGTGCAGGTGCCCTAGAGGGCCGGAAGAGGGTGTTAAGATTCCCCAGAGCGAGAATCAATGAATTGAAAGCCATCTTGTATCAGTGCTTGGAATCAAACTCTGGTCTTTGCAAGAGCTGCAAAGCTTTCTTAACCACCGAGACATCTCTCCAGCCCTGTTTTGTCCCCGTCCATCTCCTTCCACTGTCACCCTGACCTCACTATGTAGACCAGTCTCTGCTTTCTCACCTTCTTTCTGGTATGTGTATGTGGAAGTACACACATGTGAGTTCTATTACCCAGGAAACCAGTGGTTTGGTGGGAACCAAACTCTGGTCCTCTGCAAGTGCTGTCATCTCTTCACATAGGGCCTCTCTGCATAGTGTGAACTAGCTTTGAATTTGCTATGAAACCCACAGGGCCTCCCAACTTAGCATCTTCCTGAGTCCACAACCCAAGTGCTTGGTATCACAGGTATGTAGTACCACCACACCTACATAAGATCTTTGAGTTGGGTGTTTTGCTGTGAGGCCTAGCTGGGCTGAGTTCTTCTGCTTCAGCCTTCCAAGTGCTGAGACTGCAGACATGGACTACACAGCTTACTCCAGAATTAAGTTCCTGGATTGTCATTACCACCTTGCTGTCTTTATTTTGTCCTTGCACTTTTGTTCTTTACAACCCTAACAAATGTCTAGCTATTCTTTTTTTTTTTTTGTTCTTTTTTTCAGAGCTGGGGACTGAACCCAGGGCCTTGAGCTTCCTAGGCAAGCGCTCTACCACTGAGCTAAATCCCCAACCCCATGTCTAGCTATTCTTAAATTATTGAGATAACTCTAGAAACATTCATACTCTAGGGACTGTGATTTACTCACATGTAACCTTTATACATGTCTGTGTGAAAAAAGAAAATTTGATATACATTTGACTAAGGTTATTGAGGCTATGGATATAGTTAATAGAGTTCTTGCCTATCGTGCAGCCTATCTGCATTCAATCACGAGCACTTTCAGGAGAACGTTATTTAAGGTAATTGAATAGTATGTATTCAATAAAGCTTAGTTCTAGTAAACAACATAAAAACCAAACTGTCTCTAACTTGTAGTATCAGTCAGCTGATGAGTTACCACTTTGCCCGCATCACTCTTCTGTGGTAATGTGACTCGAGTGCAGTGCTGTCAGGTGTGGCTGGACCCAGGTGCTTAAATAAAATCATCAGGATGCTGTGCAGTCTGTGACCCTTCATTTTCACCTCTGCCTTACACTTGAGATGACTCCTTCCTTCTCAGACAAGCTCTATACCTAATAGCAAAGCTTTAGGCCGATACACTTTTCAAAAGATGTGAGATGGGAGCTCTTCCAGAGAACGGGGATCAAGCCCATGGCAGCTTGCAGTCATTCTTAACTGCAGTTCCAGGGATCTCTTGCCCTCTTCTGGCCTCCACACGCACTATATACACATGTGCACAGACACTCATACACAGTTTAACTTTAAAAACAGCTACAACAGTTAACTTTTTCATGAACCAGTTTCTTACTCCCAAGCTCATCAGTAGTAATTCTGAGTGGACCTGAAGTCAGTGGTTTCTGGAAGGAAACGCTAATAAGACAAGTGCTGATGCTGCTCCTGGAAGAGGAGAATAGTTTCAGACCACTGAGGACTTCTACTCCAGGGGTCATGCAGTGCCTACTGTACAGAAGATACCAAGTATAGCTACTTAAAGTAGCAATGAAGACCCTTATTTATTTAAAGACTCCTTAAGTGATTAAGAGTGCTTCCTGCTCTTGGAGAGGACCTGGGTTTGGTTCCCAATACCCACATGGTGGCTAACAACCAACTGTAAGTCTAGTTTCAGATTATCTGACACCTCCTTTTGGCCCCTGTGGACATTTCATCCACTTGGTACACAAATATACATGCAGGCAAAACATCCATTACACATAAAACAAAACCTAAAGTGGGGTCTCAGAGGCATATTTTCAAAACAAACTAGATTCTTCCTTTCTTGTCCCTGCTTTTCCCTGCTCTATTCTCTGTCTGCTGAATTCTTCTCTCCGAGGGTGGTAATTGGTTTCCAGCAGTTTTCTTAGTCTCAACCACTGAATATGATGATCTTTCTGCTCCATCCAGAAGTTTCATGGGTGCAATTGATGAGCTAACTCTTTCATAGGCCAGTTGATTGTCTCAGGCAATGATTCTCAACCCGTGGGTAGAACAACCATTTCACGGAGATTGCTTAAAACCATCAGAAAACATAGATATTTACATTGAGATGCATAACACTAACAAAATCACAGTTACAAAGTAGCAATGGAAGTCATTTTATGGTTGGAAGTCACCATAGGAGTGGAACTGTGTTAGAGTCACAGCATTAGGAAGGCTGAGAACTACAGGTACTGAGAGGCTCGTGTTAAACAGGTAACTGATTTCCGGTCCAGCCAGATTGTTTATGGACAGTTGAAGGGCTAGTTCTCAGAATAAAAAGATGCTAGGCAAATAGTTTATGAAGTCTTCTATAATAGGACATTAAGACTCCATTCTTTCTGTCTTGTATTATGTAAATTTTCAAAATCTCTTCGTCTATGGCAAAACCAGTTTCCACAAGTTTCCTATTGCCTGTTTATACTGCATGTCATAGACAAATAGAGTGTGTAATAACATGCTGTGTTCTTTGTACAGCAGAAATAGAACAAATGATACTTGTATCACATGTTCACCTGAGGCAGAGTTCAGTGTTTTGAAACTAAAGTCAGCATTATAAATCTAGAGCCAGGAAGTGCACACCTAACCCAGGACTGGAGGGATGGATTCAGAGGCTTGGGAGCTTGAAGTCATCCACAGTAACATCAGAGTGTAAGGTTAGCCAGGACTACATGAAACACTGTCTTTAAAAAGCTAAAACAGGAACAGCTTAGTGTTTCTAAGGTGACCGCCTTCTGATGTACCCTCGGTGTTACCTACCATTGGGAAGGTGCTTGTGGCTCATATCCAAGTATTTACCTTAATCCGTCAGCTAATAGTTTTGTTCTCTTTCCGTTCCAGAGAAGAGGTCGATTTGGAACTTCCAAGCACTGAAAATGAATGTCTATCAAGTTCAGAAGCTGGTGCTGGGGAAATCAAAGTGGTATTTAAAGAGAAAACAGTTTCTTCTCTGGGAGTTGCAGCAGATGGAGTGGCCCCAGTCTTCAAAAAGAGAAGAATTGAAAATGGAAAATCTCGAAATTTAAGACAGCGAGGTGAGGACGAGTGACTGAAGCTGCAGGCAGATGAGGCGTGTCCTTTCCAAGCTCCTGCTTCAAATACTGTAGTGCTGCATTTTACATTTATGCTAAATGTTTTTATGTGAATCAAAATAAATCTTCCTTCATGTGAAATTTATTTTTGTTCCTTAAATGGAAGCCTATCACATTGCATTGTAATACAGTGTATTATGTTCAATGTCTAAAATTGCTAATTATATAATAACTTAAGATGCTATGTATCTGTTATTTAAAACATGGGGAAGGCCTTTGCACAGTTCTTACTCATAAACATATTTATTCTGCATTGAAAATGCATTATTTCCATATGCTGAAATTTACTTGTTACCTGAGAAATAAGAAGTCAGACACAGAAGTACACAGCCCCAAGGCAGTGTGGTTTTGGTAGTCCTTTCCGAAGCCTGGATGGAGAAAGCTGCAGATAGGCTTCTCTTACTTCATTTAAGACAGAAGGCCAGGAGGATCCACTTGAGTCCTAAAGTGCACAGAGACAGCCGGACCAAGGGTTGAAACCTGTTCTTGATGCAAAGTGTCTAAAAGCATTTTAACACAGGGCGAAGCCTCAGGGACCTAGAGATAGGAGCACGGGCTCCTCCTTCATTCACATTCTGGCATAGTCCTTCCCAGTCAGAAGTAGTACTGGATCCATTAGAAGGTTTATCTAAGGTGATGTCAACCAAAGGCTTGAACTGAAATAGATTTCATTGTCCACTTAGATGTTTCCCATTTTCTGGTTACATTTCTTAAATAGAAATTTCATATTCTATTTGAAGTATTTCCCTTTATTACTTTTGAATATTTTTAATCATATTTTTCATAAGTTATATGTAACTTTTGGTAGCGAATGTCTTTTTACAATTGTTAGTGTACTTGTAAGAATAGCTTATTAAAAACCATAAAGTAAATTAAATATTGGGGTTCCTTTTTCTTCTAATATAATCAAAGTTACACGTTATCATTGACAAAACAGTATTTGAAGATTATTTTTTGCAATTATTCAGGCCAAAACTTTGCATTTTGAGGCATTTTGATTTTTGTTAAAGAGTTTTTGCTGTGTTGAGGACTAACCTCAAGTCCAGATCCTCTGGCCTAAGAGTATTCAAGAATACTGGAAATAATGATATACCATCAAACCTGACTCCTTGATAGTTGAGCATCTAGCCTTCAACTGGGGTGGGTAAGGGTCTGCGTCAGGGTCTCAGTGTGTATCTCTGGCTGCCTTCAAACTTGCAGTTACCCTCCTGCCTAAAACTACTTCTGGGATTGTTTGCTGGGGCTTTTTTGTGGTTGGTTGGGTTCTGGTTTTATTTAGTTGCTTGTCTTGGTTTGATTTGGGGGTAGGGGGAGTATTGTTGGTTTGGTTTTGTTTGAGACCCTCTTGTCTGCCATGTTAGCTTGGAACAACCCCCTCCTAAGTAGCTTGGCTAAAGATAACCTTCAACTTCTGACTCTGCTGTTTTCCACCTCCCCAGAGCTAGGGTTACAGGTGTGTGCTATCCCTCCTGGCAGTGCTAGACTGTGAGCAAGCACCTGGTTTTCACTTTTTAATAAGTCATTTCTTATGTGCCTGAGGAATATATATCAGTCCTTGATTCTTTTCAAGTTGGAAAATAAGTGTGATGAATGCTTTTATATTGTATCCACATTTAGTTCCTATAAAATAAAATATTGAAGATATTTGCTAAATCTGGTTTTGTTTTATGAAACAGAATCTCACTATATTCCTGGTAGACCTGATAGCTTTTATCATTATTATTATTATTATCATTATTATTACAATTATTATTGAGAGAAACTTAGTTTACCACATGTGTGCAGGGGTCCAAGAAGGTCAAAGAGAATGTCAGATGCCATGAAATAAGTTTTAGGTGGTTGTAAGTGTTCATGTGGATGCTGGGAACTGAACTCAGGTCTTCTGCAAGAGCAGTAAGTACTCTTAACCACCAAGCCAGCTTTCAGGAACCCTGCCTCCTGTCTTTTTGACACAGGACCTCTATATATACCCTTAGCTGACCTTGAACTCATTATGTAGACCAGGCTGGCCTCACAGAGATCCACTTGCCTCCACCTCTGGAGTGCTGGGATCAAATGAATGAACCGCCATGCCTGCCAGACCCTCTTTGTTATTTGTATTTATTTCTTTTGTTGGTTCTTAAAATGTTCTTGTTACTCAACTGAAAGGTGGTTTTTGTAATTTTTTAATGTGTTTAGCATATTAACTAAAATTAATGTTAGAGTTTATTAGAATAGTGAATTGTTGAAGAGAGTGCTTCTGCTTTAATTTTATATCAGGTGTGATGAACTATCAAAGTGTCAAAGATTCCTAAAGTAATTGTGAACATGAGCCTATATTTTTTATAATGAATCAGTAGGTTTTCTCAGATTCCCATATACTACGCACGGTGGTACATGCCTTTAATCCCAGCAAAGGCAGGCAGAGATATCTGAGTCCTGGTTTACAAAGTTGGTTCCAGTACAGCCAGGGTGACAAAATGAGAGTGTCTCTAAACAAACAAGCTAAACTGTGCTAAATTAAAATCGTAAGACAAATTATAACTTAACGTTCAATGTCTTCTCATTGGCTGCATTTATGATTTTGAGTGTGAAATGTCCCCCGTACACTCCTGCTTGAACATGTGATCCCCAGCTGGTGGTGCTGTTCTGTTAGGTCCAGGAACCTTCTCACCAGGAGGCCTGGTGCAACCTCAGAGGTTACAGGTCACATCTACTGTTGGCCTCAGCTGTTTCCTGATCCATAGAGCCCTATATTCCCATTGCCACAGAAGCTGATAACCTGGTCATGCCCCACCTTCTACGATAGACTGTAATCTCTGAACCAAGAGCCAAAATAAAGCCCTCTTCCTTAAGTTGCTTTTGAAATCCATTATGCCACAGTGTTATAATCAGTACAGCTAGTTCCTATTTAATCCTTTGGACCCTTGTCCTACTCCTTATTTGACAAGAAAAAAATTGTAGTATGTATGGGTGTTTTGCCTTCATGTGTTGATGGCACACTGTGTGCATGCTGTACTGGAGGAGGCCAGAGGAAGTGCCTGGGACTGGAGTTAAAGATGGTTATAAGATGCTCTTTGGATGCTGGGACCCAAACACAAGTTCTCTGTAAGATCAACCAGTGCTGTTCATTTATCTCTCCAGCACCAGAGCCCAATGGAGGAGTAGGGATTAAGGGCAATTTGAATTAAGCTCTTTTATCTATGTGCATACAAATACAAAATAATTAACGTCATTTTATGTGTGAATTTTACCTATATGTGTATGTGTACATCATAGTGTACAGTGTCCTTGGAGGCCAGAGAGAATATCATATCCCCTGGAACTGATGAAGCAATTATACCATTAATGTGTGCGGAGACTGATTCCATACCCTGTGCAAGAGCTCTTAATCACTGAGCCATCTTCCCAGTCCTCGAGTCACTCTAAATTTTACAAGTAGTAATCCTGCAAATAATATTGCATTGAGCATCTGCTGAAAGATGTGTTCATTAATTAAAAAATGAAGACAGGAGCTTTCTCATCACAAATGGATTTCAGTGCTGTTAGCTGTGTCACACGACACAACCAAAGGTTTTATACAGTAAGCAGAACTACTGAATTAAAAGGTCAGGAAGCCCAAGTTTTAGTATGTTTTATGATAATGAATCAGTTACGTGTATTAACATAGATTAATTGATAACTAACCGGATGAAGTCATTTATGAAGCAACATACATTCACTAACTCACAAGTGTATCACAAAACCAAAAACCTTCATTGTAAACAAAGATGCGCTAACGTTTAACCTACGGTTCAAATCAGAAGTTTAAGAGTGACAAATTGAAATTCTTTTACACAACAGTTTGTAGATCCTAATTTTTTAGTAATATCTGGGGCTGGAGAGATGGCTCAGTGGTCAAGAGCACTGTGTGCTCTTCCAGAGGTCCTGAGTTCAATTCCCAGCAACCACATGGTGGCTCACAACCATCTGTAATGAGATTCAGTGCCCTCTCCGGGTGTGTCTGATAGTGAACTCACATACATAAAATATATTAATTTTTAAAAAAATATAATCTGATTAAGACAGGGATAAAGGTTGAGGGAATGGCCAACCAATGACTGGCCCAACTTGAGACCCATCCCGTGGGAGGAAGCCAACTCCTGACACTGTTAATGATGATACTCTGCTATGCTTGCAGACAGGAGCCTAGCATAACTGTCTTCTGAGAGATTTCATCCAGCAGCTGATGAAAACAAATGCAGAGCTCCATGGCCAAACAAGGCAGAGCTTTGAGGAGTCCTGTGGAAGAGTTTAGGAAAGCATTGAGGGAGCCAGAGGAATCAAGGACACCACAAGACCTACAGAGTAAACTAACTTAGGCCAATGGAGGCTCACAGAGATTGGTCCACCAACCAAACAGCATGCATGGGCTGCGCCTAGACCCTCTATACTGATGTAACAGATGTGCAGTTTGATCTTCATTTGGGTCCCCTAACAATTAATGTGGAGCCTGTCTCCAACTCTGCTGCCTGCCTTTGGATCCCTTTACCCTGCTGGGGCTGTCTCTGACTCTGCTGCCTGCCCGTGGATCCCTTTACCCTGCTGGGCTGCTTTGCCTGGCCTCGGTGGGAGAGGATGCACCTAGTACTGCTGAGACCTGATGTGCCAGGGTGGGTTGGTACCCATGGGGGGGCTCCCCATCTCTGAAGAAAAGGGAATGAAGGAATGAGAGAGGCAAGCTGGGATCAGGCTATAAAGTGAATGAATAAATAAATAAGGAAAAATATTGCAAATAATTGGAAACTATATTTGAATATCCTTTTAGATGAAAATTGGTCATTTTTGCAAATACGCATTTTGTATTCCAAAATTAAATTTATAAGCTGGGTTTCTTTTGCTGTGTACATATACACATCTATACTACAAGCGTGTGTTTTGTGTGTGTGTGTGTGTGTGTGTGTGTGTGTGTGTGTGTGTGTGTGTAATTGCCAAGTCTGGCATAACTATGTAAGGGTCAGAATAACGTGGTTCTCACCCCTGGAACAGAGCCAATAGGGAACAGGCCTCCACAAGTGTTGATGGTTGTTATGGGCATAAGGCTTGTTTAATAGTGCACATATTTTCCCGTCCCTCCTTTGACAAATGTCCTCTCTGAAAGGATAACTACCCCATAATCAGAGATAGCATGAGTCTGGGCGGTGAAGTGTGCCTAATGTCTCAGCAAAATGATAAATGCTGAGACTACTGAACAGCCTTGAAAACATATTCATAATTCAAAAATATAATTTCTCAACTATGCAAAAATATAAGAATACAGTATGAACTGTATAAGGAGCTTCACAGATGTAAAGGAACAGAGGCAGCTGCACTACTGAGTTAAAGGTCAGACTGGGACAGAGGGAGTTCCAGGCCCAAGCATGGTAGGAATGGTAATTTGAGGGCAGGCTATCTATCTTACTGTCTGTGCTTGCTGTCTCTTAAGAATCAAGGGGTTGGAGTCATAGGATGCATGGGATAACCAAAAGAGAATCTGGGGTAAAGACTAAAGTCATATGTAAATAAAAGACTGGGCTTTTGATCTACAAGACATGAGCTATCTAGAGAGTTTTTTAAGAATGCAAAAAAAGCTGTCTAAAGCAGACAGCTGTTTGGAGATCTCCAGAGAAAGCAGAACATAGAAAGTGTTGGGGTTCAGGAATCACCACACAAACCATATGAACACTGATTTCAGTTAAGCAAGGATAGTTTATTGAACGCACACCCTAATACTGGTCAGACCAGAGACATAGCTGAGAATTATCTGAACTGTGACAGCTTATAAAGGAAAAAACACGAAAACCATGAGCTCATATGCAGATGAAGAAAGTGCTGTTGGGTGGTCAACTCTGACTCAAGCCATTTTAAACATAACAGTTCACATTAGACTCCGATTTGATGGGGTCCTGAGTAAAGTTTTGTGGAACTTCTTAAGATTAGCAAACCCTCATACACAACATTCAGAACATACAGAACGAAACAGGGTATGTGGTCAGCATTTCCTTTCTCTGAGCCAAGTCACTTCTGTGTCAATAACTGGCATGTATGTTACAGGAACAATATGAAATAGCTGGCTGGCATGAAACAAAATGGCTCCAGCTATTCTGGGTTGGGGAAGGGGTCAGATCACAACAAAGGGTAATCTGAGGCTCTCTGGACAGAACATAGACTGTCAGCTTGTGATCCAGGATTTGACCTCCAGTTGTTTGTTTCGTCACTCGCAAACACCCATTCTCTCAGTGCTACTCTTCAAGCAGAGGCTGGTACTTGACAAATCATAACATATAAATATAACTTAATATATTTACATATATATTTAAAATATGTATATAATATATAACTTATAAAATATATTATAGATATTTGTTTTTTTCATCAATAATAAACCCAAAATCCAGCAAACTCCATTTAACATAGAAAACAGTACATTAAAACATTCAGGGCACAGGTCTTCCTGGTTGCTGCCGCTGCAGAGAGCCCCTGGGCAGCACCCCACGAGCGAACTTGAGCCTCGGGACCACAGGTAAGACCAAATTTTCTGCTGCAAGAAAGCTGCCTGGTGAGCTTGGGACACACGGAAGCAGAATTTCTCTAGAACCGGGCACGTTCTGTGTTTACCGGAAGTCCCACACCCGCGGATCCCGGCCGGCAGCAGCTCTCTGCTCCCAGACCCGGTGAGAGAGAGACCCAACCGCCTGGTCAGGTGGGCACTCCTGAGGCTGCAGAGCGGAAGAGACCACCAACACTGCTCACCCCTGCCCACATCCCTGGCCCAAGAGGAAACTGTATAAGGCCTCTGGGCTCCCGTGGGGGAGGGCCCAGGAGCGGCAGGACCCCTGCCACAGACACCGCCGGACCCTGAAGGAAACAGACCGGATAAACAGTTCTCTGCACCCAAATCCCGTGGGAGGGAGAGCTAAACCTTCAGAGAGGCAGACAGGCCTGGGAAACCAGAAGAGACTGCTCCCTGCACACACATCTCGGACGCCAGAGGAAAAAGCCAAAGACCATCTGGAACCCTGGTGCACTGAAGCTCCCAGAAGGGGCGGCACAGGTCTTCCTGGTTGCTGCCGCTGCAGAGAGCCCCTGGACAGCACCCCACGAGCAAACCTGAGCCTCGGGACCACAGGTAAGACCAAATTTTCTGCTGCAAGAAAGCTGCCTGGTGAACTCAAGACACAGGCCCACAGGAACAGCTGAAGACCTGTAGAGAGGAAAAACTACACGCCCGAAAGCAGAACACTCTGTCCCCATAACTGACTGAAAGAGAGGAAAACAGGTCTACAGCACTCCTGACACACAGGCTTATAGGACAGTCTAGCCACTGTCAGAAATAGCAGAACAAAGTAACACTAGAGATAATCTGATGGCGAGAGGCAAGCGCAGGAACCCAAGCAACAGAAACCAAGACTACATGCCATCATCGGAGCCCAATTCTCCCACCAAAACAAACATGGAATATCCAAACACACCAGAAAAGCAAGATCTAGTTTCAAAATCATATTTGATCATGATGCTGGAGGACTTCAGGAAAGACCTGAACACACTTAGGGAAGCACAGGAAAACATTAATAAACAAGTAAAAGCCTACAGAGAGGAATCGCAAAAATCCCTGAAAGAATTCCAGGAAAACACAATCAAACAGTTGAAGGAATTAAAAATGGAAATAGAAGCAATCAAGAAAGAACACATGGAAACAACCCTGGATATAGAAAACCAAAAGAAGAGACAAGGAGCTGTAGATACAAGCTTCACCAACAGAATACAAGAGATGGAAGAGAGAATCTCAGGAGCAGAAGATTCCATAGAAATCATTGACTCAACTGTCAAAGATAATGTAAAGCGGAAAAAGCTACTGGTCCAAAACATACAGGAAATCCAGGACTCAATGAGAAGATCAAACCTAAGGATAATAGGTATAGAAGAGAGTGAAGACTCCCAGCTCAAAGGACCAGTAAATATCTTCA
The DNA here is from genome assembly GCF_021556685.1 of Rattus norvegicus. Lineage (NCBI taxonomy): Eukaryota > Metazoa > Chordata > Mammalia > Rodentia > Muridae > Rattus > Rattus norvegicus. Next base: position 60,694,188 of record NC_141548.1, on the reverse strand, counting down.
ACAAAATCATAGAAGAAAACTTCCCTAACCTAAAAAAAGAGATACCCATAGACATACAGGAAGCCTACAGAACTCCAAATAGATTGGACCAGAAAAGAAACACCTCCCGTCACATAATTGTCAAAACACCAAACGCACAAAATAAAGAAAGAATATTAAAAGCAGTAAGGGAAGAAGGTCAAGTAACATATAAAGGGAGACCTATCAGAATCACACCAGACTTCTCGCCAGAAACTATGAAGGCCAGAAGATCCTGGACTGATGTTATACAGACCCTAAGAGAACACAAATGCCAGCCCAGGTTACTGTATCCAGCAAAACTCTCAATTAACATTGATGGAGAAACCAAGATATTCCATGACAAAACCAAATTTACACAATATCTTTCTACAAATCCAGCACTACAAAGGATAATAAATGGTAAAGCCCAACATAAGGAGGCAAGCTATACCCTAGAAGAAGCAAGAAACTAATCGTCTTGGCAACAAAACAAAGAGAATGAAAGCACACAAACATAACCTCACATCAAATATGAATATAACGGGAAGCAATAATCACTATTCCTTAATATCTCTCAATATCAATGGCCTCAACTCCCCAATAAAAAGACATAGATTAACAAACTGGATACGCAACGAGGACCCTGCATTCTGCTGCCTACAGGAAACACACCTCAGAGACAAAGACAGACACTACCTCAGAGTGAAAGGCTGGAAAACAACTTTCCAAGCAAATGGTCAGAAGAAGCAAGCTGGAGTAGCCATTCTAATATCAAATAAAATCAATTTCCAACTAAAAGTCATCAAAAAAGATAAGGAAGGACACTTCATATTCATCAAAGGAAAAATCAACCAAGATGAACTCTCAATCCTAAATATCTATGCCCCAAATACAAGGGCACCTACATATGTAAAAGAAACCTTACTAAAGCTCAAAACACACATTGCACCTCACACAATAATAGTGGGAGATTTCAACACCCCACTCTCATCAATGGACAGATCATGGACACAGAAATTAAACAGTGATGTAGACAGACTAAGAGAAGTCATGAGCCAAATGGACTTAACGGATATTTATAGAACATTCTATCCTAAAGCAAAAGGATATACCTTCTTCTCAGCTCCTCATGGTACTTTCTCCAAAATTGACCATATAATTGGTCAAAAAACGGGCCTCAACAGGTAAAGAAAGATAGAAATAATCCCATGCGTGCTATCGGACCACCACGGCCTAAAACTGGTCTTCAATAACAATAAGGGAAGAATGCCCACATATACGTGGAAATTGAACAATGCTCTACTCAATGATAACCTGGTCAAGGAAGAAATAAAGAAAGAAATTAAAAACTTTTTAGAATTTAATGAAAATGAAGATACAACATACCCAAACTTATGGGACACAATGAAAGCTGTGCTAAGAGGAAAACTCATAGCGCTGAGTGCCTGCAGAAAGAAACAGGAAAGAGCATATGTCAGCAGCTTGACAGCACACCTAAAATCTCTAGAACAAAAAGAAGCAAATACACCCAGGAGGAGTAGAAGACAGGAAATAATCAAACTCAGAGCGGAAATCAACCAAGTAGAAACAAAAAGGACCATAGAAAGAATCAACAGAACCAAAAGTTGGTTCTTTGAGAAAATCAACAAGATAGATAAACCCTTAGCCAGACTATCGAGAGGACACAGAGAGTGCATCCAAATTAACAAAATCAGAAATGAAAAGGGAGACATAACTACAGATTCGGAGGAAATTCAAAAAATCATCAGATCTTACTATAAAAACCTATATTCAACAAAATTTGAAAATCTTCAGGAAATGGACAATTTCCTAGACAGATACCAGGTATCGAAGTTAAATCAGGAACAGATAAACCAGTTAAACAACCCCATAACTCCTAAGGAAATAGAAGCAGTCATTAAAGGTCTCCCAACCAAAAAGAGCCCAGGTCCAGACGGGTTTAGTGCAGAATTCTATCAAACCTTCATAGAAGACCTCATACCAATATTATCCAAACTATTCCACAAAATTGAAACAGATGGAGCCCTACCGAATTCCTTCTATGATGCCACAATTACTCTTATACCTAAACCACACAAAGACACAACAAAGAAAGAGAACTTCAGACCAATTTCCCTTATGAATATCGACGCAAAAATACTCAATAAAATTCTGGCAAACCGAATTCAAGAGCACATCAAAACAATCATCCACCATGATCAAGTAGGCTTCATCCCAGGCATGCAGGGATGGTTTAATATACGGAAAACCATCAACGTGATCCATTATATAAACAAACTGAAAGAACAGAACCACATGATCATTTCATTAGATGCTGAGAAAGCATTTGACAAAATTCAACACCCCTTCATGATAAAAGTCCTGGAAAGAATAGGAATTCAAGGCCCATACCTAAACATAGTAAAAGCCATATACAGCAAACCAGTTGCTAACATTAAACTAAATGGAGAGAAACTTGAAGCAATCCCACTAAAATCAGGGACTAGACAAGGCTGCCCACTCTCTCCCTACTTATTCAATATAGTTCTTGAAGTTCTAGCCAGAGCAATCAGACAACAAAAGGAGATCAAGGGGATACAGATCGGAAAAGAAGAGGTCAAAATATCACTATTTGCAGATGACATGATAGTATATTTAAGTGATCCCAAAAGTTCCACCAGAGAACTACTAAAGCTGATAAACAACTTCAGCAAAGTGGCTGGGTATAAAATTAACTCAAATAAATCAGTTGCCTTCCTCTATACAAAAGAGAAACAAGCCGAGAAAGAAATTAGGGAAACGACACCCTTCATAATAGACCCAAATAATATAAAGTACCTCGGTGTGACTTTAACCAAGCAAGTAAAAGATCTGTACAATAAGAACTTCAAGACACTGAGGAAAGAAATTGAAGAAGACCTCAGAAGATGGAAAGATCTCCCATGCTCATGGATTGGCAGGATTAATATGGTAAAAATGGCCATTTTACCAAAAGCAATCTACAGATTCAATGCAATCCCCATCAAAATACCAATCCAATTCTTCAAAGAGTTAGACAGAACAATTTGCAAATTCATCTGGAATAACAAAAAACCCAGGATAGCTAAAGCTATCCTCAACAATAAAAGGACTTCAGGGGGAATCACTATCCCTGAACTCAAGCAGTATTACAGAGCAATAGTGATAAAAACTGCATGGTATTGGTACAGAGACAGACAGATAGACCAATGGAATAGAATTGAAGACCCAGAAATGAACCCACACACCTATGGTCACTTGATTTTTGACAAAGGAGCCAAAACCATCCAATGGAAAAAAGATAGTATTTTCAGCAAATGGTGCTGGTTCAACTGGAGGGCAACATGTAGAAGAATGCAGATCGATCCATCCTTATCACCCTGTACAAAGCTTAAGTCCAAGTGGATCAAGGACCTCCACATCAAACCAGACACACTCAAACTAATAGAAGAAAAACTAGGGAAGCATCTGGAACACATGGGCACTGGAAAAAATTTCCTGAACAAAACACCAATGGCTTATGCTCTAAGATCAAGAATCGACAAATGGGATCTCATAAAACTGCAAAGCTTCTGTAAGGCAAAGGACACTGTGGTTAGGACAAAACGGCAACCAACAGATTGGGAAAAGATCTTTACCAATCCTACAACAGATAGAGGCCTTATTTCCAAAATATACAAAGAACTCAAGAAGTTAGACCGCAGGGAAACAAATAACCCTATTAAAAAATGGGGTTCAGAGCTAAACAAAGAATTCACAGCTGAGGAATGCCGAATGGCTGAGAAACACCTAAAGAAATGTTCAACATCTTTAGTCATAAGGGAAATGCAAATCAAAACAACCCTGAGATTTCACCTCACACCAGTGCGATTGGCTAAGATCAAAAACTCAGGTGACAGCAGATGCTGGCGAGGATGTGGAGAAAGAGGAACACTCCTCCATTGTTGGTGGGATTGCAGACTGGTAAAACCATTCTGGAAATCAGTCTGGAGGTTCCTCAGAAAATTGGACATTGAACTGCCTGATGATCCACCTATACCTCTCTTGGGCATATACCCAAAAGATGCCTCAACATATAAAAGAGACACGTGCTCCACTATGTTCATCGCAGCCTTATTTATAATAGCCAGAAGCTGGAAAGAACCCAGATGCCCTTCAACAGAGGAATGGATACAGAAAATGTGGTACATCTACACAATGGAATATTACTCAGCTATCAAAAACAACGAGTTTATGAAATTCGTAGGCAAATGGTTGGAACTGGAAAATATCATCCTGAGTGAGCTAACCCAATCACAGAAAGACATACATGGTATGCACTCATTGATAAGTGGCTATTAGCCCAAATGCTTGAATTACCCTAGATCCCTAGAACAAACGAAACTCAAGACGGATGATCAAAATGTGAATGCTTCACTCCTTCTTTAAATGAGGAAAAAGAATACCCTTGGCAGGGAAGGGAGAGGCAAAGATTAAAACAGAGACTGAAGGAACACCCATTCAGAGCCTGCCCCACATGTGGCCCATACATATACAGCCACCCAATTAGACAAGATGGATGAAGCAAAGAAGTGCAGACCGACAGGAGCCGGATGTAGATCGCTCCTGAGAGACACAGCCAGAATACAGCAAATATAGAGACGAATGCCAGCAGCAAACCACTGAACTGAGAATAGGTCCCCTATTGAAGGAATCAGAGAAAGAACTGGAAGAGCTTGAAGGGGCTCGAGACCCCAAAAGTACAACAATGCCAAGCAACCAGAGCTTCCAGGGACTAAGCCACTACCTAAAGACTATACATGGACTGACCCTGGACTCTGACCCCATAGGTAGCAATGAATATCCTAGTAAGAGCACCAGTGGAAGGGGAAGCCCTGGGTCCTGCTAAGACTGAACCCACAGTGAACTAGTCTATGGGGGGAGGGCGGCAATGGGGGGAGGGTTGGGAGGGGAACACCCATAAGGAAGGGGAGGGGGGGGGGATGTTTGCCCGGAAACCGGGAAAGGGAATAACACTCGAAATGTATATAAGAAATACTCAAGTTAATAAAAAAAAAATAAATAAATAAAATATGTTTTGTTTATGTTCTAAAAAAAAAAAAAAAAAAAACATTCAGTGAAGGGGCTGGAGAGATGGCTCAGCAGTTAAGAGCACTGACTGTTCTTCCTAGAGGTCCTGAGTTCAATTCCCAGCAACCACATGGTGGCTCACAACCATCTGTAATGGGATCTGATGCTCTCTTCTGGTGTGTCTGAAGACAGCTGCAGTGTATTTATATATATATATATATATATATATATATATATATATATATATATATATATATATATATATAAAATAAATAAAATAAATCTTTTTTTTTTTTTGAGCTGGGGACCGAACCCAGGGCCTTGCGCTTGCTAGGCAAGCGCTCTACCACTGAGCCAAATCCCCAACCCCATAAAATAAATCTTTAAAAAAAAAAATTCAGTGTAAGACAGGAGTTGGGGCACATGCCTGTAGCCCCAGCACTTAGGAGGCAGATGCAGGCAGATCTCTTGTGAGTTGGAGGATAACGTAGTCTACAAAATGAGTTCCAGATATGTAGATAGATAAGAGTTTAACATTGTGAAAGCCTATTACATTGTTCTGAAAAATTATCTTCCAAAACACAAATTAATATAAACATAATAGCAAACCTCTGGATTTGGGGCTCAGTAAGTTGTTAAATAACTAGAGTGCTAACGTTTTTGACATTGAATTATATATTTTAAGTATTAATTCCTCTAAGCCAAACTTTCAATTAACTCTTATAACTTTATGAATAAAGTGCCTTTCTCAAGCATTTTCTACAGAACTCTAATTGGCTGGTCTTGTGAATTTTGCTGATACACTATCTACACCAAAACCTTTATCATAAAAAGAACTTGAAATTTCTGAATCAGAGTCCAGCTCACCTAACCTACCTAAGTCCCAAGTGAAACTACATACCCTAGTTATCTATTCTTCAGCTGGGGAACTGACCAGATTCAAGCAGAAACTCATGGGCTGAGACACAATACACTAAAGTCAAATGTCAATAGGCCTAATGTGGTTACCTATATTGAACTACTGGTTTTCTCCACTGACATACAGTCACCCTGCTCTTTTTCCACTGTCCATGAGATGATAAGTAGCAGTTCTGATCATGTGTAATAATTTGATAACCGCTGGTCCCTATCATGAAAGGAATATTAGTTTCCATTCTGCACTAAGTGGATTGTACATCTTTATGACTGGGATGTCACTGATACAAGAGATCTTATAATTGAAGACACAGGCTTTGTAAAAGTCACTGAGGTGCAGATAAACAAGTATCAGCCACTTATTATGGTGTGGACCATTACATAGCAGATGTGTACTGCAGAGAACACAGAATCACCATTAAGTCAAAGATGTAAAGGAATGTGGGGGTTGAGCTACTAATTGCCATTCGTTCTTCTGGACACTGTAGCATTCTACGTCCTTTAATATAGCTCCAGTAACGGGGTCTTGTCCACCCAAAATGTAAATGTAGCCATTCAGATCTGTCACATCCATACCCTTCGGACAGAGCAAGTGGTCAGTCAGTTGATGCAAATTATTTGGGGCTGGCTTATATACCCATACACCTTTCCTGGGCTGAACAGTGGAACAGATGTCATGGTCTGGAAAAATAGAGACGGCTAAGGTGGAGAGGGCTCTAGTGTCTGCAAGGCAAGACACAGGCAAGAACACTTTGTAAATTTCCCCAGAGTATGAGTAACAGCAGAGAAAGGGATGCTTGCAGTGTTCAAAGAAAACCATCATTCTCTTAACACACATCCCTAACCTATGGGGTGGATTTTCTTCTGCAGGGATGACAGTATTGCTGGTATCGTTGTTATTATTACTATTGCTATTGTTGCTGCTGTTACTGCTGCTGCTTGGCACCCGAATCAGAGCCTTGCACAAATCATCATCCAAACGAAGCTGCAGGAGAGCCCCTTCAATAACGTCCAGGCAGTATTTCTTCACAATAGGCTTAGTCAGTAGCTCCTCTAGGTAGTCCTGATCTTCTGCAGGGAAATGTGCCCAACGAATACACTTAAAGACTTCAGCAGCGCTAGGGCCCCGCTCTTTGGGAGCAGCCTCCAGCCACTGCACCGCCACGTGACACACAGTCTTCTCACTCTCTACATCCAGACTGTCCAGACGCAGGACGGCCAGCAGCTGGGCCAGGGTCAGATCGGCCAGCGTCTCCTCCCGAATGGAACCCATCCTGCTGAGCTGCTTGAAGTTGTGAGCTATGAAGGACTGGGCCTGAGAGCGCAGCTTGTGGTGGTCAAAGGCATCGGCAAACTTGAGGATGGCAGTGCAGTTGGTCAGGTCAAGTCGGCGAGCCAGGAAGGAAGCACAGGCTTCACGCACGTACTCCAGCTGGAGCATATCCGAGGCCGCGTACAGGCGCTGCACATTGGCCTCGCTCAGCGACACGCGGCCAGTGTAGCAGTAGTCCACCAAGACCTCGAAGGACTCGGCATCCACGTCGTGGATGGTCACGCTGGCCTGCTGGCTCTCGTACATGCCCCCTGTGAACATGCTCTTGAAGTAGGGGCAAGCCGCCGCCAGCACGTTGCGGTTGCACGAGAAGAGGCGCCCCGTGCCGGGCCCACTGCCAGGCGTCACCACCTCGATGGTCACATCGCACAGCAGACGCGCGTCGTAGAAAGACTTGAGCTGTGCCAGGAGGGCTGCAGAATGGGCCGTGTCCTTTAATTCCTCTGGGCCGGTGAAAAAGGCCGACACAGAGGGCTTGGAAATCCTCTTGGGCCGCCTCCCGCCGCGGGGACTGGCGAGGCGGCGAGAGCGCGGGGCGTCTTCCCGGGACTGCATGGTGGAGATGGCGGCGGGGCGCCGAGGGCGAGAACGGCTGCAGACGCCGGGCTTCTCCTCACGCCTCCCTCGCCGACGCCGACACAGCGGCGTCCCAGAACAGACTCAGCTCGCGGCCGCGATTACTCAGCTGGGCCTTCGCCGCGGTGCCGCCTCCCTTTATCGCGTAGCCGGCGGCCAGGGTCTTCACATCAGCGCGGGTGCCCCAGCTCCACCAAAAGGGTGGCAACAGGGTGAATTATCAGTTGCTTTTCGCGCCTCGAGGCATGACGGGAGTTTTCAGGTTCTAGGGAGGAAACTGAAAGACTGCAGCTGCTTTGCATTTTGGGAGTTGTAGTTCATCCAAAGTCGCGATCCGTTTTGGCTTTTCATTGTTTTCAGGCTATACTAGATAGATAAATCCCAATTCTCTTGGGATTTATTAACGGTTTTAGAATTTATGGTTTGAAATCCTCATTAATATTTCTGTTCTAATACGTGTTTGGTTTTTTTTTGTAAAACAGCAATAATAGTATTTGACAAGATCGATGATTAAAAGAGCTATATTGCCTTGGATACATAACAACGCTTAATAGTTTTGCTTTACAAAACGATAAATAGACATGCAATTACTTGAGTATAAAAGGCAAGAGAGTTTTAGGGTTTTTTCCCTAATATTTTATTGAAAATGAAGAAACACTGATTTAATATGAGTCTACAGAAAAACATCTTAAAGTTTCTTCAGAAATGTTTCTGTCTTGGTTGCTACATTGGGAAAGATTTTATTTTTACAATAGTTTTAGGCTTTTAGGAAAACTGAACAGGAAGTGTAGGAAACTCCCAACGTTCATGTCTCACAGTTTCACCCATTAATACCACCTTTAATGCCCTGCATTAGTGTAAAATTTGTTAGAAATGATAAATGATTACCAATGCATCAATATTAATATAGTTTATAAAGGAGTTCACTCTTTGTGATGAAAAAAGCTGCAGGTTTTGGGAACCTGAAGCTCTCAAAAGGTGTCCTCTGACTCCACACATGTCCTGAGCTAGGTATCTTGCACACAAAACTAAATATTTTTTCAAAATAGAAACTGCCAAACCAAAAAGGAATCCTATAGATTCCAGCATTTTTGTTTTCCTATAGGCTCACAATTTCAATTTTGTGTGCTTCAACTTTTGTTAATGACCCTTACATACAAGCTCAGTTCCCAGAAGGTAGAGAGAGGAGCACCTCACATTAGAAAACAGCCTACAGACTATCTATTCAAAAAATTCCAAGACAGCCTAAGCTACAAAGAAAGACCTTTAATTCAAGTGTTGTATTTGAGGCAGAGTCTTACTCTGTCTGTATCATAGGCTGGTTGTGAAATTGTGCTATCTTTGTGCTTAGACCACTAAGGACAACCCGATGACATCAGCAGCAGTAAATAGTTTATTTTTATTGCCATTTGATAGAAGGCAAACTGTCAGGAGCCATCTAAAAGAGGCTAATGCTAGTAGGGACGTTTCCTGGAGGTGGTCCACCTTTTGTATGGCCTAAAATGGGACAAAGTCCCAAAAGACTTCATCTCAGGATTGCTTCTTGCAGCTGATATGCCTTTCCTGACACTCTTATAGAGTCTAAGGACTCCTGGATATTACCCATCTTATTGTGAAAATTTCCTGCAGATCAATATAAAGATGAACTTTCATGAATTAATACTGTTTAGATGATCTATAGAATTCCTGATTTGATTAAAAGAATTTTAGGAAGAAAGTTTTAAGATATGGTTATAGCTGTTTTGCCAGAAAGATAAAATAAATTTAGAATCAAGGATAGAATGTCCCCCACTCCTCATAGAATAGTAAATAAAGGCTGCATAATAAGGAATACAATGAGCTTTCATAATTGCACTAAAAAAAAAATAGGCTTGTGACAAATTTGTGGCCAAGGAAAAACATTCATTCCAGGTCAGGTCCAAGGATGAAGCCACAGGTGTGCACTATGATAAAGCAAGGCCATGTGAAACTGTTGCTTTGAACTTATAATGAGCTTACAAAATGATACACTGCTTTGAACTTAATATCAGCATACTTTTGTAACCCCCTTGTTGTGTATGATTTTATCTATGAAGTAATTTCCTAAAGAAATTTGTCTGTGAAGATATAAAAAGGCTAGAGAGAAGGAATAATGTAGTGGTTTCTGGGACTCTGCTCCACCCATTCATCCATCCACCCATCCATATAGATGTATGTGTGGTATTTGAGGCTAAGCCTCATTCACCAAATGTATATATGTATGTGTCCATTTGTCTATATGTACATGTGTAGGTATATGTGTATGTATATGGGCATGCATGGATACCTGTAGAGCTGATAAGACAGGTAGTTGGCCCAACCAGAAAGTGTCTATATATGGATGTACATGTATATGTATGTGTCTGTGCACATTGTCTGTGTAAATGAATTTCTTCCTTTCTTTTTCTTTTCTCTCTGGTTTATAAAGAGTTAATGAGAGATGAAGAGATGGGTCAGTGGTTAAGAGCATTGATTGCTCTTCCAGAGATCCTGAGTTCAAATCCCAGCAACCACATGGTAGCTTACAACTAAGCCACAGATTTTGAAGACTCAGAAAATCTTCCCAAATAGCCTCGTTCTTCCTAGAGTTCCTTAGGTATTGATCTACTTCTTACCCTAGCAGAAAGCAGGTAGTTCAAAGCAGCCATATATACCTGAAATAAACAAACTACAATTACTAAATATTTCTGTCTTCTACATAGTGAAATCCTAGTTCCCCAGTGTGTCAATGATATGAGGCTTTGGAGACCGCAGCCAGTGGGCTGTGAAGCATTCAGCAATTACAATGTTGGTTCTACTCAGGGTTTCTATGATGAGACAAAATACCATACCAAAAAGCAAGTTGGGAAAGAAAGGATTTATTCAGCTTACACTTTCACATCACTGTTCACCATTGAAGGAGATCAGAATAGGAACTCAAATAGGGCATGAACTTGGAGGCAGGAGCTGATGCAAAGACCATGAAAGAGTGCAGCTTACTGGTTTGCTCTCCAGGACTTGCAGAACCTGCTTTCTTATAGAACCCAGGACCACCAGCCTACAGATGCCCCGCCCACAATGGGCTGAGCCCTCCTCCATCAATCATTAATTTAAAAATGCCTTAAAGCTAGTTCTTATGGAGACATTTTCTCAATTGAGGTTCTCTCCTTTCAGGTAGTTTGTGTCAAGCTAGAGTTAGCTTGTGTCAAGCTGACATAAGACTAGCAAGCACAGATGTCCACATAAGAATTGCCTCTTGAGTATGCTCAGTTGAATCACATAAACATTCCTTATGATACTGTGCTAATATGAAGGTTATGAGAATGGTTTATCAGACAAGATAATGCTGGTGCACGGTTCCATTGGGGAATACTCCTGACTAGTATACCCCAGGAATTGCAAATTCAAAGCCAAATCTGCTGTGAAGTCCTTCAGTTGTGTTAGTCCAGGAGGGTGGCTGTATTGGTTGTCCCAAAGGTCTCGGAGAGCATCAGACAGTGAATAGTGTTGATAGGAGGAATGGGTTAATCTATCAATGGCACCAGAAACTCATCTGGAAGCCAGAGACACAAATTCCTCTTACTAATCGGTATCAGTGCTACATCTTGACATGCAGTGTCTTAGGATCAGCAGTTCGATCCTAGGGACCACAGTCTAGTTTCAGTTCTCAAACTCTTTGGATGTGACAGCACATGTAGTTGATCTTCCATATGTTTGACTTTGGGGTTAATATTTTGAACATTTTAACATAATTTTTTCTGTTTTGTTCACAGACAAAACTTGTTATGTTCATACTATTTGTAAATATTTTCTCCTTATACAACAATACTATCCTTTACATCAAACCATGTTTATATTCATTTTGTCAAAACAAATACTTTGCTCAAAATAACATGGCATGTTTTCAACATAGTTTGCAGGTTACACAAAAAATGGTTTCACTCACGTTCAGATAAAGCCTCAAACTTGTGGCAATCCACCTGCCAGAGCCTCCTAAGGGCTGAGATTATAGGCATACACCACATCTAGCTAAATGTTTGGTTTTTATGCTAGGCAATTTTTCAAATTTGGCTATAGCATCCCAAGATTAGACAATCAGGGGTTGGGGATTTAGCTCAGTGGTAGAGTGCTTGCCTAGGAAGCGCAAGGCCCTGGGTTCGGTCCCCAGCTCCGAAAAAAAGAACCAAAAAAAAAAAAAAAGATTAGACAATCAGTGTGTACATCTTTTAAAATATATATACTGCTGTCAGAGCTACACAGAGAAACCTTGTGTCAAAAACCATATATATATACGTATAGATATATACATATAAACAATATATTTATACATACACTGTTGTGCTCAGTTTACAAGCACTTGGTTAAATTTTTTGCATGTTAATCATGAGAGATACTGGTATGCAGATTACTATTTGTGCCTCTTCTGCATAGATTTCATATTCAGGTAGTACTGGCCTCTCACAAAATTCATTGGAAAATGATTGCATTTCTTCTAGAAGTGATCATAATTGGTGTTGGCTCTTCTTTAAATGGCGAGCAAAATTGTACAGTGAACCCATCTGTTTTAATTTTTATCATTCTGTGTGTGTGTGTGTGTGTGTGTGTGTGTGTGTGTGTGTGTGTGTTTGATTTGGGGGTGAGCTGTATCTCTGCCACAGTACCCTTGTAAAAGCTAGAAAACAATTCTGGGGAGTCTCCTCCCCTACCTTTACATCGGATGCCAGGATGGAAGTCAAGTCAGGCTCTATGGTACAAGCCCCTTTGTCTACTGAACATCTTACTAGCCAGGTATAATTACTGATTTTATTGTATTTTGAGCTGTTTTTTTGTATAATTTTAGAAAGCACTAACATTTCTATATCACTTAGTTCATGCTAAACTTTCATATTATATGTACTATTGTATATAAGGAAACTAAGTTATCTGTTTTATTGGGGTTCAATTATTTCTTTAAATGTAAAGCCCTGCTATGTAGCCAGACTGCCCTTAAATTTCTGGTCCTCCCATCTGCCCCTGTAGCAATCCTAAGCAGAATTATCAGTTTGTGCTTGGGTCTGGCTGGAAACTAAGACAGCGGGCAGTTAATTTAGTTAATATTTGCTTATTTACTGCAGCTCTAGAGAACAATTCTTTTTTTTTTTTTTGGTTCTTTTTTTTCGGAGCTGGGGACCGAACCCAGGGCCTTGCGCTTCCTAGGCAAGCGCTCTAACCACTGAGCTAAATCCCCAACCCGAGAACAATTCTTCTTTATGAATTTCTTCCAACAATATGAATATGTAACTTTGAAGACAAGGGTGGGAAGTTGTGACTTGAAGTGAGGTTAAAGGCTGGAGTGGAGACGATTAATCTCAACTGTTAATTTGATAAGATGAAAAGTCAACTGGGAGATAGGACTTTGGACATGTCCATGGGGAATGATTGCGATTAGGTCAGTTGAGATGGAAAGACCTACCACTCACTCACTATGGGTGGCACTGATTCCTGGGATGGACCATTAAAGGGAGAAAGTGACCTGAGCACAGGAGATCAGCCTTCTCCCAACTCTGCAACTGAGGCCTAGTGCCGAGTGCCTTTGCTGTCAGTACAAACTGGACCGTTTTGAAACTGTAAGCCAACACACATGCTTTTCCTCAAATTTTGCTTTTCAGGTATTTTATAACAAAGCAGGCTTTCGTTTTTTGAGAACATGTTCTATGATTGCAACAGGATTCCACACCACCTCTCCTCAGACTTCACTGCTGCTTTGAAACATTCCCATTTAAAAAAAAAAAAAAAATAGGGCCTGTGACCAGAGCTGACCCTGTGACACAGTTCTCTGTACCTAGATCCTATGGGTAGAGAGCTGGATTCTCAGAAGTGAGGACAATCCTGAGAGTATAGGTGAGACCCCCCACTTCTGCTCACATCCCTGGTCCAAGAGGAACCTGCATGGAGACCTCTGGACACAGGAACCAAGGACCAGACTGGAACAGGATTCTTCCAATTTCCACCTGTGCCCAGAGCTGACCCTGTGACACAGCTCTCTACCCAGATCCCGCTGGGAGAAAGGTGGTCTCCAGGAATGCTGATATACATGCTTACCGGAGGTTCAAGCCACTGTCAAAGAAAGCAAGACAAGCTAACACCAGAGATAAGCAGATGGTGAGAGGGAAGGGCAGGTACCTAAGCAACAGAAACCAAAGCCAAACGTGGCATCATCAGAACCCAGTTCCCCCATCTCAGCAAGCCCTGGGTACCCCAAACACACGAGAAAAGCAAGATTCTGATTTAAAAATCACAATTCATGATGATGTTACAGGACTTTAACAAGGATAAACAACTCCCTTAAAGAATTACAGGAAAACACAACCAAACAGGTGAAGGAATTGAACAAAATCATCTGGGATCTAAAAATGGAAGTGGAAACAATAAAGAAAGCACAAAGGGAGATAACACTAGAGATAGAAAACCTAGGGAAGTGATCAGGAGTCATAGATGTAAGCATTACCAACAGAATATGAGAGATAGAAGAGAGAGTCTCAGAGGCAGAAGATAACATACAAAACACTGAAACAACTGTCAAAGAAAACGCAAAATGAAAAAAAGCTCCTAACCCAAAATATCCAGGAAATCCAGGACACAATGAGAAGACCAAACCTAAGAATAATAGGTATAGAAGAGAGTGAAGATGCCCAACTTTAAGGTCCAGTAAATATCTTCAAGAAAATTATACAAGAAAACTTCCCTAACCTAAAGAAAGAGATGCCCATAAAAATACATGAAACCTAAAGAACTCCAAAGAGATTAGACCAGAAAAGAAATTCTTCCCGTCATATACTAGTCAAAATACCAAATCCACAAAACAAAGAAAGAATATTAAAAAACAGTAAGAGAAAAACATCAAGTAACAGAATTACAACAGACTTCTCACCAGAGACTATGAAAGCCTGGAGATCCTGGGCAGATGAACACAATGCCGGCCATAAATATGAACATAAGTGCCAGAACATAAATGCCAGCCCAGGCTACTATATCCAGCAAAACTTTCAGTTAACATAAATGGAGAAACCAAGGTATTCCATGACAAAACCAAATGTACACAATATCTTTCCACAAATCCAGTGCTACAAAGAATAATAGAATATAATTTCCTCCAATATAAGGAGGAAACTATACCCTAGAAAAAGTAAGAAAGTAATCTAATTTTAACTAACCCAAAAGAAGATAGCCACACAAATATTATTCCACCTCTAATAACAGAAATAACAGGAAACAAAAATCATTGGTTCCTAATGTCTCTCAACATCAATGGCCTCAATTCCCCAATAGAAAGACATAGACTAACAGAGTGGATACATAAAGAAGACTCAGCATTTTGCTGCATACGAAAAACATACCTCAGTATCAAAGTCAGAACTACCTCAGAGTAAATGGCTGGAACAAAATTTTCCAAGTAAATGGTCCCAAGAAACAAGCTGGAGTAGCCACTCTAATATCAAATACAATCAATTTTCAAGCAAAAGTTATCAAAAAAGATAAGGAAGGACACTTCAAATTTATAAAAGGAAAAATCCACCAAGATAAACTCTCAATTCTAAATATCTATGCTCCAAATTCAAGGGTACCTACATTCATAAAAGAACCCTTTCTTTTTTTTTTTTTTTTTTTTTTTTTTTTTGGTTCTTTTTTTTCAGAGCTGGGGACTGAACCCAGGGCCTTGCGCTTCCTAGGCAAGCGCTCTACCACTTAGCTAAATCCCCAACCCCCAAAAGAACCCTTTCTAAAGTGCAAAGCACACATTGCATCTCACACATTATAGTGGGAGACTTCAATACCCCACTCTCATCAATGGACAGATCATGGAAACAGAAACTAAACAGAGCTATAGATAAATTAACAGAAGTTATGAACCAAATGAATTTAACAGATATCTATAGAATATTTCATCCAAAAACAAAAGAATATACCTTCTTCTCAGCACCTCATTATACCTTCTCAAAAATTGACCAATTTCCCTTATGAATATCCATCCAAAAATACTCAATGAAATTCTTGCAAACTGAATCCAAGAACACATCAAAATGATCATCCATCATGGTCAAGAAGGCTTCATTCCAGGGATGTAGGGATGGTTCAATATATGGAAATCCATCAACATAATCCACTATGTAAACAGGCCCAAAGGGAAAAAAACTAGATGATCATCTTATTAGATGCTGAGAAATCATTTGTCAAAATTCAACACCCCTTCATGTTAAAAGTCTTGGAAAGATCAGGAATTCAAGACAGGTCATGGGACTGTTTTTCTGACTGGTATTGCAACCTTTGTTAGAAGAAAGCATTCAGATCTGCAGAGGACGGGATAATGAGACACATAGCACAGGCTGTACCACAGAACTGCCATGCTCCCTGACTGAATTTTACCACACCAAAGCCTTCAGAGGAGATGATGCAACATTATTTACAAATGAAATTACCTCAAACTACCAACCGCTAGGAAGTAATGCCTTTTTAAAATTAAATTTGAGCCAGGCATGGTGGTGCACACCATTAATCCCAGTACTTGGGAGGCAGAGGCAGGCAGTTCTCTGTGAGTTTGACGCTAGCCTGTACTATGTATTGACTTCCAGGCCAGCCACAGAGTGATCTTGTCTCAAAAATAATGAACAAATTGCGTGCGCGGGCATGCGCACACGCGCGCACACACACACACACACACACACACAAGCACACACACACACACACACACAAGCACACACACACACACACGCACCCACACACCACATCACAGATACACATACATGAAATTAGACAAATATTTAAAAACTAAATTCATGGCCATCTGGAACCCTGGTGCACTGAAGCTCCCGGAAGGGGCGGCACAGGTCTTCCTGGTTGCTGCCGCTGCAGAGAGCCCGTGGGCAGCACACCGCGAGCAAACTTGAGCCTCGGGACCACAGGTAAGACCAACTTGTCTGCTGCAAGAGAGCTGCCTGGTGAGATCGGGACACACAGAGGCAGAGTTCATCTAGGACCGGGCACGTCCTGTGTTTGCCGGAGGTCCCACGCCCGCGGATCCCGGCCTGCAGCAGCTCCCTGCTCCCAGACCCCTTGGGAAAGAGGCCTCACCGCCTGGTCAGGTGGGCACTCCTGAGGCTGCAGAGCGGAAGAGACCACCAACACTGCCCACCCCTGCCCACATCCCTGGCCCAAGAGGAAACTGTATAAGGCCTCTGGGCTCCCGTGGGGGAGGGCCCAGGAGCGGCAGGACCCCT
Organism: Rattus norvegicus; assembly: GCF_021556685.1. NCBI lineage: Eukaryota > Metazoa > Chordata > Mammalia > Rodentia > Muridae > Rattus > Rattus norvegicus. The sequence goes on along the minus strand of NC_141548.1, from coordinate 60,677,025 downwards.
GCCTGAGACACCGCCAGAACCTGAAGGAAACAGAACCTGAAGGAAACAGACCAGATAAACAGTTCTCTGCACCCAAATCCCGTGGGAGGGAGAGCTAAACCTTCAGAGAGGCAGACAAGCCTGGGAAACCAGAAGAGACTGCTCTCTGTGCACACATCTCGGACGCCAGAGGAAAACACCAAAGGCCATCTGGAACCCTGGTGCACTGAAGCTCCCGGAAACGGCGGCACAGGTCTTCCTGGTTGCTGCCGCTGCAGAGAGCCCGTGGGCAGCACCCCACGAGCGAACTTGAGCCTCGGGACCACAGGTAAGACCAAATTTTCTGCTGCAAGAAAGCTGCCTGGTGAACTCAAGACACAGGCCCACAGGAACAGCTGAAGACCTGTAGAGAGGAAAAACTACACGCCCGAAAGCAGAACACTCTGTCCCCATAACTGACTGAAAGAGAGGAAAACAGGTCTACAGCACTCCTGACACACAGGCTTATGGGACAGTCTAGCCACTGTCAGAAATAGCAGAACAAAGTAACACTAGAGATAAGCTGATGGCGAGAGGCAAGCGCAGGAACCCAAGCAACAGAAACCAAGACTACATGGCATCATCGGAGCCCAATTCTCCCACCAAAACAAACATGGAACATCCAAACACACCAGAAAAGCAAGATCTAGTTTCAAAATCATATTTGATCATGATGCTGGAGGACTTCAAGAAAGACGTGAAGAACTCCCTTAGAGAACAAGTAGAAGCCTACAGAGAGGAATCACAAAAATCCCTGAAAGAATTCCAGGAAAACACAATCAAACAGTTGAAGGAATTAAAAATGGAAATAGAAGCAATCAAGAAAGAACACATGGAAACAACCCTGGATATAGAAAACCAAAAGAAGAGACAAGGAGCTGTAGATACAAGCTTCACCAACAGAATACAAGAGATGGAAGAGAGAATCTCAGGAGCAGAAGATTCCATAGAAATCATTGACTCAACTGTCAAAGATAATGTAAAGTGGAAAAAGCTACTGGTCCAAAACATACAGGAAATCCAGGACTCAATGAGAAGATCAAACCTAAGGATAATAGGTATAGAAGAGAGTGAAGACTCCCAGCTCAAAGGACCAGTAAATATCTTCAACAAAATCATAGAAGAAAACTTCCCTAACCTAAAAAAAGAGATACCCATAGGCATACAAGAAGCCTACAGAACTCCAAATAGATTGGACCAGAAAAGAAACACATCCCGTCACATAATTGTCAAAACACCAAACGCACAAAATAAAGAAAGAATATTAAAAGCAGTAAGGGAAAAAGGTCAAGTAACATATAAAGGCAGACCTATCAGAATCACACCAGACTTCTCGCCAGAAAGTATGAAGGCCAGAAGATCCTGGACTGATGTCATACAGACCCTAAGAGAACACAAATGCCAGCCCAGGTTACTGTATCCTGCAAAACTCTCAATTAACATAGATGGAGAAACCAAGATATTCCATGACAAAACCAAATTTACACAATATCTTTCTACAAATCCAGCACTACAAAGGATAATAAATGGTAAAGCCCAACATAAGGAGGCAAGCTATAACCTAGAAGAAGCAAGAAACTAATCGTCTTGGCAACAAAACAAAGAGAATGAAAGCACACAAACATAACCTCACATCCAAATATGAATATAACGGGAAGCAATAATCACTATTCCTTAATATCTCTCAACATCAATGGCCTCAACTCCCCAATAAAAAGACATAGATTAACAAACTGGATACGCAACGAGGACCCTGCATTCTGCTGCCTACAGGAAACACACCTCAGAGACAAAGACAGACATTACCTCAGAGTGAAAGGCTGGAAAACAATTTTCCAAGCAAATGGTCAGAAGAAGCAAGCTGGAGTAGCCATTCTAATATCAAATAAAATCAATTTTCAACTAAAAGTCATCAAAAAAGATAAGGAAGGACACTTCATATTCATCAAAGGAAAAATCCATCAAGATGAACTCTCAATCCTAAATATCTATGCCCCAAATACAAGGGCACCTACATATGTAAAAGAAACCTTACTAAAGCTCAAAACACACATTGCACCTCACACAACAATAGTGGGAGATTTCAACACCCCACTCTCATCAATGGACAGATCATGGAAACAGAAATTAAACAGAGATGTAGACAGACTAAGAGAAGTCATGAGCCAAATGGACTTAACGGATATGTATAGAACATTCTATCCTAAAGCAAAAGGATATACCTTCTTCTCAGCTCCTCATGGTACTTTCTCCAAAATTGGCCATATAATTGGTCAAAAAACGGGCCTCAACAGGTACAGATAGAAATAATCCCATGCGTGCTATCGGACCACCATGGCCTAAAACTGGTCTTCAATAACAATCAAGGAAGAATGCCCACATACTTGGAAATTGAACAATGCTCTACTCAATGATAACCTGGTCAAGGAAGAAATAAAGAAAGAAATTAAAAACTTTTTAGAATTTAATGAAAATAAAGGTACAACATACCCAAACTTATGGGACACAATGAAAGCTGTGCTAAGAGGAAAACTCATAGCGCTGAGTGCCTGCAGAAAGAAACAGGAAAGAGCATATGTCAGCAGCTTGACAGCACACCTAAAATCTCTAGAACAAAAAGAAGCAAATACACCCAGGAGGAGTAGAAGACAGGAAATAATCAAACTCAGAGCGGAAATCAACCAAGTAGAAACAAAAAGGACCATAGAAAGAATCAACAGAACCAAAAGTTGGTTCTTTGAGAAAATCAACAAGATAGATAAACCCTTAGCCAGACTATCGAGAGGACACAGAGAGTGCATCCAAATTAACAAAATCAGAAATGAAAAGGGAGACATAACAACAGATTCAGAGGAAATTCAAAAAATCATCAGATCTTACTATAAAAACCTATATTCAACGAAACTTGAAAATCTTCAGGAAATGGACAATTTCCTAGACAGATACCAGGTACCGAAGTTAAATCAGGAACAGATAAAACAGTTAAACAACCCCATAACTCCTAAGGAAATAGAAGCAGTCATTAAAGGTCTCCCAACCAAAAAGAGCCCAGGTCCAGACGGGTTTAGTGCAGAATTCTATCAAACCTTCATAGAAGACCTCATACCAATATTATCCAAACTATTCCACAAAATTGAAACAGATGGATCACTACCGAATACCTTCTACGAAGCCACAATTACTCTTATACCTAAACCACACAAAGACACAACAAAGAAAGAGAACTTCAGACCAATTTCCCTTATGAATATCGACGCAAAAATACTCAATAAAATTCTGGCAAACCGAATCCAAGAGCACATCAAAACAATCATCCACCATGACCAAGTAGGCTTCATCCCAGGCATGCAGGGATGGTTTAATATACGGAAAACCATCAATGTGATCCATTATATAAACAAACTGAAAGAACAAAACCACATGATCATTTCATTAGACGCTGAGAAAGCATTTGACAAAATTCAACACCCCTTCATGATAAAAGTCCTGGAAAGAATAGGAATTCAAGGCCCATACCTAAACATAGTAAAAGCCATATACAGCAAACCAGTTGCTAACATTAAACTAAATGGAGAGAAACTTGAAGCAATCCCACTAAAATCAGGGACTAGACAAGGCTGCCCACTCTCTCCCTACTTATTCAATATAGTTCTTGAAGTTCTAGCCAGAGCAATCAGACAACAAAAGGAGGTCAAGGGGATACAGATCGGAAAAGAAGAAGTCAAAATATCACTATTTGCAGATGATATGATAGTATATTTAAGTGATCCCAAAAGTTCCACCAGAGAACTACTAAAGCTGATAGACAACTTCAGCAAAGTGGCTGGGTATAAAATTAACTCAAATAAATCAGTTGCCTTCCTCTATACAAAAGAGAAACAAGCTGAGAAAGAAATTAGGGAAACGACACCCTTCATAATAGACCCAAATAATATAAAGTACCTTGGTGTGACTTTAACAAAGCAAGTAAAAGATCTGTACAATAAGAACTTCAAGACACTGAAGAAGGAAATTGAAGAAGACCTCAGAAGATGGAAAGATCTCCCATGCTCATGGATTGGCAGGATTAATATAGTAAAAATGGCTATTTTACCAAAAGCAATCTACAGATTCAATGCAATCCCCATCAAAATACCAATCCAATTCTTCAAAGAGTTAGACAGAACAATTTGCAAATTCATCTGGAATAACAAAAAACCCAGGATAGCTAAAGCTATCCTCAACAATAAAAGGACTTCAGGGGGAATCACTATCCCTGAACTCAAGCAGTATTACAGAGCAATAGTGATAAAAACTGCATGGTATTGGTACAGAGACAGACAGATAGACCAATGGAATAGAATTGAAGACCCAGAAATGAACCCACACACCTATGGTCACTTGATTTTTGACAAAGGAGCCAAAACCATCAAATGGAAAAAAGATAGCATTTTCAGCAAATGGTGCTGGTTCAACTGGAGGTCAACATGTAGAAGAATGCAGATCGATCCATGCTTATCACCCTGTACAAAGCTTAAGTCCAAGTTGATCAAGGACCTCCACATCAAACCAGACACACTCAAACTAATAGAAGAAAAACTAGGGAAGCATCTGGAACACATGGGCACTGGAAAAAATTTCCTAAACAAAACACCAATGGCTTACGCTCTAAGATCAAGAATCGACAAATGGGATCTCATAAAACTGCAAAGCTTCTGTAAACAAAGGACACTGTGGTTAGGACAAAATGGCAACCAACAGATTGGGAAAAGATCTTTACCAATCCTACAACAGATAGAGGCCTTATATCCAAAATATACAAAGAACTCAAGAAGTTAGACCGCAGGGAAACAAATAACCCTATTAAAAAATGGGGTTCAGAGCTAAACAAAGAATTCACAGCTGAGGAATGCCAAATGGCTGAGAAACACCTAAAGAAATGTTCAACATCTTTAGTCATAAGGGAAATGCAAATCAAAACAACCCTGAGATTTCACCTCACACCAGTGAGAATGGCTATGATCAAAAACTCAGGGGACAACAGATGCTGGCGAGGATGTGGAGAAAGAGGAACACTCCTCCATTGTTGGTGGGATTGCAAACTGGTACAACCATTCTGGAAATCAGTCTGGAGGATCCTCAGAAAATTGGACATTGAACTGCCTGAGGATCCAGCTATACCTCTCTTGGGCATATACCCAAAAGATGCCCCAACATATAAAAAAGACACGTGCTCCACTATGTTCATTGCAGCCTTATTTATAATAGCCAGAAGCTGGAAAGAACCCAGATGCCCTTCAACAGAGGAATGGATACAGAAAATGTGGTACATCTACACAATGGAATATTACTCAGCTATCAAAAACAACGACTTTATGAAATTCGTAGGCAAATGGTTGGAACTGGAAAATATCATCCTGAGTGAGCTAACCCAATCACAGAAAGACATACATGGTATGCACTCATTGATAAGTGGCTATTAGCCCAAATGCTTGAATTACCCTAGATGCCTAGAACAAATGAAACTCAAGACGGATGATCAAAATGTGAATGCTTCACTCCTTCTTTAAAAGGGGAACAAGAATACCCTTGGCAGGGAAGAGAGAGGCAAAGATTAAAACAGAGACTGAAGGAACACCCATTCAGAGTCTGCCCCACATGTGGCCCATGCATATACAGCCATCCAATTAGACAAGATGGATGAAGCAAAGAAGTGCAGACCGACAGGAGCCGGATGTAGATCGCTCCTGAGAGACACAGCCAGAATACAGCAAATACAGAGGCGAATACCAGCAGCAAACCACTGAACTGAGAATAGGACCCCCGTTGAAGGAATCAGAGAAAGAACTGGAAGAGCTTGAAGGGGCTCGAGACCCCATATGTACAACAATGCCAAGCAACCAGAGCTTCCAGGGACTAAGCCACTACCTAAAGACTATACATGGACTGACCCTGGACTCTGACCTCATAGGTAGCAATGAATATCCTAGTAAGAGCACCAGTGGAAGGAGAAGCCCTGGGTCCTGCTAAGACTGAACCCCCAGTGAACTAGACTGGTGGGGGGAGGGCGGCAATCGGGGGAGGGTTGGGAGGGGAACACCCATAAGGAAGGGGAGGGGGGAGGGGGATATTTGCCCGGATACCGGGAAAGGGAATAACACTCGAAATGTATATAAGAAATACTCAAGTTAATAAAAAAAAAATGTACAGTTGGTCTCTGAACATATTAACTCAACTAGCTATTCCAAATTTAGAGTTTGTGCTGTCATTTGTTAGCACATTATCCTGCAGACATATTCTGAATCATAATATCTTGAAACGTCCTGCCCTCGGGATGATTATGTACCTGCCACCCGCTCCCTTGCCTCAGTGTTACATATTTCTTTAGTCAGCATCGTACACCTTTAAGAAGGGAGTCAACTAATGCAAATGAGAAAGTGGCGTGTTCTACAATTTGAATCTGGAGTTTAAAACAGAATAAAAATAGAATTGAAACTGCCAATCAAAATCGTAATGATTATAAAGGTTATTTAAATGGTCTTTTTTTTTAATTAATCAGAAGAGCTATTTCTGTGTTTTGCTTTAACAGTTAATAAACCACTGATACATGGGCCAAATGAATTAAAAAAAAAAAAACTAAATTCATGGCTGTTTGGGTGACCCAAATAAACCTTGCTTTGTTGATCTAATATTATGTTTTCCACACTGACTAATCCAGTCTAATGAAATAATTCTCAGTTCTAGTCCCTGCAATGTGAGGGTGTGGGAGGCAGGCAGGCATGGGGACATAGGCTATGTTGGACCTTTTCAGAGAAAAGCTCAATTTTTGTAAGGCTATAATGATTTGTTAGCTAACCATGAAGGTTAAGTAATGGGTAAGAAGAGGAGAAAATCAGAAGCTGGATAAAAGTTCTTCAGATGCCTCGTTTCATAGTCATTGCCTTTCAAAATGTCCCTGACAACTTGGTCAGCAATGCCATAGAAACTGCAGCTGCCTGTGGGAAGGTTGGAAAACTACAAGAGAATGTGGACATGGTAGGAGTGTGGCCGTGCAACTCACCACTGTGCTTTGTCTTCCTTTGCACTTATTGGTTTAAAGAGATTTGATCTCAATTCTCTGCCATGTTAAAAGATTAAACCTCTTTGTGTCCCTCCATGGTGTGAGAAATGTGATTTATAATGGCACTGTTAGTTCAAAATTTAAAACACCGTTTGCTCTTCTGGGAGAATGAGTATGTCAGAATTGAATTGTAGCCTTAGAGGCTGGTGGGTTGCTATGGCAACCTGAACCACAAAAGGGGGGTGGGGTGGGGATGGGTATAATTATTTTTCTTTAGCTCCAGAGAGCTCTGTGAATGACATGAGCTTTAAATGCAGGTGTTTGACCTATAAATCCAAACAAATGTTGCACATTCATTTGTTTCTTCTTTTATGAGCACCCACTCTGCCCTTAGCACCATCTAGGCCAGTGCTTCTCAGCCTTCCTGATGCTGCAACCCTTTAATACCATTCCTCATGTTGTGCTGACCCCCAGCCATAAAATTATCATTTTTTTGCTACTTCATAACTGTGATTTTTGCAACTGTTATGAATTGAGGGCCACAGGTTGAGACCCACTGATCTAGGGACTGATGAAAAAGACAGATGTGGCTGTTGCCCCAAGGGAACATGTTGTAGCAGAGGGGACAGATAATAAACAAAAAGAGACAGAGATGGGCTACTTTAGTTGAGTACACATAGACACATGTGTGTCACGCAGCCTTCCCTCAAAGGTACAGAACCTTTAATAATGTAAAAACATCTTTTAATATTAAACTAGACTTACAGAAATCACCAACATTTTGAGAAACTTGGTATGAATGATCCTGCTATGATCTACATGGGGTTCACCATGTATATACATGTGAGTGCAGGTGGAGGTCAAGAGTTGACATCAGATATCTTAGTTACTTTTCTACCTTGTTTTTCTTTTTAATACAGCATATCTTAATGAGCCTGGCGCCCACGGATCAGTGACACTGGCTGACCAGCAAGCCCCAGGAGGATGACAGATGCATCCGCTGCTGTGTTCAGCTTTTGACATTGATGTTGGGGATCTGAACTCTGGCCTTCATGCTTGTGTAGGAATCTCCATAGCTGCTGGCTTTCTATGTACCTGAAATTGGCCTTGAACTCGGCCTTGAACTCACAACCCTGTTGTGACTATCTCCTAAGTTTGAGAGTACAGGTGAGAGTACAGGTGCGCATCTCTCTTTTTTTAATTTATTTATTGTATTTTATGTATGTGGTCACTATCTTCAGACACACCAGTAAAGGGCATTGGATCCCATCACAGGTGGTTGTGAGCCACCATGTAGTTGCTGAGAATTGAACTCAGGACCTCTGGAAGAGCAGTCACTGCTCTTAACCACCAAGCCATCTTTCCAGCCCCCAAGTGAGCATCTCTAGGCCTGGTTACTTTCAACAGAAAGCCTTACATCTAGTGCTGGGCCCATAGCTCAGTGGTAAAATATCTGCCTAGCATGTGTAAGGCCATGCATTTGATGTAGCAACTATCCCATAAAATTAGAAAAGAAGAAGAAGAAGAAGAAGAAGAAGAAGAAGAAGAAGAAGAAGAAGAAGAAGAAGAAGAAGAAGAAGAAGAAGAAGAAGAAGAACAGAAGAAGAAGAAGAAGAAGAAGAAGAAGAAGAAGAAAAGAAGAAGAAGAAGAAGAAGAAGAAGAAGAAGAAGAAGAAGAAGAAGAAGAAGAAGAAGAAGAAGAAGAAGAAGAAGAAGAAGAAGAAGAAGAGAAGAAGGAGAAGAAGAAGAAGAAGAAGAAGAAGAAGAAGAGGAGGAGGAGGGGGAGAGGGGAAAGGGAGGGGTAGGGGAGGGAGAAGGGGAGGACAAGGTCTCATGCTGCCCATTCTATGCCCTCATATTACAACATGAGGTAACAAAGTACTTTGGACATTGTGGATGTCAATAGATCCTGAAGCTGGCTTCATTGTGGTATTACTGTTGTTATATTTTGTTTTATTACTATTGTGTGAGAGGCTGTGGGCACAGTGATTGCATGTTCAATTTTCAGGAGTCAGCTCTTTCCTTCCCTCTTGGATTCCCAGGATAGAATTCATGTTAGATTTACATGCAGGTGGTTTTAGCTGCTGAGCCATTTTGCTGGCTGTCATGGTGTTTTAGAAGTCACTTTTCTGTCCACTCATTTCTCCCCCCCCCAAAAAAAATATGGAGATTTGGACTAGCAGTTCAATTATAATTGTAGTAATAACTATTTGACATTTAAAACTATTAAAGATTTTGAAAATATAGCATAAGAACATGAGTTCTTTTTTTGTTATGCAGATCTAAGAAGGGCTGTGAGACCTGTGTTAGGAGTTGGGGTAAACCATCTATCTGTAAGTCTCTTCTTCCCTCTGGCAGTTGCAAACCTTGGGGATATGGTACATGTGTGAGGGGTAAGCCAGTGCTTTCTGGAGGTGAAAGTGAGGGACTGGTACACTGGGTAAGGATTGGAGGGGACTCTGGCTCTCATGACACTCCATGTCTGTTCTGTCTGCTGTTTACCATGAGGAAAGCATTGTCTCATTTCAGTTCCCTGTTACCAAGCACTTGTCCAAATCAAAACTTCTTTTCAAGATACCATCAGTGATGCTCCATCGATCAAGCTAAAATTCATGTGATGTGACTAAGTGGGATACCCCTTGAGAGTGAGGCAGGAAGCTGCTGCTCTTTGGGGAATCTCAGAATCTTTCATAATTGTCCCCTTCTTAGGTCAGGAGGTTTATCTGCAATTCTCATCCTCCATTGCTTAAGGAAGCTTTGCTCCGGAAGCAGTAATTTCCTCGGTGCAGGAGCATTGCTTAAGGGATCTCCTTCCCCTAAGGAAGCCTTTAGAAAGTGACCTGAGGGTGGTGGGGACAGACTTGCCACAACTGCAGTAAATTCGAGGCAGGCCAAAAGAGTGTGAGGTGGGACACCAGGTGCATCGAGTAATTTCCCCAAATCTAATCTGACTCCTGTATGACCAGACTCACTGGCACTGTCCACTTAGTCAGCTGGGACAGAGGACACTGCTAAGTGCCCTGTCTATCAGCCCCTTCTTCTCTTTGGCAGTAGCAAACCTTGGGATTATGGCATATGTATGAGGTAGGTAAACTGATAGCTTTCTGGAGGTGAAAGTGAGGGACTGGGACATTGTTTAAGAATTTAGGGAAGGGGGGCTGGGGATTTGGCTCAGTGGTAGAGCGCTTACCTAGGAAGCGCAAGGCCCTGGGTTCGGTCCCCAGCTCCGAAAAAAAAGAACCAAAAAAAAAAAAAAAAAGAATTTAGGGAAGGGACTCTGGCTCTCATGTTTCAGTTTCCCAAAGAAGCTGGCAAGGATCCTCGGGAGAGCTGTAGACAATGGGTTGTTAGTCAACAGTGGCCCTGACATTTGGCCTAGAGCTAGGAGGAGTGCAGAGTTGAGTCAGTTCCTGGGACATCTGGCTGAGAGAGATAACGAGCCCCGAATTAGAACGGTCCCTGGAATTCTTCAAGGCCTCACCAAAAATGAAACAACATAGAAGCCAATTAAAATTGTATGCTATCACTGCTGCAGTCCTAGCCAATCATGTTAGGGTTGCCTAACCCTTTCAGAAAATTCCCCCAGTCCTGCACAAAAGGGACCTGTGAGCTCCGCTCTGGGTTGCTATTTTGATGAATGGGTGATCCACCTCATGCTGGTTGTTTCTGCAGAATAAATGCTCTTGGCTTTGCATACTGAGTCTGGGGTCTTCCTTCATCGATTTTCAAACCCTAACACAGTGGTGTGAATTGCCTGTCCCACTATACAAGAAAGTGTTCATATTAAAATTGCTTATCATCTATTTAGAACTAGAGTTCCTTAGTCAGGCACACAGTTACTCATCTAGTGACAAAATTCCCCAGTTAATAGTTTGAATCCAAAGGAATATTCCTGATTGAGGTATGGAGGTTCCAAAAGAGCTAAACTTCATAGAGTCAGAGAAAACATGTCTCAGATAGAGAGGAATCTTAATCCAGCTACATGACTTCTCTGGCAAGGGATCATAACCAAGGATATGACCGGACTGGAATGCAAACACACTGCAAGCCTTTAGTCCCTCTGGCCGGAATACAGACACCCCTTTAATCCCAAACAATAATGTCTGATTGAGGGACAGATAAAATGACAAATCAGAGAGAGATTTGACAGAATGAGTCAGAGATAGGATATGTTCAACTCTCAGGAGCACACAGAATCTACTTAAAAAGCAATGGGGGGGGGGGTTGGGGATTTAGCTCAGCGGTAGAGCGCTTGCCTAGCGAGCGCAAGGTCCTGGGTTCGGTCCCCAGCTCTGAAAAAAAGAAAAAAGAAAAAAAAAGGGCTAAAAAGCAATGAGGGAGAGAGTTCAGTTCAATGCAGTGCAGTTCAATGCAGTGCAGTTCAATGCAGTTGAGCGCTGTTCAGTGCAGAGCAGAGTAGTTCAGTCCAGAGCAGTTTGATTTGCTGAGGCAGTCTTTCCAAGCAGAACAATTAAATCGGAAGCCAAGAGAAGCCAGTTTGAATCAGTCAGCATGGAGAAAAGTTTAAGCCAGAACAGCTAAGTTGAACCAGTTAGAATTCAGAAAGAGCTAGAAAGGGTGAATTTATTCAGCAGTAAGTGTCAGAGGCTGAAACATTCTAGGCCTACATTAGCAGACCGAGGCTAGAAGCTGAAGCCTTCAAGGACTGTGCTTGCAAATTAGATTAGGTTGTATGGAGGCTAGATGTTTCCAGGCCTAGGCCTAGGGATAGTTAGAAACACTCTGGGTTCAGCCCAAGCCATGCATTCATAAAGCTTAGGTACAGCTATCATCTCATCCTTCATCTGAGGAAAAAAAGTGACATTTACATTTACACTCAGATGTGGAGGGAATGAAGCACACAACATGCCCTTGTTAACAAATATGGTAACATCATTAAGATCTCCCTTAGGATGCTGGTCTTGAACTCACAACGTAACTAAGAATAATCTTGAACTTCTGACCCTCTTACCTCTAACTCCCAAATGCTGGGATTACAGGCATGCACCACTATGCTTTGTATATGTGGTAGTGGGGATCAAATCCAGGGTTTCATGAGGCAATGCAAATAAGTTATATCTTCAGTCCCATAACAGTCCTTTTAAAGGGGAAAAATTGCACTTCCTTTCCTCTCTTTTTAAGCCGAACAAGAGATACAACTCCCAAGAACATGATTTGTCAATGAAAATGCAAAAACCTGAGCCCACAAACAATCTCGTTGCAAAGAACCGTTCTTCAAATCCCCAACTGCTCATTCTGGACTGAATGCAGAGAAAAGGGGCTCCCTCATATTTTAGGGGTCCTTTGGTACAGAATGTTGGCCTCTGTCTTAATAACAGCATTCAGGAAAGGAACTTGGTCCTTCTTTTCTCAGAGTACCTCATTTCAAAATATATAGTTAGGTCCAGGTCACTTTCAGCTCTCAGACCCGCTCCTGTCTCATTAAGTTCACAACTACTTAATCCACTGAGAAGGACATCCATTGGTCAATAACAGAGCTTTAGTTACTTTCCCGTTGTGATAAAGCACTATGACCAGAAGCAACTCAGAGAAGATCGAGTTCATTTGGGCTTATGGTTCCAGTGGGACAAGGGCTAAGAAGCATGGTAGCAAGTAAGCCTGGTGGTTAGAACAAAAGGCCGAGAGCTCACACCTTCAATGGCACGAATGAAGCCGAGAGACCAAACTGTGAGAGATGAGGTTGGAGACTCTCAAAGTGCCCTCCCCCCACCCCCGTGACATACTTCTTCCAGCAAGGCCACACTTTCTTTTTTTCTTTTTTTTTTTTAACAGAAGCATTAATTATTTTATTTGTCCCACCACTGTTCCCTACAGTTATTTCTTCCTTTGCATCAGATGGCCCACAGACATATCTTTTCAGCAAGTAACCAATCATTCGCACGTGTGTATATTTAAGCGTATCTTGTTCTTGTTCCACTTTAGGGAGTTTATTCATGTAGCTTTGGACATGGATTTTATCACCTGTCTGTCACACACATTCTCTACTTTCCTGTCAAGTCATTTGAAGAGACGTTATGCTGCCAGCACAGGAGTGACTAACTTAACTGGATTATATCCACCGAGGGCAGCTGTAGAATTCATATTTTTTAAAAAAAATGACTGACAGCTTCTAGAAAAAAAAAGTAGACATCAAAACCTACCCAAACACCATCACCAAAGTGGGGAAGGACCAAGTATTCAAATGCTGGTGATTATGGGAGATATTTATCATTCAAAGCACAATCAACATCCCTTCTATCTGTATTATTAATTTGTACACTGCCAATACATTCAGGAGAGGGTCACTAATAAAATGAAACTGTCAAGTCTCTACTTAAAAATTTTCAAGGAGGGGCTGGAGAGATGGCTCAGTGACGAAGGGCGCTTGCTGTTCTCGAAGAGCACCTGGGTGTGTTTCCCTGCGCCCGCATGGCAGCTCACAACACCCATAGCTCCTGTTCCAGAGGACACAACACCTTCTTCTAGCCTTCCAGGGCACTAAACAAAGACATGGTGCACATATACACATGCAGGCAAAATGTTCATATACAGAAACAAGTTTTATACACTTTAATTAAGTTTTAATTGTATCATTCCTCTTCCCTTTCCTCCTTCCAACTCCTCCCATCCATGTTCCCTACTCTCAAACTGAAGAAGCTTCTTCCCCATCTTTATTGTTTTACACACACACACACACACACACACACACACACACACACACACACACACACAACCTGCTGAGTCTGTTTGTAGATGGCTTCTGGGCCACTACATATCCACTTTATATTGGATAACCAATCAATTAAGGGGCTAATTTCTGGGAAATGCTAACTCTCCCTTTCTTGGCAGTTATCAGTTGTCTGTAGTCCCTTGTCCAAGAATGAGATCCCATGAGATGTCCCCCCTTCTATGCTAGCATTGCCTACTGACATTGCCGTTGTTCAGATCTTGTTTGTGCAGCCATTTCTAGGAGACAGACTTTTCAATATTCTGGCTCTTAAGCCTTTCTGCCTTCTCTTCTGGGTACTCCCTGAGCCACAGATGCAGGAGCTGTGATGTAGATGTAGCCATCGTGGCTGGGCTCCTTCTGATCCATTAAGTTCTGCAGTGTCCAGCTGTGATTTTTTGTGACGGTCCCAATGCCCCCTCCCAATCTTTTTTTTTTTTTTCTTTTCTTTTTTTCGGAGCTGGAGACCGAACCCAGGGCCTGCGCTTGCTAGGCAAGCGCTCTACCACTGAGCCAAATCCCCAACCACCCCCTCCCAATCTTAATGAGAATCAAGTAACACATGCCTGTAATCCTAGCACTTGAGAGACAAAGGCAGGAAGATCAGAGTTCAAAGCCAGCCTGGGCCACAGGACAAGACTCTGCCTCAAAAATACAAATAGACAAACAAAAACCTTTTGAAAACCCTCAGTGAATTCATACTGTATGGGAAAAAAATAAAAGCTTTCAAAATTTAATGCCAACCAAGTTTTCTTGTTTGGTCCCAAGTTGAAAGATATTCCAAGATAATCCTCCTTTCCAGGATCAAGTTACATCAAAATATATGATCTATATATTTTGTCTCATTGTAGGACACTTTCCCTAGAGAGACATGTGCAAACAATCTACTCAACCCAGAAAGGAAACTGATGACCAAAGTAATGATACCACTAACCTCCAATTTAATGAACTTAAGGAGTGTATTGGTGGTTACTTACAGAATCACGGATAACTCAAGGCAACCTCTGTATGGTTGACAACTCACAAAAACTGGATTTGCAGGCATTCTGACATGTCAGAGTCTCCTCTCCTCAGTGGAATTGTTGTGCCAGGAAGCGCTTGCAAACCCCAAAAGACCACCAAGGAGCCGACTCCAGTGCAATTGCACTAGGGTCTTTATTTACAAGTTCTAGTTTGGACTACACCACCACATCTGATACCGTAGAATGGGAGGGTGTAACCCAGAGCTCTCAGGGGGTGAGGGGTTGAGTTGTATGACTATTCTAACCCAACAGGTGGGTGCTCTGAAGCAAAACCATGAACTGCCACCATCTGAAAGAATATCTGAAACTATCAGACTAATCTTTGATTGACTGTTGCTAGGAAGGAGCTAGGGAGTAACTCTGAGGTATGGGCCAAGGGCAAGCCATAGGTCCTTCCTGGTACTTGGGTGCAGCTTAGGTTCAGCCATAGGTCATTTCTCTTAATATGGAGGCTGGCCCCAAGATGGAGTAGGTTTGGGCTCTCAGTATTTACTGTTTATATAGTCTTGGGAAGTGAGGGAACCTTGTGAATCTGGTTAAGTTTTTGTGACTTATGTGTTATTTCCCAAGTCATAAGGAACCTCCCTCTAGAACTTCCCAATGTCATCAGGTGAGCCAAGATGGATGCATACAAATACATCCAGGAGCTATGGAGGAAGAAGCAGTCCGACGTGATGCGCTTTCTTCTGAGAGCCCATGCTGGCAACAGTGCCAGCTCTCTGTCTGCACCTCTCTGCCCCACCCGGCCGGATACAAGTGCAGAGGCTGGGATACAAGGCTAAGCAAGGTTATGTCATTTACAGGACTCATGTCCGCCATGGTGGTCGCAAACCTAGTTCCTAAGGTTGCAACTTAAGGCAAGCCTGTTCGCCATGGTGGTAACCAGCTGAAATTTGCTCAAAGCCTTCGGTCTGCTGCTGAGGCACCAGTGTGGGGCTTTGAGAGTCCTGAACTCCTACTGGGTTGGTGAAGATTCCATATATACATTTTTTGAGGTTACCTCATTTGATCCATTCCATAAACTTACCAGAAGAATCCTGACTCCCAATGGATCCTAAACCAGTCCACAAGCACAGGGAGATGCATGGACTGACAACTGCTGGCCACGAGAGCCATGGCCTTGGAAAGGGTTCCACCACACTATTGGTGGATCTCACTGTGCAGCCTGGAGAAGGCGCAATACTCTTCAGCTCCACCGTTACCGTAATCCACGTAATATTTGTAAAATTCATATCCAATAAACAACTTAGGACAGTCAAAAAGAGAGTTATTTACGTGTATGGGTGTTTTGTCTTGCAAGCTCTCTGATGTGTTTCAATTAGGAAGTTGCTACATAGCACTTTGGTGTAGCAAAACCTACCTCTGGACGCTACTGCTTCTGCACAGCCCAGTAAGACAGGAATGATGACTTGTAGTGAGGTTATCTCTTCATCTATCTACCTCCCTGAATATTTCCTATCTGCATCCATCTCCATGGCCAGAATTAGCTATTGAAAGTACTAAGCCACCCGCCTGGTGGCCTCAGGACACACAAAGGCAGAAGTTATCTGGGACAGGGCACTTCTGCTTTCTACCTAAACCTGGAGCTGAGCCACTCCCACAGCTCTCTGTACCCAAATCCCATGGGGGAGAGAGCTGGACTCTCAGAAGTACAGACAATCCTGAGAGCTCAAGGGAGACCACCACCTCTGCTCACATTCCTGGCCCAAGAGGAACCAGTCTAGGAGTAGTCAGCTGCAGGAAACTTCTGGTGTCTGCCTGGAGCTCTGACACACCTGAGAGCAGAGGTCATACCAACTCTTCTGCTTCAAGCGACCCACCTGGAAGCTTCAGGTCACACAAACCAAGGAGCAGCATTTTGTTCCCAGCTCTGGCTGAAAGAAAACAGGTCTACAGGAGTGCTGACACACAGGCTTACAGGAGGGTCAAGCCACTGCAGAGACAGCAAGACAAGCTAACACCAGAGACAACCAGATGGCAAGAGGCAAGCGCAAGAACCTAAGCAACAATAATCAAGACTACTTGGCATTATCAGAGCTCAGTTCTCCCACCAAAGCAAATACTGGCTATCCAAACACAACAGAAAAGCCAAGGTTTAGATTTAAAATCACATCTCATGATGATTATAGAGGACTTTAAGAAGGACATAAATAGGTCCCTTAAAGAAATAGAGGACAACACAGGTAAACAAGTAGAAGCCCTTAAAGAGGAAACAAACAAATTCCTTAAAGAATTACAGGAAAACACAACCAAACAGGTGAAGGAATTGAACAAAACCATCCAGGATTTAAAGATGGAAATAGAAACAATAAAGAAAGCAAAAAGGGAGACAACCCTGGAGATGAAAAACCTAGGGAAGAGATCAGGAGTCATAGATGCAAGCATCACAAACAGAATTCAAGAGCTAGAAGAGAGAATCTCAGGGGCAGAAGATTCCATAGAAAACATTGACACAACCATCAAAGATAAGGTAAAATGCAAAACGCCTCTAACACAAAACCTCCAGGAAATCCAGGCCACACTGAGAAGATCAGACCTAAGGATACTAGGCCTGGAAGAGAGTGAAGACGCCCAACTTAAAGAGCCAGTAAATATCATCAGGGCTGAAATCAACAAAGGAGAAACGGAAAGGACTACACAAAGAATCAACAAATCCAGGAGCTGGTTCTCTGAGAAAAATCAACAAGATAGATAAACCCTTTTCCAGATTAACCAGAGGGCACAGAGAGAGAATATCCAAATTAACAAAATCAGAGATTAAAAGGGAGACATAAAAGAATCAGAGGAAATTCAGAAAATCAGATCCTACTACAAAATCCTATATTCAACAAAACTGGAAAATCTGGAGGAAATGAACAAATTTCTAGACAAATACCAGGTACTAAAGTTAAATCAGGATCAGATAAACCATCTAAACAGTCCCATAACTCCTAAAGAAATAGAAGCAGTTATTAAAAGTCTCCCAACCAACCCCCACCCCCCCCCAAAAAAAAGCCCAGGGCCAGATGGGTTTCGTGCAGAATTCTATCAGACCATCATAGAAGACCTCATACCAATACTGTCCAAACTATTTCACAAAATAGAAACAGAAGAAACACTACCAAATTCCTTCTACGAAGCCACAATTATGCTTATACCTAAACCACACAAAGACCCAACAAAGAGAGAGAACTTCAGACCAATTTCCCTTATGAATATCCATCCAAAAATATTCGATAAAATTCTTGCAAACCGAATCCAAGAATACATCAAAATGATCATCCATTATGATCAAGTAGGCTTCATCCCAGGGATGAAGGGATAGTTCAATATATGTAAATCCATTAGTGTAATCCACTATGTAAACAGATTCAAAGGAAAAAAACCACATGATCATCTCATTAGATGCTGAGAAAGCATTCGACAAAATTTAACACCCCTTCATGCTAAAAGTCTTGGAAAGATCAGGAATTCAAGGCCCATACCTGAACATAGTAAAAGCAATATACACCAAACCAGTAGCCAACATCAAACTAAACGGAGAGAAACTTGAAGCAATCCCACTAAAATTAGAGATTAGACAAGGCTGTCCACTCTCTCCCTACTTATTCAATATAGTATTCAAGTCCTAGCCAGAACAATCAGTCAACAAAAAGAAGTCAAAGGAATACAAATCGGAAAGGAAGAAATAAAAATGTCACTATTTGCATATATGATATGATAGTATACTTAAGTGACCCCAAAAGTTCCACCTGAGATAAGCAACTTCAGCAAAGAGGCTGGGTATAAAATTAACTCAAACAAAACAGTAGTGTTCCTCTACTCAAAGGATAAAGGCTAAAGGATAAAGAAATTAAGGAAATGACACCCTTCACAATAGTCACAATATAATCCCTCTAATCAAGCAAGTGAAAGATCTGTATGACAAGAACCTCAAATCTCTGAAGAAAGAAATTGAGGAAGATCTCAGAAGATGGAGAGATCTCCCATACTCATGGATTGGCAGGATTAATATTGTAAAAATGGCCATCTTGCCAAAAGCAATCTACAGATTCAATGCAATCCCCATCAAAATTTCAACTCAATTCTTCACAGAGTTAGAAAGAACAATTTGCAAATTAACTTGGTATAACAAAAAAACCAGGATAACAAAAAGTATCTTCAACAATAAAGAACTTTGGGGGAATCACCATCCCTGACCTCAAGCTGTAGTACAGAGCAATAGTGATAAAAACTGTATGGTATTGGTACAGAGACAGGCAGGTAGATCAATGGAATAGAATGAAGACCCAGAAATGAACCTACACATCTATGGTCGCTTGATCGTTGACAGAGGAGTTAAAACCATCCAATGGAAATAAAGATAGAATTTTCAACAAATGGTGCTAGTCTAACTGTCGTTCAGCATGTAGAAGAATACAAATCGATCCATTCTTTTTGCCCTATACAAAGCTTAAGTCCAAGTGGATCAAGGATCTATACATAAAATAGATACACTCAAACTAATAGAAGAAAAAGTGGGGAAGAGCCTCAAACACATGGGCACTGGGGAAAATTTCCTGAACAAAACACCAATGGCTTATGCTCTCAGATCAAGAATTGACAAATGGGACTCAATAAAACTGCAAAGCTTCTGTAAGGCAAAGGACACTGTGGTTAGGACAAAACATCAACCAACAGATTGGGAAAAAGGTCTTTACCAATCCTACAACTGATAGAGGACTAATATCTAATATATACAAAGAACTCAAGAAGTTAGACTCCAGAGAGCCAAATAACCCAATTTAAAAATGGGGTACAGAACTAAACAAAGAATTATCAACTGAGGAATATCGAATGTCTGAGAATTAACCTAAAGAAATGTCTAACATCTTTAGTCATTAGGGAAATGCAAATCAAAACAACCCTGAGATTCCACCTCACACCGCTCAGAATGGCTAAGATCACAAACTCAGGTGACAGCAGATGCTGGTGAGGATGTGGAGAAAGAGGAACACTCCTCCATTGTTGGTGGGATTGCAAGCTGGTACAACCACTCTGGAAATCAGTCTGGGTTGCTCAGAAAATTGGACATTGTACTACCTGAGGACCCAGCTATAGCACTCCTGGGCATATATCCAAGTGATGCTCCAATATACAACAAATACACATGCTCCACTATGTTCATAGCAGCCTTATTTATAATTGCCAGAAGCTGGAAAGAACCTAGATGTCCCTCAACAGAGGAATGGATACAGAAAATGTGGTATTATCTACACAATGGAATATTACTCAGCTATCGAAAACAATGACTTCACAAAATTCATAGGCAAATGAATGGAACTAGAACATATCATCCTGAGTGAGGTAACCAGATACAGAAAAATACACATGGTATGCTCTTACTGATAAGTGGATATTAACCCAAAAGTTCGGATTACCCAAGATACAATCCACAGACCACATGAAGCTCAAGATGCGGGTTGGCCAAAGAGCAAATGCTTCAGTCCTCCTTACAAGGAGGAACAAAACTAATCATAGGAGGGGATATGGAGACAAAGTGTGGAGCAGAGACTGAAGGAATGGCCATTCAGAGACTGCCCCACCTGGGGATCCAGCCCATATATATACAGCCACCAAATCCAGACAATATTGCTGAAGCCAAGAAGTACATGCTGACGGGAGCCTGATAAAGCTGTCTCCTGAGAGGCTTAGCCAGAGCACGGCAAATACAGAGGTGAATGCTAGCAGCTAACCATTGAACTGAGAACAGGGACCCCATTAGAGGAATTAGAGAAAGGATTGGAGGAGTTGAAGGGTTTGCAACCCATAAGAAAAACAATGTCAACCAACCAGAGCTCCCAGGGACTAAACCACCATGTAAAGATTACACATGGACAGACCCATGGCTCCAGCTGCATATATATGTAGCAGAGGATGGCCTTGTTGGGCAACAATGGGAGGAGAAGCCCTTGGTCCTGCCAAGGCTGCGCCCCCCCCCCCAGTGTAGGGGAATGTCACGGTGGGGAGGCAGGAAAGGGGGGGCGTTGGGGAGGGGAAACACCAGTACAGAAGAAGGGGGAAGGGGAAGGGATAGGGGTCTTATGGCCGGGAAACCAGGAAATGGAATAACATTTGAAACATAAACAAAAAATATCCAATGCAAAAAAAAAAAAATTAGGGCTCTGGCGCCAGGGTGCTCTCCCACGCAGATCTCTAGGCTGGCTAGTTGCTCAGGTTCTGGCAAAGGGGAGTGAACTCAGGCAGGGAGAGGAGACTGCTTCTGCAGCCTTCACTGCTGGTCCTGCTCCACCTCTGTTTCTGCTACTGCTTAGGTTGCCTGGCCTGGCTGAGCCTGCAGGAGACTGACTAGATGGAGAGGGGTACAGGAGAGCTTCTGGTGGTGATTTCAGGGAGAGAAGATCTCTTCCTCAAGTGACGGTGTTACAGCTCTTATGACAGAAGCTCTCAGACAATGGAATAATTCCTGCACACTTTTTTTTTTTTTTCCGGAGCTGGGGACCGAACCCAGGGCCTTGCGCTTCCTAGACAAGCGCTCTACCACTGAGCTAAATCCCCAACCTCCTGCACACTTTTAATTCTGAACATGACAGTTAAATAGTTTTTTGGATGGGTCAGGGTCTGACAGCAGGTACTTCCTATTGGTTTGGCCAGGGAGCTCCGGAAGACCTCATCTACATATTTGGGGGCGTGGTCCTGTTTCTATGACTGATTTGTCTTGAGCCTATGTGACCTGTGGTCATGTCCTAACCTGTTGGGGGGGGGGAGGTTGCTCTACGTGACTGGTCTGTCTCAAACCTCTCTACAGGGGTTTGTGGGGTGCTGCAGCTAGTGAGGCCCTGATCTGGGAGGCTGGGAATACACCTGCCATCCCTTTCAGGGCCCCCCGGGGATTCAACCTGTCTGGACCAGGAGCAGGGTACCTTTCACTGCCCACCGCCCCACAAATATTCTGCAAAAATAAAACAAATTTGCATCATGAAAAAAAAAGTATTAAGCCATCAGGAGTCTTATTTCTAGAGACAGAAAACTCGTTCTCTCCATTGATGTTTGAAAGACGGTGTAATGCAGGTCTCAGGAGTCTTAGCATCTGGAACACCCTCTGATGAAGTCTATTCTGATAGATAATTGGTTAAAGACTGTTACTTATATTCCATTATTACTCCTCAGAATTTAACAAGAAACCTCTGAGTTTTAACCAAGTGCACACTGAATTGGAATAAAGACTACCTCTCCCAGGCCTCCTTACAGCTAGGATAACCATGCCATTTAAATATGGTCAATGCTATGTTACCAAAAGAGATGCGTGCATTCCTTACTGTCCTTGGGAACAATTTATGCATTCCTATCAAACATCCTTTCTTCTTGATGCCCAGGACATGGGCCACCTTGAGCCACATGGAACCACTCACCAACTTAAGGATCGAAGAGGAAAACTGAAAATCCTGAGCTGGGTAAATCAATATCCAAATAATGCAACAGACTTTATATATATAAAGTTTCTTTCCTTCTTTTGAGATAGGTTCTATGTAACTCAAATATCCTAGAACTTGCTATATAGACCAGGCTGGTTTCAAACTCTTAGAAATCTGCCTGGCTCTGCTGTCCTGGGTGCTGGAATTAAATTTCATTATGCCTGGCAGGAAAAGTCCTATTTAATTCAACATCTACAGATTTTTCTGCACCTACAAGCAAGCACACTTGGACCTTAATTCTTCTCTATCAGGAGAGAAAGAATCGCTCCATGTGTTCTTTGTACAAAGCAGCTGAAACCCTGTATCAGTCTGTACCTCGAAGGGACAGCTGTTTGTCCACAAAAGAATATCCTTGATTAAGATATGGTATATCCGCTCTTTTTTTCCTCCTCTACAGCTCCGGCACCATAGCCATCATGAATGACACGATAACCATCCGGACCAGGAAGTTCATGACAAACCGTCTGCTTCAGAGGAAACAGATGGTCACTGATGTCCTTCATCCTGGGAAGGCCACAGTACCAAAGACAGAAATTCAGGAAAAGCTGGCCAAGATGTACAAAACCACACCAGATGTCATCTTTGTATTTGGATTCAGAACCCACTTTGGTGGTGGCAAGACAACTGGCTTTGGCATGATCTTTAGATTATGCGAAGAAGAATGAGCCTAAACACAGACTTGCAAGACATGGCCTTTATGAGAAGAAAAAGACCTCTCGCAAACAGCGAAAGGAACACAAGAACAGAATGAAGAAGGTCAGGGGGACTGCAAAGGCCAATGTTGGTGCTGGCAAAAAGTCAAAGGGGTAGCTCTGCGGTGACTTGATGTTCTTCTGTGATATGCAAATTTCTGAGGGTAAAATAAACTAAAAAGCTTCAAAAAAAAAAAAGATATGGTATATCCAAGTATCTAAAGTTACCTTGGAGAGTGGCTAATTCGGAGGAGAAAATATATCCCAGATATGGAAGATAATAATGCCTTCCCTACCTGACATAATAGGTGTGTAACACGCCCTAAAGATATTCCTTTAAAATTGGGCTGTGAATCCTGATGACTGAGTTTGATCCTCCGGGTCCACATGGTGGAGGAGAAAACCAGCTCCCACAAGCTGCAGTTTTGTAGGGTGTAATAATTAAAAAACAATCCATGCTAACACTGGCTATTCTCATGCCGCAGTGGTCTCCTCGTGCCCATGGCTACTCCCATTCAGTATTCCACCCAACTTCCTACAGTTCTCATGCCACTGAATTGCTATTTTCCCAGTCATCTGTCCCCTGCATAACTTGCTCTAAACCCTGAGCCCTGTATAAAGAGAACTCCAGAGGCTTATAAATTATCACTCAGATTTATATCAGTAAATTCTCAACCCCCAAAATGCCCACACAAAGAACTCAAAACTCAACTGATATAAACACAAGCTGCAACTCCTAGATGGGGCAATATTATTCTATTGTTCTTCTATGATATTCATAGGTACCTGTGGCTGTTTCAAGCCACATGGATACGGTTCGTCTTCTTCTTCCATCTTCTCTAGTCTCTGTCTCCTCTCTGTCTCTCCCTGACCCATCTCTAAAACTCTTAGCCCGACTTCCTTTTCCACTGCCCAATCACAGGCTCTAGCCTTATCTTTCGCCTGCCCTCACCTGCATGTAGACAGCAATCCACATTGTTTGACCTCCATGTGCGTACCATGACACGCATACATTCTACACACAACATGAGTGTGTGCAATAAAAATAGTCATTGCATTTTTTGAAGAAATAAAGGAAGTAGACTTTAAATATTTTTTCTTCCTTCCTTATCCCTTCCTTTCTTGGTGCTGCGGATCAAACACTGAGCCTTGAGTATGCAAGGCAAGTTCACTCTCACTGAGCCACACTCTTAGCTTGGAAGAAGAGATTTGACTAGAGGACAAAGGCAAAGTAATATCACTTTGCAATCAACTCTGAGAGTTCAAATTCAATCCAGATGTCTCTTAGTTATCAAACTTTAGAATTTGAAAAATTAGTCAACTTTCTTTAAAGTTTTTAGGGATGAGAAAAACTGGAAGTTGGAAATTTAAAAACATTTAAACAATTTTAGTCTTATAAATCACTGCTTTTTTTTTTCATTCTTCTTAACATAAACTGGTACTAGGGCTGGGTGTGGTGGCACAGGCCTTTATAAAAAGCCAGTACTACAGTGGGTAGAGGGAGAAGGCAGATCTGAGAGTTCCAGGTCAGCTTGGTCTACATAGTGAGTTTCAAGACAGCTAGGGCTACACAGAGAGGAACATGTCTTAAACTAAAAAGAATGACAGTAGGCAAACTACTGGTTCCTGGTTAAATGAGCAATAAATAGACAATAATAGTTTTTCACTGTTAAACAGATACATTTTGGTTGAGTGTTGTCTTACTCAGGGTCTCTACTCCTGTACAAAACATCATGACCAAGAAGCAAGTTGGGGAGTAAACAGTTTAATTCAGCTTACATTTTCACACTGCTGCTCATCACCAAAGGAAGTCAGGATAGGAACTCACACAGAGTAGGAACTTGGAGGCAGGAGTGGATGCAGAAGCCATGGAGGAATGCTGCTACTGGCTTGCTTTCTTATAGAACTCAGGACTATCAGCCCAGGGATTACACCACTCACAATGATCCCTCCCAGCCTTGATCACTAATTGAGAAAATGCCTTACAGCTGGATCTCATAAAGGCATTTTCTTAAGGGAGGCTCCTTTCTCTGATAACTCCAACTTGTGTCAAGTTGACACACAAAACCAGCCAGTACAACTGACTCCTTGTCAATTTGACACACAAATGCACCACTATTAAGCCTCAACCCTTACTTTCTTATTCATCTCCAAGATCTAAATAACTTTAAAAGTCCCACAGTCTTTACAAATTCTTACACATTAAATTTCAATCCCTTTAAAATATGCAATCTCTTTTGAAATTCAAAGTTTTTTAACTGTGGGCTCCACCAAAATACTTTCTTACTTCAAGAGGGAAAAATATCAGGGCACAGTCACAGTCAAAATCAAACTCAAACTCTAACCATCCAATGTCTGGGATCTACTCAAGATCTTCTGGGCTCCTCCAAAGGCTTTGGTCACTTCTCCAGCTCTGCCCTTTGTAGCACACACCTTGTCTTCTCGGCTCCAGCTGCCTGTGTTCCACTGCTGCTACCGTTCTTGGTGGTCATCTCATGGTACTGGCATCTCTAAGACACTACTGTCTTCTGCTGCAACCAGGCTTAACCAAGAGTCTCTCATACGTTCTCTTCATGGTACCAAGCCTTAACTTCTTTGCATGACCCCTTCAGTCCTGGGCCATCACTTGTAACTGAGGCTGCACCTTCACCAATGGCCTTCCATGGCCTCTCACAGTGCCAAGCCTCAGCTGCTCTTCATGACCCCTTCATGCCTTCAAAACCAGCATCACCTGGGTGACTCTTGCACATTACCAAGTCCAGCTGCAGCATGAGGTACCACCTTGACTATCTCTGGAACACAGCTTCCCAGAAGACTTCACCTCAGTGATGCTGGTCTCTTCTTAATCACCACTAATCTTAGCTCCAACTGACCAGCATCAATAGTTCCAATAATGCAAAGGTTTCCCTTTAGTAGTTCTGGTATCTTGTTAATCACAGCTGATTCTTCAGCCCCAGCTAACCAAAACCACAGAATTTTCACAATCAAAACAGCAATGACCCTAATAAGAGTCTTTAATCTTCCCTCTGAAATTTGACAAGCCAGGCCTCCATCATTTGCACTGTTCTCAACATTATCTTCCAAGCTTCTACAGAACATCCCACAGAGCTCTTAACACCCAAAATTCCAAAGTCCTTCCACACTACTCCCCCAAACATGGTCAGGTTGTCACAAGAATACCCCAATATGCTAGTACCAATTCTGTCTTAGTTAGGGTCTTACTGCTGTGAACAGATACCATGACCAAGGCAACTCTTGTAAGGACAACATTTAATTGGGTTGGGCTTACAGGTTCAGAGGTTCAGTCCATTATCATCAAGGTGGGAAATGTGGCTGCATCCAGGCAGGCATGGTGCAGGAGCTGAGAGTTCTACATCTTCATCTGAAGGCTGCTAGCAGAATAGTCAACTTCCAGGAAGCTAGGACAATACCCATGCCCAGAGTGACACACCTACTCCAACAGGGCCATACCCGCTAATAGTGCCAAACATATACAAATCATAATTGTACTTTTCCAATGACCTGTTTTCTTAATTATGGAAATTTTTACTCTTTATACTTGTAATACAAATTGACAATATGCAGTCACAATATCAGCAACATGAAACATCTGAATCATGTATTTGCTCTAAGATCCAATACATACATGGGCTTCTTTGACAATAAGTCTATTTCTTATACTATTATACAGTACTTACGTGTCAAAGTCTTCACATATAAGCTCATTTGAGATCAAGTCATTTGCATTTAAAAACTAAGTCCAAATTTCAGATGTCAACTTTGCCTTTGTTCTAAGAGTGCTACCGTTTTCTCATTTCTTTCAGAAATAAAGGTCATTTTTCCTTTATGTTTTAGGAATGACATCGTGATGCATTTTACTCAAACATTTGAGCCTGTGGAAAATGCTAATTCTTCTTAATAGAGGTGTTGCTGCCATTGTCACAATTGTTCTTACCCAGAAGTAGGTGTCATTATACTCTTGAAATTATGAAAAGATAAACATGTGTAATTCGATAGGGATTGACTCAATTCTTATCATATTCTCAAGTACGATTTAAGTCCAAAATTGAAAAAAGCTTTTCAACTAGAAGAGATAGAAGACAGCTTACTTGTTTGATCCTAAATAAAACTTTTCAAAAAAGATTTCATTTATTTTATGTATATTAATGCTCTGTTGTCACACACTCCAGAAGAGGGAATCAGACTCCATTACAGATGGTTGAGGGTTGGGTTGGGGATTTAGCTCAGTGGTAGAGCACTTGCCTAGCATGCGCAAGGCCCTGGGTTCGGTCCCCAGCTCCGGGGGGGGGGGAAAAAAAACAAAAACAAAAAAAACAGATGGTTGAGGGTCACCATATGGTTGCTGGAAATTGAACTCAGGACCTCTGGAAAAGCAACCAGTACTCTCAACCATCTCTCTAGCCCCCCAAATCCAACTTTTCAAAGTTATTTGCTAAGTCAGTCTCCTATCATTTTGAAAACAACAATGATACTTAATTTTGCCCTATTTTTGGTTGAAGCATGGTCTCACTGTGTAGCTCAGGCTAGCCTGAGAAACTTGCAACCCTCCTGCCTTAGCCTCCCCAGGACTGGGGTAAAAAGTGCTCTACCACAATGCCTAGCTTCCATTTAACTAGCACTTGAGGTAATTTACGTTCTCAGAATTTCAAACTAGAGGAAGACAGACAGCAAAGTAGCTAGATGTATTTCTAAATCTTACAAATGGTAGCACTGGAAATGACAGTTACCCAGAGTACTTGCTGATTAATTGGCAAAGTCAGCAGGGGAGAATTCTTGCCAAGAAAAATTTTAATATTGCTACCTATATCTCTGAATGAGAAATGGTTTTATATACTTAATAACTAAATAAAGCATAAAGCCAGGAAGTCTTCAGGTTAAAACCAGCTTTATTTGGAACAAGCAACATACAAATCATTTATCTGTAAAATAATAGCATCTATTCTCTAACTCACAAAAGTTTCACAGAAATCAAAATCCTTCCTAAGAAAATGTGACAGTAAGCCAAGATATTACTATTTAGCCTAAGCTTTAACTCAAGAGTTGAGAATGATGATTTGAGAATTTATCTTTTATACATCAGTTGCAGACCTTAATTGTGCAGATGAATAATCTGGTTGTGATAAGCCAAGTTTTCACCTTACAGGACAAAAAGCTATCAACAGAAGTTAATGGGGAAGAAAAAGTTGGCCCCCCAAACAGGGAAAATAACTTTCTAAATAAAGAGTAGTTCTTATAACATTCCCCGGTACAAATGGAATAGAACTTAGACTCAAAGCCTGACTACACTTTAGAAGGGTCAACAAACTCTAACAGGAATATTGTTGAGCCAACTATCTTACACTCTTCACCCAATCAAAATCATGGATAACACATTACCTGTGCCACTTTGTTTTGCTTTTGTCATTTTTCACTTCTTTTCATTCAAAAAGTCACTTCCCCATCTTGGACCAGATTCTCTCCTCTACCAGAGTGTAAAAACATTAGCATTTGCCACTAGAGAATAAAGAGGAATTTGCATGGTATTGAAAAAAGACTGAGGAAGGTAATTCTAAAAGAATATAGAAAACTTTATATAGCATGAAACATCTGTATATGTACACCATTTGTCATGTATATGTATTATGACAACCATATGTATTAATAAACCTTCAAAAGGTAAGCACCTTTAATAAGGTAGTAATGCCTGTTTTGTGTAGTTTACTACTTCTGGACTTTCCTTTACATATGGTGACTGAGACAGAAACTAGAGCATAACTTACGGAGAAATAGGAACTGGATACAGACCCCACAGTAAAATGGCCATGTATACCACTGATTAGGGAAAGACCTAGAGAAACAAACTTTTAACTACTGGCCCCAAATGCCACCCACCATCCACTTAAGTTCCTTAGCAGTCAATTTTAATACAAAAATATCATCAAGCTGAAAATCAAGAACATTTATAGTAACTTAAAAACTGACAATATTTCAGTACTACACAAAACAGTTCTATATGCGGCTTGAAGTTTTAAAGCTCTTTGCTGGCACTTAACTTGGGTTGATAAACACTATAACTACTGATCTCAATAAAATACTTCCTTTAGCTTATACATATTTCCAAAACCGATATGACTTCACAAAACTTTAAAGAATAGATCACTTTCTGCTGATAAAGCCTCTAAGATGAATACTAAAACTATATAGCCAAAATATTTCAGGGAAGCAAACTTTTTAAGACAGTGCATGACCAATGAAGAAAAATTTACATTATTTACTCATGTCCAGTGAAGAAAAGGGTTGTTGTTCTGAGTCAACAAAGCACTTAACATGTACAGATCAAAACTGTGAATTTATAAAGCAAATTACCTCTCATTTTTTTGGTTTAGAAAGGAGTTGAAATAATTGATGACAATTCTAGAGTGGTTTTTTTTTTTCAAGGTAAGAAATAGGTCATATTTACCACATAGATATTTTTAAATTTTAAAGTAAAAACTTAAATTCTTTAGAAACAGTGGAATCCTGATTTTTTAAATTTTCTGTGACCTTGTAAGTCCACTGAACACATTATCAATATGGAATCACTACTTAGTAACCTTAATATTTCTTTCTTTGCAGAAAGGAAGGAGATCATACTAGATTTTTAACAAACTATAGCTGAGGATACTAAAATTTACTTAAAAATGTGATCTTTCATTATTCTGAAGGAAAATGTTAATACCTTCAAAATACAATTCTCATTCCAGTTTTTCTAGTAACAAACAAGACCTCATAGCACTAGGCAAAATTTAACTAAAACTAGGAAAATCAAAATATAAACGTACTAATTAACAGCAAAACAAAATCCACTAAACACCTTAATGAATTTATGTAGTTCACTATGCATATTTTAATCATGGATTTTTTTTTAGCACAGCAAATTATTGAAATAAGCTGATTTCAGAGACTTGTATGAATTTTGCATATTGTATTACTATTTCAAATTGCTACCCTTTCTAAACCAAATCTCCAGCCCTAATCAACTTTGTCTTTTCAGGAAAAGGGATATCATTTTAAGATAGATTCCATACAGTAGAAACAACATCTTTTTGTCTCGAAATATTTACAAAGAACCCTACTGATCTGGTGCATTTCGCTGAGGTGCAACCTGTACCCAGACTTCATCATCAGAAAAAGAACTTGAACTTCCTGACTCAGAGTCCAGTTCACTGAATCCATCTAAGTCCCATTCAGTGCTAGACTCACTTCTTGCATCATCTTCCTCAGTGATGAAACTCTGACCAGGTTCAAGACAGGAAGGATAAACTCGAGCACACAGGCAAATAAAGCCAGAGTCAAACTGCAAAAGGCCTAACATGGTACCTATATTAATCCATTGGTCTTCCCTAGTGTCGTATTCATATACTGTCACTCGGTTCTTTTTCCACTGTGGGGTGGTAGAAGTGATGAGCAGCAACTTTTGGTCATGATTGACGATCTGGTAGTTGTGGGTTTCTGAGTCCAGTGGAATATTACTGATCCGCCTCCACTCTCCTCTAGCCGGGTTGTAGACCTTCATGACTGGGATGTCACAAATACAATAGATTTCGTCTTTGAAGACACAGGCTTCTTGAAAGTCACTTCGTTTAAGAGATGCACAATTCAGCCACATGTTATGGCTAGGATCATAGCAGAGCATGCGCTTACTGTTGACAGCGTAAAGGTAATTCTGAACCACTATTAGTTCGAATGAATAAAAGGAATGCGGTACAGGAGCCACCAATGCCCACTGGTTCCTTTGAACACTGTAGCATTCCACTTCCTTTAGTTTAACTCCAGTAACTGGGTCTCGCCCACCCAAGATGTAAATGTAGCCGTTCAGATATGCCACATCCATGCCCTCTCGACACAGCAAGCGGTCTGCCAGCTGATGCCAACTATTTTGGGCTGGTTTATACACCCATAGGTCTTTCCTGGGTTGGGCGGCAAGATAGATGTCATGGTCTGGAGAGACACAAACAGCTGAAGATGTAATGGTCTTAGTGTGTGCCAAGCTGGTCAAAGGAGACGGCATTGTGTAGATATCTCCCGAATAAGGGTCATAACAGAGAAAGGGGTCTCGGGGGTGTCCAAAAAATATCACCATCTCTTTGGCACACATACCCAATCTTTGGGGTGGATTTTCCGCTACAGACACAACAGAGCTACTAGTGCTGCTGCTGTTACTGCTATTGTTGCTACTGCTGCTGTGGCTGCTGTTTGGCTTGGACACCACTGACTTGTACAACCTATCACCAAATCGCAGCTGCAGAAGGGCCCCTTCAATAACGTCCAGGCAGTATTTCTTCACAATAGGCTTGGTCAGTAACCCTCCCAGGTAGTCCTGATCTTCTGCAGGGAAGTGTGCCCAACGAATACACTTAAAGACTTCAGCAGCGCTAGGGCCCCGCTCTTTGGGAGCAGCCTCCAGCCACTGCACCGCCACGTGACACACAGTCTTCTCACTCTCTACATCCAGACTGTCCAGACGCAGGACGGCCAGCAGCTGGGCCAGGGTCAGATCGGCCAGCGTCTCCTCCCGAATGGAACCCATCCTGCTGAGCTGCTTGAAGTTGTGAGCTATGAAGGACTGGGCCTGAGAGCGCAGCTTGTGGTGGTCAAAGGCATCGGCAAACTTGAGGATGGCAGTGCAGTTGGTCAGGTCAAGTCGGCGAGCCAGGAAGGAAGCACAGGCTTCACGCACGTACTCCAGCTGGAGCATATCCGAGGCCGCGTACAGGCGCTGCACATTGGCCTCGCTCAGCGACACGCGGCCAGTGTAGCAGTAGTCCACCAAGACCTCGAAGGACTCGGCATCCACGTCGTGGATGGTCACGCTGGCCTGCTGGCTCTCGTACATGCCCCCTGTGAACATGCTCTTGAAGTAGGGGCAAGCCGCCGCCAGCACGTTGCGGTTGCACGAGAAGAGGCGCCCCGTGCCGGGCCCACTGCCAGGCGTCACCACCTCGATGGTCACATCGCACAGCAGACGCGCGTCGTAGAAAGACTTGAGCTGTGCCAGGAGGGCTGCAGAATGGGCCGTGTCCTTTAATTCCTCTGGGCCGGTGAAAAAGGCCGACACAGAGGGCTTGGAAATCCTCTTGGGCCGCCTCCCGCCGCGGGGACTGGCGAGGCGGCGAGAGCGCGGGGCGTCTTCCCGGGACTGCATGGTGGAGATGGCGGCGGGGCGCCGAGGGCGAGAACGGCTGCAGACGCCGGGCTTCTCCTCACGCCTCCCTCGCCGACGCCGACACAGCGGCGTCCCAGAACAGACTCAGCTCGCGGCCGCGATTACTCAGCTGGGCCTTCGCCGCGGTGCCGCCTCCCTTTATCGCGTAGCCCGCGGCTGACTCACCGTTTCCCTTCGCGCCCTTTCTCACCACAGCTCACCCTCACACGACCCTGGGATCCAGCCGCAGTAGCAGCTTCTGCCGCGCTGGCGAGACGGGTAGATGCCCAGACAAACTACCCTTCCCAGGTTGCCTTTCGCGTGTCTCGATGCATGACGGGATCCTTGGGCTCCGAAGCCGCCTTGCATCTTGGGAATTGTAGTTTACGTAACCTCTTAATCGTTTCTGTTATTGAATTCTTCACTGAGGTAGAAAGTGGATAGTATCCTGAATTTGATACGTTAAGTTTATTCCTTTCATAATGACAGACGCTTTTAATCCCAGCACCGGGGAGGCTGAGGCAGAACGATCCCTTCAGTTTGAGGACAGCTTGGTCTACATAGTAAGTTACAGTACAGCTTGAACTATGTAGAGAGAGCCCATCTCACTAAAATAAAATAAAATGGCTCTCAAGTCGAAAGTAAAAGTACCCAGTGTATTATATGATTGTATGACTTCCTTCTGAAAACTTTATCGAATTTGAAAACTGAGGATAGCACTATTTAGTTTGTGTGAAGACTGAATGGTATGTGCAATTTATAGAGTTCTTTCTTTTTATTAGAATAATTATTAAAGTCATAGATTGTCTTTAAAAATGTGAAATCAATCATTATTGTTTTACTTACTCTTATAGAAATATACCCACTAATTTGAAGAGATGAGACATTAAAGAAAACTGTAAATTTCTGCACATTCGGGTTTTTTCTTTTTCTTTCTGTTGTTGTGAGACAGGGCTTCTCCGTGTAAGCCCTGGCTGTCCTGGATCCACCGGCCTCAGCCTACCAGGTGCGAGGATTAAAGGCATGTGCCACCCACCACTCAGGAGGCAGAAGCAGGATAATCTCATTTGATGGAGACCAGCCTTATCTACAGAGAGAGTTCCAGAAGAGCTAGGGCCACACAAAGAGAAACCCTGTCTCAAGACAAAAAACCCTGCCCCAGAAAACCCTCAGAAGATACGTAGATTCATTAGGAAGCATTGGACAACTAATTTGAGGCCCTAAGAAGAGCATTGATGGATGCCCTTTAAATTTGTAGACTAGGTATAAACAAATAGGTGGTTTTGTTTTCCTTGTTATTACAGTTTAAATAGCAAACTGTCCTGTAAATACTTATGTGTCGGTGAGTTTGGTTAATAGGCTTTTGAGACGTGACTAGATTCTGAGGGCTCACCGCTATGCAACTGATGGATCCTTTCTAATAGTTTAATTAATTTGAATTTTTATTATGTTTTACTTATGCTGTGTGAGAGTGTGTGATACATGTCTGAAGGACAGAGTCGTTTTTCCTTCCACCATGTCGGTTCTGGTAATCCAACTCAGGTCTTGAGGCTTGGTAAGAAAAGAGTGCTTTTCCTAGCTGAGTCATCTCACCCACCTCCAGGTTAAAAGTGAGAAACCAGCAGTGGATAGCAATGCCGTGCTAAGGGGAGTTTTTCAGCAAGTGATTGAAGCAACTCATCAAAGTCAACAGTGTTAATGGACTCTGTTCCTTAAACTCTAAGGAAAACCATCAAGATAAATCTTAGCCCTAAAGGGAAGACTAAGAACTGCAAAGCTGCCAGGTATGGTGTCACCTGCCAGGAATCCTAGCACCAGAGAGGCAGGTTGGATCTCTGTGACTTCAAGGCCAGCCTGGTCTACACAGGGATTTCCAGGACAGACAGGGCTACATACAGAAAAACCTGTTTGGAAACAAACAAAAACTACAAAGCTTCTATTGGGGCTGGAGTTCTTGGGAGACACACAGCATTTAAATAAAACAATAAAAACACAAAGTGACAACCAAATCCCAAGTTTCTGCTCTTCCACAGTGTGGTGAAAATAAAAACGTAAGCACTCGTCTGGGGAAATAGCAGGTTCTATGTATACTGGCAAATAAAAACACACAAAGATGTCCAAGTCATTCGTTATCAGATGGATGCAAATTAACTTCACAAGAGTTCACCACACACTCTGCAGAGTCTCTAAATTAAAAGGAAAAACAATGCCTAATGCCTTTTGATCATAACTGCCAACAGAGGCCACTCTCGCCCCGTGGAAGCCTGGTGAGTGGGCGCCCTGTATGCATCCCTTCTGTTTCAAATACTTAGTAGCTATGAATTTGTCCCGAACCTGCCATGTAATATCTTAATTTAATCTAAGCGAGGCATGGTGGCGCAGACCTGTGCTCCCTTTGGAAGAAAATGCTCATGGTTTTCAAAAGTCCTAAAAGAAACAGTTGATTCATCTCATACCATCAATTTTTCATATTTTATTTTTCTTTTTGATGTTACAAGCTTATTTTCTACTTGGAGAGTTGGATTACTTACTGAAACCTAAAATAAACCTCTATGTCAAGAAATGTGAGTTTCTTTCATTAAAATGATTTCTATAAAAACTCTGTGGGCGCATCCAAACTTTATGAATATTTATTAAGTTTCCACACCTGTCTGTTTCCTGATTAAAGTCCACTTCATTTATATAACAATAATAAACCACATTTATTTCACTGATTGAAGGCTTTCATCCAAAAATTCAGCAATGGCCTCTTCATCTGCTGATTGAAGCAGTCTCTCAATTAGCTGATCCAGGCACTTCTCACCACGTAAAAATTCCTGATAACAGAGGAGTTATTTATGAAACCTGACTATACAGTTTGGATCTCAGGTGTGTTCCAAAAACCCATGTGGTAAACGATAGACCCTCATCTTTTATAAAGTGGTAGAAACCTAAAAGAGGCATGCCTAATGGAAGGTGTGCCCTGAATGGAACTGAAGGATACTAATGGATTCCTCTCCATTTTACCTCCAGGATATGAGGTAAATGGCTTCCTCTGCCACTCGTTCCCCACATGATGTTCTGTGCTGTCATAGGCCCAAAACAGGGGCCAGGTAGTCATGGTGTGGGAGAATAGCCCCACAGACTCCTAAGTTTAAATGCTCGTTCCCAGTTGGTAGATTGTTTAATATTAGGAAGTATGGCCTTAGTGGAGGAAGTATGTCTCTAGAGATGGGCTCTAAAAATGTCAAAGATGTCTAAAGCCTAAGCCAGACCCAGTTTCACACACTCTCTCGCTCTCTGCCTCATCTTGCACATAAGGCATAGCTCTTAGCTACTGCTCCAGCACCATGCATGCCTGCTGCCATGCTTCCCCCTACTGTGGT
This sequence comes from Rattus norvegicus, assembly GCF_021556685.1. Taxonomy (NCBI): domain Eukaryota; kingdom Metazoa; phylum Chordata; class Mammalia; order Rodentia; family Muridae; genus Rattus; species Rattus norvegicus. Next base: position 60,641,524 of record NC_141548.1, on the reverse strand, counting down.
CATGGATTTATCCTCAGAAACGGTAGAAGCCCCCAGCTAGATGCCTTTCTTTTACAAGTTGCTTTGGTCATGGTATGTCTTCAGGGGATTGGAAGTGAGATGCGCAGTCTGAAGCCTTGAGACGGAGAGATAAGGCAATCTCTTCCCTTTTCAGGTTGCTTTTCTCAGGTATCTATTACCCTGAGGGAAAGCAGACTAACACCCCCTGATAATAAAAAAAGAGAGCAAACAATTGTCTGTTTCTTCATAGTTATCACTAACAACAAAGGTTTACTAATATTCTGTGATATTATTAACACAACTGCTAATCTATGGAGAGTCTCGGGTTTCAGTCTATGTTTTTCTTAAAACATGAATCTAAAAAAACAAATTATGGGCTGGAGAGATGGCTCAGCGGTAAGAGCACCCGACTGCTCTTCCAGAGGTCATGAGTTCAATTCCCAGCAACCACATGGTGGCTCACAACCATCTGTAAAGAGATCTGATGCCCTCTTCTGGTGTATCTGAAGACAGCTACAGTGTATTTATATATAATAAATAAATAAATCTTTAAAAAAAAAACAAATTACTACTTTAATTGCTTAAGTTATCATTTTACTTTGAACTCAAATTGATTGAATTACAAATCATTGATTTGAAATCAATACAATGAAATCTGTGACTTTGATTTTTCCAATGACTCTGGAGATAAGACAGAGACATCTGAATGAGTTTTTGAAACTGACCAACTGCCTGTCTTCAAAGACCCATGGCTGAGGGTTGTTGTTTTTTTTTTCTTTTTTTCTTTTTTTTTTTTTTACAGTAGTCTCTGTTAGCACACTATCTTTGACAGAAAATGTTACCTGTGGCTTCTATCAGTTAATAAAGAGTGTGTTTGTCTGCTAAAGAAAAAAATAGTCCACTCCAGTACACAGGAGGCAGAGGTAGGTGGATCTCTGAGTTTAAGACCAGAAGACCAGTTTGATCTACAAAGCAAGTTCCCCATACACAGGGAAACCTGGGTTTGAGTCCCAACACCTACAAGGTGACTCGTAACCATCTGCAACTCCAATTCCAATGCCCTCCACCTCTCTGGGAACCAGGCATGCACACGGTATGCATACATACATGCATATATACATACATACATACATACATACATACATACATACATAATACATACAGAACATTCATATACATAAGAAAATCTAAAAATTTTAATTGGAAAGTCAAAGACTGTGACATGGCCATGTATGCATGAAGACCTAAGTACAGATCTTAGGTCCCGTGTAAAAGAGAAACACACACACACACACACACACACACATCTGTGTATAACCATAGAGCAGGGTATGTTGTTAGACATAGGCAAATTTCCAAAGTTCACTTTGGCTAGGCAGTCTAGTCAATTGGTGAGTTCCAAGGTCACAGAAAAGATCTAGTATCAAAAGGTGAAACAGAGGTAGACACCTGATGCTGACCTCTGGCTTCTATTCATGTGCACATACATGTAACAGCCACACAAATATGCTCACACACGTGCACATACAATAAGCAAAAAAAAAAAAAACCAAAAAACAAAAACAAACAAAAAAAAAACGGAAAATATAGAAATCTTGGATTGTTGCAATAGCTCAGCTGGTAAAACACTTTCCTTGTGAGCATGAGGACCGAGCTTGACCTCCAGAACCTGTAACATCTCAGTGTGGTGACATGTGCAATGTAACCTACACTGAGGAGGCAGAAACAGGCAGATCCCTGTGGTCACTGGCTAACCAGTCTATCACAATGTGTGAGTTCTGGGCCAGAAGAGACCTTGTCTCTAAAAGCAAGGTGAATGGAGCCTAAAGGAAGACACTGGAGTCTGGTCCCTGGAGGAGTGCCCTCCCTGACAGATACAATGTAGAAGTCCTGGAGTCTGATCCCTGCGGGTCCACATTCCCCAACAGATACAATGTAGAAGTCCTGTGTAACTGCAAACTATTCTGTAACAGTAAAGGGATCAAGCCTCTTACATTTAAACTTCCTTTATCTTTCCTTTCTTACTTTTCCTTCTGTCTGTTTGTTTTTTTCTAGCAGCTCTGTAGCACAAGCTGCCCTAGCACTCAAAGGGTGTCCTTGAACTTCTGATCCTTCTGTCTTCGCTTCCCTAACAACTTGCTTTTAAATGGTTCAACAGCCAAAGAGATGGATATAGAGAAGGAATGGAGGAATAAGTAGAAGGTAAATATAGCAAAATATTCACAAGTGCTTAGCCCAGATCTAGGCTGTGTAGTACTCTCTGCAAACAGCGTGTGTGTGTGTGTGTGTGTGTGTGTGTGTGTGTGTGTGTGTGTATACATAAATGTATATATGTATAAATGTGTGTATACATATATGTATATATGTATGTGTGTGTATACATATATGTATATATGTATAAATGTGTGTGTGTGTGTGTGTGTGTGTGTGTGTGTAGGCTGTCATACAGGTGAAGGCAGTACAAGATAGAATGAGGCCTGTCATTGGACAAGAAGGAAGGATAGGCAAGAGAAAAGTTTGAGGGAAGGGGAGGAGACTGGAATGGAAGCAGATGGGAGAGAGAAGCTGCCGAGAGAACATGGAGGCGGATGTTAAGATTCCACACTGTACCTTTACAGGTTGTTATGAATGTTCTTAAGGGATGGATGTGTACATGGATTTGTATATTTAGGTGGGCAATTATATCTTATCAGTTGAATCAAAGGTTATTGTGTTTGTGTGTTCTTTCATGTAGCCATTTAAGTTTAAGAAAGTGTATGGCGGTTAGAGACACTGGGCCACCATGAAGTTGGGATGTGTGTGTCTGGTACGGTGAAGCCTGCCTTGGGAACTAAATGGGTAGAGAGATTGCTGCCAGGCTCAGAGAAAGGCCATCAGCAGTGTGATATGGGATAGAGCAAATCGAGTGAGACGCTTTGCTGACTGAGATGAAGATATCTACCAGATATCTTGAGGCACTGTGGTGCCAGACCTAGTGAGGGGCAAAAGACAGCATTTTTTTATAATTTTACAGCAATATGTATAATATATATACATATATATGAACAAATTCAAAGAAAGCTGAGACAAAACAATTCTCCAAATAATGGCACTGGGGAAGGCTGTTTCCTTTAGACTTCCCCATCATTTCCCTCTCAGTCACCTCTGCAGAATGACTAAAACCATCTCCTCAAGTAGCTTTTCTCTGTAGAAGTTTGTATACTAGACTTGGGATTAGTGAATACACAGGTTCTCCTATTTTAGAAATACTCAAAATTGGCTTAGTAGACATATGTTGAAGTCGGCATGTGGAACCCTGAACACTGAAAGCTGTTGTGTGCCTGTGTTTAGTCTCTCTTGAGGATTCTTAAAATTGAAAGTTAGGAGAGTATCCACATCTTTCTCTTTAATTAAAGGAATGGGGGTGTCTTAATATATTTGTGTGCTGGAGGTACCAGCATAGTGTAAAACATCAATTGAATCCCAAAATAAGAAGGAAAAGCACTGACTCAGTCTAAGAATTAATATTTGACTGGAGAGGTGGCTCAGCGGTTAGGAGCCCTGGCTGTTCTTCCAGAGGTCCTGTTCAATTCCCAGCACCACATGGTGGCTCACCACCATCTGTAATGGGAGCTGATGTTCTTTCATGCAGACACACAAACAAGAGACTCACACTTAAAAACCTTAAAAGGTTCACACAACTAATACATGCTATGCACCTGCTTACAAAAGCCAACACACTTGGAGCTGCAACTATCATGGCACTGCCAAGTGGACTTCACTTGGGGAACTGGCATTAAAGGTATTCCACTCGACACTAATCATAGTACCTTGGGAGTTCGCTTGGATCACCCAGGGTGTTGTGTTATATAGAGATTAAAGAGTTTATATAAAGATTCCAGTGCTTAAGCCTCAAAAGCTAACAAGCTAGTGTCAGAGTGAGACAAGTAATTAAATATCATAGACTAATGCAGAAAGTTAAAAAACTAAGGGGAAGGCAAGGGCCGAAAGAACCTGTTAACAGGAAGGTGGGAGCTAGAAAAGACTGAAGTTGGGAAGGAGACATTTCAACTGAGCCTTTAAAAGAAACAGGTATTTCCTGAGCAGAGGGCATTTTAAATGACTGAATGTGAAGAGAGACAGAGAAATGAAGTAGAGTGAGAGCTCGGGCCAGGGTAATGTTCCAGTTGCCAGACTGGACTAGAGATACTGTCTCAAAGAAGGGCAAAAGAGCCAGCTTCCTGAGACCTTACGGGACGGAAACGGAAGTGCTGGAGCACTGGGGCCTGTTGCTGCTCCCCTGGGACTGAGGCTGCGTGTGCCTCCGGAGAGAACGAGTTAAGGACATTCACGTCGTGACTATTCACATCATGACTATGCACTCTTGTGCTCCTGACCTCCCCTTTGACTCTCTGAGCTGGGAAATGTGCCTTCTGACCTCTTCTCAGCAGTTTGTAACTCAGGGTTAGCCACCAAGAAGTGGGCGCAACTCTCACTATCTCTAGTTTAGAAATCTTGGGAGGTACTCCTTGGGGGCTGTGGCTTGCTCACCTGCCTGAGGCAAACAAATCATGATATGCCCAGGTGCAGCTGCTCCATCAGGAATTATGTGGATGGAGTCAGAGGAAGCTGGAGTTACTGAAAGGGTGGAGAGCCGGGCAGAAGAGCCCCTAGCAGCCTACCCCCTACTCTGTCCGCTGGCCGCTAGTCTCCTGCTGAGGCCCCTACTCCTTCTCCAGTTTCTTCTTTCTGTCTCATTTCTAAGTTGTTCACTCAGTCAGCGTCTTTGTTATCTTTCCCTCTGACCTGGCGTGGTGTGATTTTTACTTTGTGGTTTTGAGGCAGGCCTTGCTATCAGGCTGCCCTCAAATACGTAGTGATTCTCCTCCCACAGCCTCCGGAAGTGCTGAAAAACAACTGAAAAATGTGATGCAATCAAAACAATGTTGACAAATATGTTTGCTTACGATTGTGGTTTATCTAAGGAAAGAGAAGTTAAAAAACGTTTGCTCCATCTACCAGGTTGGTGGCTCTCCCTTGTAACCCAAGGAATCCGAACACTAAAACAAGAAAAGTGTTACTCTGAGTTCCAGGCCAGCCTGGGCTACAAGAGTAAGACCCGATTGCAAACAAACAAAAGAACAACAGTAAAAAAATTTTTTCTCATTTCAAGGTCATATGCAAGATCGTTGTGCTCCATAGACACCAGAGGAAGAGTCGTAAGATACACAGAACTTTATAAACATATTAAGAAATTGGACATCTTTCTTGTAAAACCAAGACTAGTTTTGGGTACAAAATGGACAGAATCAAAATTATGAGGCTTTAGTTATTCCACTGGGTTTCTTTGCTAATGTGTTAATGTTTGTAGTCCTTGCTAGAAGGATTTTAGCTAATGCTGTTCAAGCAACGTTGCAGGGTATTTTCTCCAACAGCTTGGCTATACGGCTTACAGAAAAAGAATATACATTAGTTGGGTGTGACGAGTCATGCCTTCACTCCCAGCACTTGGAGGCAGTGACAGGTAGATCTATGAGGCTAGCCTGGGCTACATAGTGAGAGCTGGTCTCAAAAAAAATAAAAAAAGCAAGCAAACAAACAAACCAACTAGCACACACTCTCACACATTGTAGTAGATCTAATTCTATGATGCCCTGGGTGTAGTAACCATGTATAATTCTCTAGCTCATAGACGGAGCTCTGACAATAAAGGAATGCTACTTCTGGGATTAATTAACCAATAAGGTGACTTTGACTTACTAAAAGATAATGCCATCCTAGTGGGCTTCACCTAATCAGGTGAAGGGTCTAGCCATTCCTGCAAGAAAGGAATAAAGGTGGGGAGAAGGTGTTTGGAGGGAGCCATTCATGAAGCAACCTGCAGCAACATTTAGGGCTAAAGCAGCTTCTCCCTGACTTATGTGTTTTGTGTGTTTGTGTGTCTGGGCACTCGTGTGATCAGAGGACAACTCACACTGATTTCTTGCCTTCCATCTTATGGATCCTGGGAATGTGCTCTTAGTCAATGAGCCACCTCTCCAGTCCCTGACTATATTTCCAATGAAGCCAAGGTACATAAGGCCTAGTCAGTAATATTACCTTAATGTCACGGACTTCATACGCTATCCTGTGGTCAGTGACTCTATCCTGGGTGAAATTATATGTCCGAATTCTCTCCGACTGGGCTCTTGTTCCCACCTGTCCCATAACAAAAAGAAATTCATATTTTTAATTTTAAAATTAAAAATTATAACATTTATAAGACCTTAATAAATCCTTATAAGAAGACCAAAATGTGGATGCTTCAGTCCTTCTTAGAAGGGGGAACAAAATACTCATGGGAGGAAATACAGGGACAAAGAGTGGAGCAGGGACTGAAGGAAAGGCCATCTAAAGACTGCTCCACCTCGGGATCCATCCCACATACAGCCACCAAACTCAGTCACTATTGCAGATGCCAAGAAGTTCTTGCTGACAGGAACCTGATATGGGTGTCTCCTGAGAGGCTCTGCCAGAGCCCTGCTGATACAGATGAGGATGCTTGCAGATAACCATTGGACTGAGCATGGGAACCCCAATGGAGGAGTTAGAGAAAGGACTGAGGGAGCTGAGGGGGTTTGCAACCCCATAGGAAGAAGAACAACAATATCAACCAATGAGACCCAGCCAGAGCTCCCAGGGACTAAACCACCAACTAAAGAGTATTTATGGAGGGATCCATGGTTCCAGGTGCATATGTAGCAGAGGATGGCATTGTCGGGCATCAATAGGAGAAGAAGCCCTTGGTCCTGTGAAGGCTTGATTCCCCAGTGTAGGGGGATGCCAGGGTGTTGAGGTGGGAGTGGGAACATCTTCATAGATGCAGGGGGGAGGGGGGAAAAGGGATAACATTTGAAATGTAAATACATAAAATATCCAATAGAAAGAAAGAAAGGAAGGAAGGAAGGAAGAAAGAAAGAAAGAAAGAAAGAAAGAAGGAAGGGGGAGGGAGGGGGGAGGGAGGGAAGGGGGAGGGGGGGAAGGAAAACAAACCCTTATATCCACAGACCAAGACAAGAACAGGTAGGAGGTAAATTTTTTTTTAAGATTTTTAAAAAATTTATGTATGTATGTGAGTACACTGTAGCTGTCTTCATGCACACCAGAAAAAGGGCATCTGATCCCATTACAGATAGTTGTGAGCCACCATATGGTTGCTGGGAATCAAACTCAGGACCTCTGAAAAAGTAGTCAGTGCTCCTAACTGCTGAGCCATCTCTCCACTCCCATGTAGGAGGAAATCTTAAGACTACAGGTCTGGGGTTGGGGAAGGATCTTAGTGGGAGAATGTATGCTAACCCAGCAAAGGTTCCATTCCCAGCCCACCAGACAAACAGCCAAACTCCTGTGGAGAGTTTAACTATGAAATAAGAACAAATGCCTCTTTGATGTTTCAAGTTCCTTTTAATATTTAAAATTTTTTCCTGTCCCTCCTTTTTAGAGTTTTTCATTTTTAAAAACATACTGTGTCATTGTATAGCTTAGGGTAGCCTCATTCACAGCAACTCTCCTGTCTCAGCCTCCTAACTACAGGCACTACAGATGTGAGGCCCAGGCCTGGGATGTTCCTTTCTTTTCCAGAGAGGAAACCCTGACATTCTGCAATTCAACAAACAGGTCAGGGAGCTTACGGTGCTAGACTCAATGCAGGGGCCTGGGGGAGCACGACATTCAGTCCGTCATCCGGTTGCCCATTTCTAGCTGGTTTCTCAGTGTGTCCTAACTTTGCATTTTCATTGTCACCTTCACATCCATGTCTACAAAACTACAGATTAACACTGTATGTTTTCCCTTCTGTAAGTGGCCTTGCTTCATCTTCCTAAGGCATTTTTCTGAGAAGCTTTCTGCTGTGGGTCCTTCTTGTCTTGTGCTCAGAGCACATACTTAAAGTCAGCATTTCAGGTCCTTCTTAACATGAGCAGCCTTCCCAACATTATTTCTGAGAATCACATGAACCTTTACAATGTCGCTTGTTATATCATGCCAGTTTCAAATGTTATCTAGCTCATTAGAAGGGATGCCCTTCCCTGACATGTCTTTACCACCCCGACCCAGTAACTGAAATATGTTCTCTGACTCCTTTAAACTTACAACTTGGAATCTCCGTTATGATCATCACATGCGGTGGTTACTGACACGCTCAGTCCGTTCCTGCCCATGTGATGGTTACTGACATGCTCAGTCCACTTCTGCCCATGCCATGGTTACTGACATGCTCAGTCTGCCCTTAGCCGTGCCATGCTTACTGACATGCTCAGTCTGCCCTTACCCATGCCGTGGTTACTGACATGCTCAGTCTGCCCTTACCCACGCCATGGTTACTGACATGCTCAGTCTGCCCTTACCCATGCCGTGGTTACTGACATGCTCAGTCTGCCCTTACCCATGCCATGGTTACTGACATGCTGAGTCCGCTCCTGCCCTTAACAATAATCCCATACACAGCACTCTTTCAACTGCTTCATTTTTAAGACTAAAGAAACACGTTTTTGCATCTTTCCTTCTCTCTCCACCTTCCACGGTCCCAAGCTCTCTTGTTCTTTCTTCATATCCTCACTGTATAACACGGGTTGATCTGCAACTGGCCTTAGCCTCCCAAATACTGACTCATTTTCTTTATGTCTGAGGCAAACACACATGATGAAACCAAACATCTGATCAGGAGAATTTTGAAAAGTTATAGATTTCTAAGCTAGACATAATGAACAAGGGACTGTGTGTTTTGAAACAGTCTCTAAGCTATTCCTTCTGCCCAGCTGGGTTTGGGAAGCACCATATTAGGACCCCAATCCTAGGACCCTAGACCAATTGGATCAGAATCCAGTCTGCAAAACTTTCTGGGTGATGAGGGAACTAGGGTTGAACAACAGGCACTGTATAAAGACCACTGTATGATTGACTGATGAAAAGGTTTCCAAAACAGTAGAAATTGCTACTACACAGCTCACAGGCAAACAAGGTAGTCAGAGGTCTTTCTGGCCACTCAAATAAGACCTAATCTATCCCTTCACTTCTATTGCAGTGAGGGCAAAAAACTAGAACAGAAGGATTAATGTTTAAAAAAATTTTTGTTGTTTTTCAAGACACGTTTTCTCTGTGTAATAGTGTTGCTGGAACTCACTTTGTTGATCAGGCTATTCTCAAACTCAAAGATCCCCCTGCCTCTGCCTCTGGAGTGCCCGGATTAAAGGCATGTGTCACCACAGTCTAACTAATATATTTTATATATAACATAGTTTTTTGAAATAGTATCTCTAGCACTAAGTAGACAAGACTGACCTAGAACTCATATTGACCTGCCTGCCTTGGTCTCCCGTGTGCTGGGATTAAAGATATAACTACCACACTCAGCTTTCACTATATTTAATACTTTGTTGAAGTCTACATCTCTGACCTGGTTCTCTAGCATTACTTCTTAGAAATAACTATAGTCGTTTTGCTTCAGGTCTGCCAGCTATCCCATATTGTTGATACAAAAAGAAAGCAGACACAGAAAATAATTTGGTTCCGAGCAAGGTCAAATTGACCACAAATCTGCTGCTATGCTCGGAGGTTTGCTATACTTTGAAAGCTGCTCTCTTTAGAAAACTCCTCAGCTGCAGCCTTCACTTAGGGTCAAGCAAGATAGGGGTCAGTTGAACCGTTATGTCTAAATTACTAAAGAAACACGGAAAAAAGATAGACCACCCTATAGCACCACCATTACCCTCCTCCCCCACCCCATACCTGCGTATGAGCTCATGGTGGGTTTTTTTGGCTTTTGCCTTTATAAGCTGGCCCTGAGAAATGTTCAGCTCCTGAAGTATGAGCTATGTCTGTGATCAATCAGTCTTCAGGTATGTGTTCAATAAAGTATCCCTGTCTGATTGAGATCAGTGTTCCTATGGTTTGTGAGGTGACTCCTGGACCCCAACAACTATAAATATATATCAAGCAAAATTCAGGAGATACCAAAGGGCATGAATGAAAAGGTAATCTCCCTTTTATTCCTTATCCCCAGACTCCAGCAGCAATCTCCCTTCCTTGAATTCAGGAATGTTATTTAAATTTGATTCATATTGAGTTACAATAAAGACCACAGGCCTTTAAGTATCCGAAAATCTTCAAATTTCAAGAGAATTATTTTGTCTTAAACCAAATTTCCTGCCAGGCATAGTGGCTCACACCTTTAATCCCAGCATTTGGGAGGCAGAGTTTGAGGCCAGCTGAGTCTAGTTCAGGACAGCCATGGTTCCACAGAGAAAATCTGTCAAGAAAAAAAAAAGCAAAAACAAAACAAAACAACCAATTTCAGTTTAAGATAGTCGTTAAACCATAAACACTGCAGGGAAACAAGTAGGAAATGCTTCTGTTTATTTATTTACTCCTTTGGAAACTGGCTACGGGTGCCTCGCTTACAGAAAAGCGCATGTCCGTGACATGACGCTTCTGTTCACGTAAGGACATGCACTGCATTTGCACATCACTTGACTCTGCTACAGCACGGCCATGGCTCCACTTGTCTTACCTGCAGTTTCCTAGCATTCTGCTGCTGACACTTGTCTTTCTCGATAATCTGTTGGTAGAGTCTAGCTCTCAACACACGCAAAGCTATTTCTTTATTTTTCAACTGTGATCGTTCTTGTTGGCATTCTACCACCAGTCCTGAAAAACAATCAGAAGGAACTGTCACCTATCATTTCTATGGAAAGAAGAAGTGAGGAACATTTCTTCACTGTTTGTGTGTGACTAGGTCTCACTGGGTAGCCCTGGTTGGCCTTAAACTCATTCTGCCTCTGCCTCAGGAGTTCTGGAACTAAAGGCATGGGACACCACACCTGGCTGAGGGACATCTTAAGGTGAAAGATTAGTCAGGGAATTTGACAAAAGACAAGCAACAGTTTTGAGTTAGCCCAATTTAGAAACTGTTGGTAATAGCTCTAGGTGCCTACTTAGATTCTGATGACAAGATAGTCACCATTTTCTTTTCATTTTTTTCAAGGTACTCACTACGTAGCCTTATCTAGCCTAGGGCTCACTATTACCAGGCTGGCCTGTTAACCACAGAGAACGGCCCGCCCCCGCCACGCCACGCCACGCCCCGCCACGCCCCGGGCCCCGCCCCTCAAGAGCTAGGCTTATAGGAGTGTGCTGTAAGGTGCAACTCTTAGCTACTTCAGGTGAGAAGGGTGAGGCAGCAATTAGTTATATTTATTTTTGTTCTCTGAGCATTTCTTCTCTGTTTTTTGTTTTTCGGGTTTTTTTGGCTCATCCGGGTTTTTTTGGGTTTTTTTGGCTCATCCGGGTATTTTTCCAAGAGCAATCTGCTACCATCCTCTATGGAGTGCTGACCCAACCTTTGTCCTACACAGGGAGCACTTCACCTTTCCTCTTTCAGTCGCAAATACACAAAGGGAGGGCTGATGATAACACACCTTTATGTAAGTCCAGGGATGTAGCTCAGTGACAGAGCAAAGCCTGGCTTCCATCCTTAGCTGTAACCATTTTGTTCCATGCCCGCCAACTATTTCATATTGCTGCTGTAACATGCCTGCCAGTCACTAACACAGAGAAGTGACTTGGCTCAAGGACATGCTGACCACATCCCCTGTTTTGTTCTATTTGTTCTGAATGTTCTGTATGAGGTTTGCTAATCTTAAGAAATCTCACAAAGCTTTACATAGGACCCAACAAATCAAAGGTCAATCGTAGCTATACCCAATTAAGCTACTCATTTGACCCCAGCGGTGGCAGAGCTCCTGGTACCCGCCACAATGTTCTGATTCTGGAATGAAAGACGCACACGCACAACCTTTATATTATGATATGCCTTAAACATATCATAATATATGATGTGGCTGGGTCACTTCTTAACCTCCACATGGCTAATCCACCCCCCTCCAATATTCCCAAATTATTACCTACTAAAACCTATATTCCATCGTGGCTGCCCCACACCCAGTCAGGGGCCCTCTTAGGGCACAATCCTCCGGCTCCTACATGGTGGCTATGCTCTCTGTCTCTCAGGTGTGATGTCTCTCCTCTGCTTGTCCTAGCATGGCGGATCTCTCTCTTCTTTTCTTGGTCTCTAGCCTGGGAATCCTAAAAGTCTTGCCTCTGTCTCCCTGCTATTGGCCACCTGCACCTTTATTTACCAATCAAAACCAACAATTTTAGGGACCCAGATTAACATAATACGGGTACCATTAGACCAAACCCACAACAGCCAATATGAACTGTTATACCTAAAACAGATTGAGTCAGAGCTGACCACTGGGCAGCCCTTCCTGCACCTACGTATGAGTTCTATGGTTTTTGTGGCTGATACTGAAGAATGCTACTAATAAGCCAAAGAGTTATGGTTATAATACTCATGCTCTGTTATCTCAGTGTTCTGAAATCCCCTATTCATCACCCATCCACCAACCCTTTCCTTACTCACGACCAATCAGCTTAAAGGTTACCTGGTAATATTTTGCCTAGTGAGTCAACTGCTCCCCTCCTTGCCCTTTAAACCTTTGAACCTAATTTTTTTTTTCTTATAAAAAGTCTATCCTGAGAGCAGAGTGGGGCTGCAATTAGCCTCTCGAGTCCTTTTTGCTGTCCTGGACATCCAGTATTACGGTGTGCAGTCAATAAATTATTCTTGCTTAGCTGAGGTCAGTATTTGGTTTGAGTGTTGATTCCTGAACCCCAACAAGTATGACTTCCATCACCCAATTCTGGACCACCAACAAAAAAGACAAGTGCACTGCTCATGTGGTCAGAGGCCTTTGAGTTAGAGGCAATGGGAGACACCTGCTGTAGGTGCTAAGAACTACACTCCAGTATGTGATCTTAACTGGAGCTATTTCTCTAGCCCTGGCTTTACATCTGACAGTGCTTGAGATCAATCACGAGGCTCAGAGTTTGAATCCTAGTAGCCACATAACAAGTCAGGTGTCTTCGCAAACACCTATAAGGTCCAGCTCTTTGGGATCAATCTCCTTCCAGCTTTCATGTATGCCGAGACTTGCACACATGCCAACACTAGTACAGACACACAATTTAAAAAGAAATGAAAGTAAAAGGAAAAATTGTTTTACTCTGAAAAGTGATGCTAATGCACCACATAATAAGTTGACGGTCTGCATGTACGATAGCTGTCCTATAACCTCTCATGCCTACTGGGGCGTGCCTTAGTGTTCAGCCATTTATAATTTTCATCCAGTGAAAACACTGTGCAATGATAAATTCCCCAGAGTTTATCACTGTTGTGAAACAATGTATTTAAAATCACCTTGATGAATTAAAAATAAAATCTTGTACTTTGTCAAGGTGACCAAGTGTCCTGGTATCAGGGACACCGCTAGTGCAGCAGAGCCTCACAGCACTGGAAGTTCATCTTCAAGATAAAAAGGATCCAGAGCGATGGTGTGTCTGCACTGTATCTCTGTCCTCTTGTAACTGGACCGAAGCACAACTCGTGGAGCCACTATCATCCTCTATCCAGGCCTTTCCTGCACAGCTATGCTTACCACCCACATCCTTCAAAAGAGGAACTGCTTCCAAACAGAAGGAGAAACTACACACCACTGGCCCATCAGACCCACAAATGCCATTGCAATCTGTAATGCAATGCAATTACATTTGTGCAAGGAGCTGTAAACTACCAGAGGACCTTCCTCTGAGTACTAGCTAGTTAGTATATAGAGGGAAGAAAAAATGAAAGCTGTGGAGGTTTGAATGAGAGTAGCCCCCATTAGCTCAGATATTTGAATGCTTGGTCCTAAGTTGGTAGAACTGTTTGGAAAGGATTAGGAGGTGTGGCCTAATTGGGGAGGTTTGTCACTTGGGGGTGGGCTTGAAGATTTCAAAGCCCACACCATTCCCTTAGCTCTCTCTGGCTTGTGCACAAGCTCTCAGCTACTGCTACAGCACTGTGCCTGCGGCTGCCATGTTCCCTGCCACAATGGTCACAGACTCGGACCCTCTGGACCACGAGCCCCAGATCAAACAATTTCTTCTGTAAGTTGCCTTGGTCACAGTGTCCTAGCCCAGCGATAGAAAGTAACTAAGACAAAAGGAAAAGTCTTGCTCACCTGTGGGGATATGGATGAGCCTCACAGCACTGTCTGTTGTGTTGACATGCTGCCCACCGGCTCCTCTGGCTCGAAATGTGTCTACGCGCAGATCCCTGGGATCTACTTTCACATCTACCTGGGGGGAGAAAAAAAATATATATATACATATATACATATATATATATATATCATAAGAAAATTCACAATCCCACAAACACTTTATTCTGAGAGTTTTCAGATAAACTAAACTATTTATGTAAACCATGAATTTAAAAAAAAAATAATACCAAACACCCACACCCCCCCCCCCCTCAGCTGAGTCAGGGTTTCTATGTGTAACTCTGGCTGTCTTGGACCTCACTCTATAAATCAGGCTGGCCTCAAACTCAAGAACCCAAAGATCCACCTGGCTCTGCCTCCTGACTGTTGGAATTAAGGACATGTGCTACCACCACACAGTGAAATAAACGACCAATTTTAACGAGATCCTATTTTAATTTGGGGGGCGCCGAGGCCTGAACTTCGGGTGGCACGCAAGCTGGGCACGCACCGCGCATTATACCTCTGAATTTTACCCTGCTTTCTGGGTGCAGGTTCTAAACGCTGACTTGGAATGGTATGAGATCACTGAATTGTGGGATCTTTGAAGAGTTTCACTGCTGATTATCTAACAGTTCTCTAGACCATAAAGATGTCTATAATGTACATTACTGATCTCATTGTCACCAGATCCTGTTAGAAACCCACCAAGATCTCTCTGCGTCCCATGCTACGTGCACAGTGAGTCACTTGAGCCGCTCCACCTTCTGGTGTTTGTGGCCACGGTCAGACAGGGTGACATTCTATCTTCTTGTTTCAGCTCCCACACAGACAACCACAGGATGGGTAGAGTGCGCCGGGCAGAGTAGCAGAGGACAAAGGAGCTTTGACTTGGGGTTATGAGGGCTTTAACCTCAGTGGAGCAGCCTCAGGCTAACCACTTCTGAGACTTGTTTCCTCTCTTATAAGGCAAAAATATTGAATCTAACAGGAGGGTTGTTTTTGAGATTTAAGACTATAGTCTATATGAGCTATGTATATGTATATAAATGGGTGAATTCTAAACTACAGAGTAAATCCTTAACCACTACTCCTAAGGCTAAGTGGTCCCTCTTTTCCCCTCCCCACCGCGTGTGTGTTTATTGGTGGGTCACATTTTAACTCCTTGAATTTTATTTGAAAAGGGGATCTGGGGCTGGAGAGATGGCTCAGAAGTTAAGGGCAGTGGTTGCTCTTCAAAGATCCTAAGTTCAATTCCCAGCAACCGCATGATGGTTCACGACCATCTATAAAGGGATCTGATGCCCTCTTCTGGCGTGCAGATGTACGTGCAGACAGAACATAAAAATAAACAAACATGTCCTGGGGAACTTCCTGGGGAAGTTACCTCATCTGGCTGTGGAAGGACAATAACTGACATCGTCCCCGTGTGAATACGCTGCATCCGAGATGACAGGCCCACCTCTGGGATTCGCTGAACTCGATGAATTCCACCTTCATACTTCAAATGCTTATAGACACTGTCACCAGAAATGCGGGCAGCTGCATGATGCAGTCCACCTGGGGAGGAAGATTCAGAAATACTAGTGCTTTCTTTTTTTTTTTTTTCAGAGCTGAGGACCGAACCCAGGGCCTTGCGCTTGCTAGGCAAGTGCTCTACCACTGAGCTAAATCCCCAACCCCAATACTAGTGCATCCTACTTTGAAAAAGATTAAGATTATAGCTATCCTTAAACTAAGGCCTGTCTGAATACAGCACATGAGATGGAAACCCAAGAGAAATAAACTAGATTATCCCTATATAGAATATAAAAATATATAAAATAAAACAAGTCAAGAATATTATTATGGTCATCTCTGGGGAGGTGAGTAACAGTGTAGTTATGTTTTAATTCTTGTACTATTTATTTATTTATTTATTTATTTATTTATTTATTTATTTATTTATTTATAGATAGGGTCTTGCTATGTAATTCAGGCTGGCCTTGAACTCACAATTCTGTTTCAACCTCTCAAATGCTGGGAATCAAGATGCAGCTGCACTTAACATCTGGCTTGTACTTTTTGGATTCCAATTGTTCTATAAAGAACTTTTACTTGGTAATATTAAGAAAAATATCATTTAAGAAAAAAGTAATACTGGGACATTTTCTGCATTGGATTACCTGTAAATTTTTAGGCAAATAAGCACCATACATCAGAAAAGGCTCAATAACACAATTTCCCACCATTGAATATCTTTGAGCCCTTCTGAGTTTCAAGAATTAAAAGTTAACCCTTATCTGGGATGTGGAAAGATTGTTACATACACACAAAAAAATCTTAGTGGTTAGGCTTTAGCTTTTTATCTAATAGCTTTTTAAAAACATTTTTATGATATAAGAAGTTATAAAATAGCCAATGAGATGTCTCAGCAGAAAAAGGCACTTCTGCCTAGCCTGATGACCCAAGTTCTATGTTCTGAAGTTGTCCTCTGACCTCTACATGAACCCCACAATGTGCCCTTCCACCCAAAATAAATGAAAAACTGAATGTAAAAGAGGCAAACAACTCCATGAATATTCAGGATAGAAAAGCACAAGACTCAAATATGTAATTCAGTAACCGCCTGCTCCCGCTCTCCTCCCCCAGGTCCTTTTCAATTCCACTACGTCTGTTGATGTGATAAAACACTCTGAAAGAAAAACAACTTGGGGGGAAGGGTATACTCTAGCTCACAATTCCACTCTACAGTCCATCACCGCAGGGAAATTTAGTAGGAACCTGAAGTAGCTGATTATATACACAGTCAGCAGAGAGGAAAATAAACACATGCATGCCCACTGCTCGGCTGGCTTTCTCCAGTCTACAGTCCAAGGCCTAAAACCAGGTGACGGTGCTCCCCACCTCAGGCCGGGTCTTCCTACATCAGCTAAGGCACTCGAGATAATCACCTGCACACACGCCTAGAGGCCGGTCTAGTCTAGACTGTCGCTCCTTGAGACTTTCTTACTAGACGATTCTAGGATGTGTCAAGTGGACACTCATCATCACAGTGAGCCGGCACATGGTGACCTTTACTACTGTCTTCGTTGTAAGTGTACTTACCTGAAAATCCCCCGAGAAGTCTTTTCTGTTTAAAACCAATTAATAGCTCAGTAGCAAAGCTCATGCTCATCAATGAAAAAGGTCTTAGGTTCAATGCCCATCACCCCCAGCCCCAGGAGATAAGTCCCTTAAGTCTCTTCCTTCACCTCTCAAATTCCTATGTATTGAGGTGGTTGACCTACAGAAGTCCAGCAGTCTGCATGAACGTTTGTGTGTCATATCCCCTGGAATAGATCCAGTTACAGACATCTGTGAGCTGCCATGTGGGTGCTAGGAATTGAATCCAGGTCTTCTGGAAGAGCAGCCAGTGCTCTTAACTGCTGAGCCATCCCTCCAGCCCGACTACATATTCTTGCTGCAAGCTAACCCTGTTCTGCTGCTGAGATGGGGTCCGGAGACTGGACCTACATCAGCCTGAGCCCTTGGCAAGATTATAGGGACATGTGGTGCCTGCTAGCTCTCCTTTAATCTACGAAAGGGTCGATGAGATGACCCAGTGGGTAAAGGCTCACTGCCAAGCCTGCATTCAGTCCCTGGGACCCACATGGTACAAGGAGAGAACTGACTCTTGCAAGTTGTCCTGTGACCCCCACACGTACACTGCAGCACTCATGCACCCCTTGGCAAACATACGGTCTCGGCAGCTTCTTATCAAGTCTAATGCATTACTAAGGGTTATAAAACAGCCTTATTGATTCCCTTTTTACTCATCAAATAAAATAGATCATTTATAAAGATATATCTGCCAGGTATGGTGGTATATGCCTTTAACCCCAACACTTGGGAGGCAGAGGCAGGTGGATTTCTATGAGTCAAAGGTCAGCCTAGTCTATATAGGGAGTTCCAGGCCAGTGAAAGCTACACAGTAAGACCTTATTTCAAAAAATAAAACAACAACAACAATAACAAAAAAACAATTTAAAAGGATACACCCATCTTTCCCTGACTACAGCTTGATTAGCCAATGGCACAGTTACATGGGAAAGGCTAAATGCTTGATTGGGTCCTTTACTAGTCTTACCAATATAATAGCGCTTTGAAAAAACACAATGAATTGGGTAGGTTCCTTTAACCATCTGAAAATAATCAATTATTTTTCATTAATTAATAGTGTGTATAGTATAGAGTGATCATGCAAAGAGACTGATGTGGAGATCAGAGGAACCCTTCCTGGAATAGGTTCTCTCTAACTACCTCAGGTCTCCAGGCCTGTGCAGCCAGTGCCTTTACCAGGTGACAGATATGCATTAGGAGACAGATATAAAAAATGTGATGGTTGCATTCCATTCATTAAGCCAGGAACTAAGACAGAGTGAAGCCACGACATTTAAATTTCCTACCTAACACTCTAACATGATTCTCCTCGCCAGGAGTGGTGGCACACACCTTTAATCCCAGCACTCCAGAGGGACAGACAGTTCAATCTTATGAATTTCAGGCCAGTCTGGTTTACAAAGTGATTTCTAGGATAGCCAGGGTTATGTAGTGAGAACTTAAAAAAGATGAAAGAAAGAAGGAAGGACAGAAAGACACACAGAGACAGACAGACAGACAGACAGACACAGAGAGACACAAAATTATTCTCTCCCGGCCATGCTCTTTACTTCATGCTGAATACAAACATTTGAATTTATATAAACTGGAGAATCCTACATCTTTCCTGTGTAAATTAATAGAGCCAGTGGGTTTCATTCAATTCCTCTCTCCCTAGCTATGTGCAGTCCGCTAGTTTACATAACAGCTAGCTTATATCCTTGCCCATGCTTTGTCTCCCACCCCCACCCAC
Organism: Rattus norvegicus; assembly: GCF_021556685.1. Lineage (NCBI taxonomy): Eukaryota > Metazoa > Chordata > Mammalia > Rodentia > Muridae > Rattus > Rattus norvegicus. Next base: position 60,622,552 of record NC_141548.1, on the reverse strand, counting down.
AGCATCATCCATGACTGTGGTCCTGCACAGATAAAAGAGGAGCTATGTGTGCAGATTATCTGACCAGTGCATATAAAGGAATATGACACATTTTTCAGTTCATCTATTTATCAAGAGACTTTTGCAGGGGAAAACAGGAGCCTGTTTAGAGCACTAAATACAATGTTGACATTTAGCTGTGAGACTGATATCACCCACTAGCCCCTGGACCAATGTGCCAGCATCTGGACGGACGCTAACAAAGCTCCCTGCTGCCTGAATTTTAAAAGACGGTGAAGGGCTGATATCCCCTAGAGAAAGGGAGTGAAGGTATATTGCTGGACTTGCCAGTCTGTACCAACCAGGTTACCAGAGCAGCATACTGAGTTCCCTCTGCTGTTTACCTTAATTAATCCTTCTACCCTTCTTGGATTTTCTAGTTTATCTTTAATTACCCGTCTGTCTATCTTGGTGTAGTACTGTGTAACCCAGACAGGACCTATGGGTCATCTTCTGATTGCATTGTATTAGTACTTTTATTTTTAAAGTTTAAAAAGCACATGTGTACAGGTGATTTGTCTGTCTGTCTGATTATCATATGCATGCCTGGTGCCCTCATTATGGTGAATTTCTATCAGGTGCTGAGAGTTGAACCTGATTCTCTAGAAGAGACTATCCCTTAACCAGTGACCCATCTCTTCAGCCTCTGTTACAAAGTTTTGTTTTTGTTTTCTTATACTTTTTGAGTTTTAATTTATTTATTATTTATCTTTTATTTATTAAGACAAGATCTCACTTTCTAGCTCTGCCCAGTCTAGAATTGAATACATAGACCAGGCTAGCCTCAAACTCACGGAGATGTGTCTGTCTCTGCCTCCATATGCTTACCGTAATCTGCTGGTGTGTAATTTAGCAGCTCAAATCTCCAGTGTTTATAGTATGAGTAATTCTGGTACATATCAAATATTTCCCGGGTAAATTGTTGGCAGATATCACCTGTAAGAGAGTACACAAACCACTCAGTAAGCACAAGTATTAAAGAGTGCAGGAGCACTCAGGCAGGAGTGTCTCCTAAACCAAGCATATGCTGTAGCCTCTTAGGGACAGCGCTGCCAGACCAACACAAAACTCAGTTTTCAAAACTCGTTTACAACACACTGACTTCCTGACCTCCAGTAGTTCTTCCGGATGTCACTTCTAGAATAACGTTGCTCCGGTCACACTTCTCCTTAGGCACTAAATGCTCCAAAAGCTGGAAAAGAAGGAAAATGCAATTGCTGATGTGTTTATTTTCCTTTCGGTCTATTATTACTTGAAATTAAGTCAAAGCCTTCAAAACAGTTTTTTTTTTTTTAAGTCAGTAATTAACAAAACCATGTAGTATCCCAAGGAGGTAAGCCTTAAAACCATATCCTAAGTAATCTAATTAGATGGTCAGTTCATATGACAATGAAGTTACTTATCTGAGCGTTTTCTGCAATGTTATCACATTAACTTAATTTTCTAAAATGAAGTTAATTATGATCAAAGTCCAGAGTTCCATTCAACTTTGTTCAGATTTTGCCTCTTATTAGCTCTACACAGTGGCATCTTTCATCTGATGAATGAAGCGAGTCTTTGAAAAATCTTCATTTGCTCCAAATGACTTTTGACATATAATTATAGACTCCCCTGCCATAAACGATGGTCAGCACTACACCATACCTTGCATTCCTGGTGGGGTCACTCAGTCTAAAGACTATATGAAGGGGACTCAAGGTAAGATTCAAAAAGCTTCTCTCACGTGACAGAAAAAAAAAGGGTGGGAGGTTCCTAGGTTCCCAATAAAAATTTCCTCTTAGGAAGAATAGGAAAACAGCCTTCTGATTACTAAAAGGTTTTTCAAATCAAAACACATACATGTTCCGACCGTCCTCCCTACCGCCACTTCTCTGAAACGCTCGTCTGTGGGAGGGAAAGCCACACTAGGTGTCAGATAGCTTTTGCCTTTGGGGCAGTAGGTGACATCTCTACTCATCCTTCTAAGTCCTCAAAAGCCCCTCTCTAAATCCCACAGCAAGAAAGCTGAAGGGACAATAATGATTACAGCAGAAAGAAACATGGTACACAGTGCTATGGTCTTCGTTATCTTTAAAAACAAACCACCTACTGAACTAAAAGAGAACATTATTGAAGAATTTGCCCTCCCATATCTAGATTGTCAGCTAAAGCTGACATCCTATCATGAACCCTGAGAGTCCCCAGAATGCCAAAGACTGGTTAGTTCTAATTAAAGACCTGCAGTAACCAGCTGCCTCTCCCCTTAGGATTCACTTCATCATTTCAGCATGCAAGTTTTCAATCTAACAAATCACCATGAACCTATGAATCCCTTCTTACTCTTAACCCCACCTGACTTGTCCTCATGGTGACTATATTTCTTTTTAAAGTTTAACTCATTTGTTTTGCTTACACACACACACACACACACACACACACACACACGGGGAGGTCAGAGGACAATTGAAGGGAGCTAGTTCTCTCCTGTCAGGTTGTAGGACAGATATATATAGCATCACCTCTATCGGCTGAGCCATCTCACTGTTCCCTAACTTTCCTTACTAAAGGATTATGTCTGCTTGTTTACCAAGCCAATGGATTCAGCTATGGTTTCCCTCCCTCTGGAGTCCCATTTGTTGACATCTCAATTTCTCTCCCAATTATCCTTTAGCAAACTGTACTAAGTACAGTTAATTACTCGTTGTGATAAAGAACTGTTGGGGCAGTTACCTTGAACACCAAACCATATTCTAGGAAGGTTCTTTTTTTTTTTTTTTTTTTTTTTTTTTTGGAGCTGGGGACCGAACCCAGGGCCTTGCGCTTCCTAGGCAAGCGCTCTACCACTGAGCTAAATCCCCAACCCTCTAGGAAGGTTCTAGTCCTTCATGTTAGCACTTTGGAGATTAGTCTCCTGCCTGGACCGTACCTCACTATACAGTCTGTGGATCTTCTGATCAATGATTTGCCTTTCTTCTGACACAAGTTCTTGCAGCTGCTTTTCATCTTGTTTATTTAGACCTAGAATCAGCAATAGGGATAATAGTAAATTCTTGAAAATTCTTACAGAAAAAGCATTAAATAACTACCTCATCGATGTCAATGTTTTTCGTTTGTTTTGAGACAGAGTCCCACTGTGTAGGCCAGGCTGGCCTTGACCTCCTTGCCCCTGAGTCTCAGTCTCCTAAGACCCTGTCTGTGGGGGGAACCCCGGAATGCTGTGGCTGGAAAAGAAATGAGTGGTGAGAGGTAAGAACACCCTGTTTAGTATGACTTAGCCATGCTGGCTCCAACTTCTGGAGTCCAACACTAGGCCAGTTTGTTTTAGCCATAATTAAGTACAGTACTGTCTTGGAAAAAAGTTTCCTGGTAGCAATTATCCCAATTATCCCATGTGCCCAATAAAGCTTAAGGTGTGACTACATTGATGTGGTCTCTACCATGAAGACGGGTTCTATAGCTTAAGGGCCTAGGATCTGGTGTGGTGTCTGACTGAGATCATGTAGAGGTCTCCAGGTTGTAACGTGCACAGGACACATATACTCTGTCACATGACTCCTTCAATGGAAGAGGAACCACCATTCTGTGTTCCTGTATGTAGAACAGTGCTCAGTAAATCAAAACCTATGAGATTATCAAGTCTCCTAGACTCTAAACCTCTAGGTAAACACCATGAAAAGCAGACCCTTTGTAACTGAAACTTGCCAAACATCAAGGGAGTAGTGTATGGTCCTCTTCTTACCAGAACTGAGCTTATCTGCAGGCTTTTAAAAAGACACAGTTCAAATTTCAACCAATGCTGCACTTGTGTACGCATACATATCTTTCACTCACTTTTACACATTGACTCTAATTCTTCAATGGCTTGTTCAGCCTCCTGAATTTCTTGATAAACAGCCACGAGTGGCGCCAACTCAGCGTGCCTTCTGTGTGAGGCCCTTCGGTCTCCTTCGTCCTCAGAGATGTCCTGCAAGCACTGGTCAAGGCTTTGGTACTCGTCATTCAGGCCTTCCATATACTTCTGTAGGGCTTTATGTTTCCAAAGCTTCCTTGTGCCTTGACAGTAGCCCCTGGACCAACTTTTATTTAAGAGCCGATAGAGAACATGAGTCTTATTTTGTCTAAAATTCCACAGCCTTGGATCAAGGTTTATTTGTCTAAATTGCTGACCATAGAGGAAGACATGTCTCTGGGAGCACGCACTGAGAGACGACAGATTCCGAAAAAGCCAAACACACAGGTGAAAACTCATCTCAGCAGCTGTAATGTAAGGTACACCAGTTGAGAAAAGCGATTCTCAAGATATATGGAGTTTCAGAGAAACCTTTAGTTCATAGCCCCATTTAGCTCCAATTTGGTCAATAACTCAGAGATACATACAGACACACACAGACATACATATACGAGTATATATATGGTTTTATATATTTTTATTATTTATTTATTTAATTTTGAGGCAGAGTGTCACTATTTATCTCTAGTTATCCTAGAACTCGCTCTGTAGACCAAGATGGTCATGAACTCAGAGATCGCCTGCCTCTGCTTCCCAAATGGTGGAACTAAAGGGAAGTGCCACCAGGCTGAACCCACAAAGAAAATCCTCAAAACCTCTAAACAGTAGTTTATTAAAACAAGTGAGGGGCTGCTGAAATAGCCCAGAGAATAAAAGTACCTACAGGTAATTCTGATGACATCCGAGATCAGTCCCTGGGATTGTTGCTGTCTGTTGTCGTTGTCTATCTGTCTGTCTATCTGTCTGCCTGCCTGCCTGCCTTCCTTCCTTCTCTCTTTATTTATTTATTTATTTATTTATTTATTTATTTATTTATTTTTAAGACATTGTTTTACTGTGTAACTCTGGCTGTCCTGGAATTCCCTCTGTAGACCAGGCTGTCCTCAAACTCAAAGAGATCCTCCTGCCTCTGCCTTACACATGCTGGGATTAAAGGCGTGCGCCACCACCATGTGGCTGATATAAAGAAAATTGATCTTTGAAAGCTGTTGACCTGCACATCCCCACATGCACATAATAATTTTGTCAAAGAAAAGCAAAAAGAGTAACCTTATATCTACAACTAACTATGACAAGTGTGTAGGAGTTCAACTAACAAATACTGCACTAGAATGGGTTAAGGCAATTCTAACTGTAAATGAGTGTATACATATACACTTACATGCCGTAAAACAGGCCTTTAATCCCAGCACTGAGGCAGAGGCAGGTAGGTATCTGTGAGTTCTAGGCCAGCCTGGTCTACAAAGCGAGTCCTGGATAGCCAGGGCTTACACAGAGAAACCTGTCCCGAAAGACAAAGAAAAGAAAAGCAGCTATAAAATAATGACACATCTTAGGTGATTCATGGTCATGTATGTATGAAGTCCAAGGCAAATATTAACATCTCATCTACCATCTAATCTAAACTGACAAGAGGGCTTCATACGTAGCTCAGGCTGGCTTCAAACTGGCGGCTTCCTGCTTTGGCCTTCCAAATGCCGAATCTCAAATGTACGTCAATATGTCTGGATAAACTTACATGAGCAATTTTTATTTTTAAAAATTATTATCATCATTATTATTAATATTATTATTGAGTGTGTGAGAGAAACAGGATGTCTAGTGTGTGTGTGTGTGTGTGTGTGTGTGTGTGTGTGAGAGAGAGAGAGAGAGAGAGAGAGAGAGAGAGAGAGAGAGAGAGATTAGGGATTGTCTTGGGCCTTACACATGCTAAGCAAACACTTTAATTGTTTAATTTCAGGCCATTCGGAAGCCAAAGAAAGTTGGGTAACTTAATCACAAGTATTCACTCACTGGATAGAGGCAGAGTTTGTATTATAACAGCTTGTCTATTCCAAGATCAGTGCTTTTTATTCTCAACCCTGTGACCACCTCTTGAGGATGCTTCTCTCTTAGCTGAGAACCTAAAGGAAGAGATTTTCAAATATTAAAAGACCAAGTTAACATGCCAGGAGGATCTGGTGGGATAAAAAACAGGACAATGATATTTTAATATCTCAAAAAAAAAAAACAGGTTACAAAACAATATAATTGCTGTTTTTTAAAAAAAATTCTATCCTATCTGGGTAAAAGCAGATAAAGAATACTGTCTTAGTCACTGTTCTATTGCTATGAGGAGACAGAGACACCATGACCAAGGCAACTTTTAAAAAGAAGCACTTAATTGAGGGCTTGTTCACAGTTTTAGGTTAGTCCATGGACATCATGACGGTGAATATGATAAAGGCAGGCATGGTGCTGGAACAGTAGCTGAGAGCTCACTTCTGATCTATAAATTGCAGGCAGAGACTGGGCTTGGCATGTCCTCTTGAAACCTCAAAGCCATTCTAGTGGCACATGTCCTCCAACAAGGCCACACCTCCTAATCCTTCCCAAACAGTTCCACTAACAGGGAACTAAACATTCAAATATATGAGCCTATGAGGGTTCATTCTCATTCAAACCATTACATATATTTTAAAAAGACAAAAGAAACCCATCAAAATGGTGTAACTAAGTAAGTCATTCTTCATGTAGTTGTGGAATTACAGAAAACTTCTAAGTTTTCCTACTGTTCATGTCTTTTAAACAGTACACATTATTTTCATAGTTAACAGTTACATAATATTACCAAGCCGGAGAGATTTTGACAGTTGAGAGTACTACCTGTCTTGCAGAGGACCAAGGCCAGCACAGTGGTTCACAAATTGTCCCTACCTCCAGTTCCAGGAGACTGATCTGACACCCTCTTCTTGCTTCCTGGGCACCAAGCATGCATGTGATTTACATACATACATGCCATTAGTTACACACACACATGCAAAAATATTTTTTAAAAATGACAGATTAGGTGAAATTGGCTGTGTACAATAATTATCTGTCCTCCCCTCAGATAAGGGCTAGCAGTAGTGTGACTTTATTGGGCAAGAGAGGGAAAATGTTTTGCCTCCTGATATTAAACATGGAAAAAGGGGTCAAAATTTAGCAGAATGGCCTGGGGATGTAGTTCAATTGCCCAACCAGCTCAAGGCCTATGGTTTACTCCTTTGCACAACAAATTACCAGAAGCAGCCTTACTACAACTGTTATTGCTGTGCTTGGCAACACATTCATATATAAGCCCCCTTGGTTTTGCTAAATCTAACTTAGCATTGTCATCTTAAAAATTAAATATTGGGGTTGGGGATTTAGCTCAGTGGTAGAGCGCTTGCCTAGCAAGCGCAAGGCCCTGGGTTCGGTCCCCAGCTCCAAAATAAATAAATAGATAAATAAATAAATATTCAGAAGATTCAGCATATACTGGGTTCTATTAATAAATTCCTTGTAACAAATCACAGCTGAAATTGGACTGTGAAAGAATTTGGGAATGCCCAGCAGCTACACATTTAATAGTCCAGAAGTTTCTGTGCATCTTTGTATCTAACCTTGAATACATCAGGAGTATTCATTTGACAGTGGAAAGAATAAAAAAGGATGGCAGTAGCTATTATTATTACTAAAATTAGTAATAATAGCTCTGGCTAAATTTTCCACTTTGAGAGTAGCCGTGGAATGAGTAACTGTCAAGGTCAGAAATCTTAATTACTTTATAAAGTTACCTAAACCTAGAAAGAGCAAGGCTTCAACATCGCCCCCACAACCCAGTTTTACTCGACATTTTAAGAGCAATTCTCAGTTTCTGGCGTATTAAAAGTGACACTAAACGAGCACCAGGCACAGAATGTAAAAACCATATTGTGTAAGTCAGTGTTATGGATTCTATATGGAAGTAACACAAGTGGGCAGTGGGGGGAAAAAAACAAAGCCCGCTTACGGCCAAGACAGAATTGTGAATACCTAATTAAAAGAAGAAAAATGACATTCTCGTTTCTTACTGATAACTGAGCCTTCTGTGCCCGCAACATTTCAGCGCCAGGTACTGCAAGCATGATCATTTCCAGGCTACTGCTTCCGGGTTACGGTTCGCTCCCGGCTCCTCCTCCAATTTGACACTTCTCGCAGAGTAATGGTCCTTAGGTGTCCGTAAGGGTAAACAAGAATGAAATGATGAAGTCAGAAGGAGACTCCTCTGGAAGGACGGCGCGCGGAACTTATTTGGAGCTGACTCGCGGGAGCCTTGAAGTCCAAAGGGAGCAGATCACCTCCTCCTAGTGCCCTAACAGAGGAATCCTGGGAGTTGAAGTTTATCCTTTCCCAGGCTTCCTTGCTCCCACCCCAGCCCCTTTGCTCCATCTTTCTTCCTTCCTAATCTTAGGGGTTTTTTCAGTTACTTGCAAACCAAGAAGGGAGACTTTTTCCTAACTTATATATCAAATTCTACAGTATGTGATAGGTGAGATCACAAGAATTTCTTTACACGTTACCAACCCTTAAAGCAGTAGTTTCTAAGTTATTATTTTGTTTTGTTTTTGTTTCTGTATCCCAGAGTGCAGGAGGTTAAAGCTAGAGACCATGCATGATAGACAAGAGCTCTACCATTGAGCTGTATCCGCAGACTTGGGTTTTTTTTTTTTTTTTTCTTTTCTTTTCTTTTTTTTGGAGCTGGGGACCGAACCCAGGGCCTTGCGCTTCCTAGGCAAGCGCTCTACCACTGAGCTAAATCCCCAACCCCCTGGGGGGGGGGGTTGTTTTTTAAATGGGATCTTTTTCCCCCCAATCATTAAAAATTTAGGAGATTCTGAATTGTAACTGTCACACTTTCAGCCAGTATTGTTTAAAACAACGACTAAAGAAAACTATAAATTTGTATAAATCATAACAGGACCCAAAGGATAGGGAACTATATCTATAAATTAGAATGTTTTAAGATAGTGTTGCTTGCATGTGTGTTTAGAGACAGGAGACCCCGTCTCAAAAACAAACAAATAAAAAACAAGGCGAGAAAGCAAAGAAAAAAGTCCAATCAATTGTAAAGACATACAAACACAGTAGGATACAGTTCTTAGCTGTCACATTTAGAGGTCATCTCTACATGTTTCAATTTTTCCCCCTGAGAATGAAGATAAATATATCCCCTATCTCTGGCTTCAATAGTTACTTTCTGAAATTGTGACCACGTATACAAAAAAATGGAAATTGGAAATGTGTTTGCACCTGTAATCCCAGCACTCAGGAGTCTGAGGCAGGGGAGGCTTTCACAGGTTTGAGGCAGCCTGGGCTACATAGTGAGTTACAAAGCCAGCCAAGACTTCATAGCAAGACTTTGTACCAAAATAAATAAATAAATAAATAAATAAATAAATAGGAAAATGTAAAACACTTAACATTTACTAGTATGCACTTCAAGGTAGTTACTTCCACCTATTGCATACCCAGTCACTAGTTTAAATGCTTTAAACCTATTAAGTCGTGTATTTCTATAGCAATCTTAAAAATACATTTGCAGACAAGAAAACTAAAGCACAGTGCATTTAAGGAGGCAATCATGGTGGCTCACATGTGAAATCCTCCCACGCAGGAGCTGAGATAGGAGGCTAGGGGCCGTCCTGGGCTACAGACTACTGGACCTACCTTGGGAACAGTGAGTCCCTGTCTCAAAAACTCAAGCCCACTTGAATACATTAAAAAAAAAAAAACTTACAAATTTGGTTTCCAACACAAGCCAGGAACTGTGGGGCGGGTCTGAAGTCACACTTGGGAAGTAGAGACGAAGATCAGAAGTTCAGAGTCGGGCTGGAGAGATGGCTCAGCGGTTAAGAGCACTGACTGTTCTTCCAGAGGTTCTGAGTTCAAATCCCAGCAACCACATGGTGGCTCACAACCATCTGTAATGAGATCTGATGCCCTCTTCTGGTGTGTCTGAAGACAGCTACAGTGTACTTATATATAATAAATAAACAAATCTTTAAAAAAAAAAAAAAGAAGTTCAGAGTCATCATTAGCTATATATTGAGTTTGAGGCCACCATGAGATGTGTGAAACCCTGTCTCAAAAGCAAAATCAGGGCTGGAGACAGGACTCACTGGTTAAGAGCACTTATTGCTCTTCCAGGGCACCGAGTTCAGTTCCCAGGACCTACAGCAGGTGGTTTACAATGACATCTTAGTCCCGCCCCAGAGAATCCAATGCTTTGGGCCTCTACAAGCATCCATACTTGCATGCACACGCCTACGCACAGACACCACATACACACACACGCCCTCCCCCATCCAAAAATAATGAAAATACGTGTTTTAGTGTGTGTCACACTCAGATGGAAGTCAGAGGAAAAGCTGTAGAAGTCACTTAGAAAACTGCCACACAGAACAGTCATGTGAGCATGAGAAAGTAGCCACCTACAAGCCAACAGACTAAACTCGCCTTGTTATCTTAATCTTGGACTTTCTGGCCTCCAAACTGTGAGGCACTTGAACCACCAGTCTATGGCATTTTGTACAGCAGCTTGACTAGACTGACGAATATGTAGAACATCTTTAAAATATAAATTAATTTTTATGTACTGTATTTGTGTTATCCCTCAACATAGAAAGAATCTTGGGCAAAGTTATACTTTTTAGTTTTTAGTACATTGCTTTATTTGCCAACTTTTTAAGCAAGGAAAACAATACGGCATGTACTTGCTTATCAATGCAGAAAGAGATCTACACTGTGTAATTGAAAAGGCATATTTATTCAGTCTGTATTTCAGATAGAGTCTCATGTACGTAGCCCATGCTGTCCCTGAACTTGCTATTGTAGCCAAGAGTAACCTTGAACTTCTGCTCCTCCAGCATCTACCCACCAATGATCTGGGTTTACAAGCATGCATCCTGCTTCCTGGCCTGAAAGAGTATATTTAAAGCCTAGCAAACTATTCCCTTTCCACTATGTTAGGGCTGGAGAGATGGATTGGTACTGACGAGCCCTTGATGCTCTTACAGAAAACGGGCTTCAGTCTCAGCACCTACATGTTGCCTCACAACCAACTGTAACTCCAGTTCCAGGGAATCTGATGCTCTCTTCTGTCTTCCACGGGCACTGCACTTACTTGGCATGCACAGATGGTAGTAAAACACTGGAAACTTTTAAAAAATGTGTTACAAGGTGTGGTGTAGCATGTCTTTTATACCAGCACCTGGGAGGCAGAGGCAGGCAGGTGGAGCTCAGCGAGTTGGAGGGCAGCCCGGTCTACAGAGCGAGTTCCAGAACAGCCAGGGCTACAAGGAGAAGCCTTGCTTCTAAAAACCAAACCAAACTGAACCACCACCACCACCACCACCACCACCACCACCAGCAACAACACTCACAAACAAACAAACAAACAAACAAACAGCTCAAAAACCCAAACAAAACAGAAAAGGAAATAATTTCTTTGTGGTTGTCAAAGTTTCAGCTCCTGGACATCTTGTTTTGGGACCTCTGGCAAGGCAGAACATGGTGTTAAGTGTGTTCACCTTTTAAGAACTGGGAAGCAAAGTGATGCCAGCACTCTAGTATCTCCTTCTAGAATATACCCCTTGGATCTAACTTCCTCCAAAGGTTTCCACCATTCCGAAGAATTAGGTGATATGCAAACGAATAAGTTGTCTTAATTACTTTTCTATTGCTGTGAAGAGACACCATGACCATGGCAACTTAAAAAAAAAACCCAAAAAACATTTAATTGGGAATTTGCTTATGGTTTCAGAGGGTGAAACTTGAACATCCTCCCATGTTGGAGAGGATGGCTGCACATAGACGGGCATGGCAATGGAGCAGTAGCTATGAGTTTATATGTTGAGACAATAATTATGAGGTAGAGTAGGCACTAACTGGGAATGACATGGTATTTTGAATCCTCAAAGCCTTTCCCCCTATACCCAATGACAGTAACAAGCCTCCTCCAACAAGACCACACCTCCTAATCCTTCCCCCACAGTTCCTTCGGTTGGGACCAAGCAATCAAATACATGAGCCTATAGTAGTATTCTCACTCAAACCACCACAGCTGTCTTCTCAACAGTCTTTAATCTCATGGTTAAATTGGTTGTGGAAATAATAACAAACTCCTAGATTTTACTGTGCCAGCTAGTTATATAAACAGGTATGTGGTTGTACTATTATTTCACTTAAGGCATAATTCTAAAGGAGGCACAGCTTGTCTAAAGTGTCAGGAGAGAATGTTTAGCTGGAAATCCCAGATGCTCCCAATCAAGATTTGACTTTCCTTCTCAGAAACACTGAAATTTGATTTACATAGCATTTTTTCTTTTAATTTTGACTTTAAAGTGACTGAGCATGGAAGTCATATTTCTGTAAAGAAGATCACAATGATGTTCTAACTCCATTTCCTGTTGAAAGGTAGAAATAAGTTTTGTTTCAGACAAAACAGGAAGGCAGTAATAAAATTATAGCTGCTGGCTCGCTTAGGACTTCTGTTTGTGCAGACATTATTTCGTTTATATAGACGAAGATTTGGGCTTGGAACTGTCAGCAGCACAACTAGTAGAGGCTTTTGTTTTGTTTTGTTTTGAATTCTTGTCTTCCTGTCTTACACCTCCATAGCCTAAACAACTAAGTATGTGTGTATATGTACACGCGTACGTGTGCGGAGGTCAGAGAGCAACCGTAGGTGTTAATAACTCAGGAGCTGTCTGCCTTGGTTTTTCAGACAGGGTATTTACTAGAACAGAGTTCATCAGATAGGGTAGGCTTAGCCTGGAGGGATTTGTGTTCACTCGTCTCTTCAGCCTCCCCACCCCCCTCCAGCTTCTTCTTTTTGTTTTCTTAAATAAACAGACAAACGAAACACAGACAAATGAACAAAATATAAAAAACAAAAACAAAATGTTGTTTTAGGCCAAGCAGTGATGGCACAGGCCTTTAATCCCAGCACTTGGGAGGCAGAGGCAGGCAGATCTCTAAAAGTTTCAGGCCAGCCTGGACTACACAGAGAAACCATGTCTCAAAAAACAAAGAAAAGCCAAAAACAAATACAAACAAACAAAAAACCCCTCTCAAACAAAAGGGGTGGGGGAGGCATAGGATGAAGTTCACCTAAAAGCACACATTGCATCCTTCAATGTGGTAGGTACCTCATGTAGAATTATTACCTGTAGTTATCTCTGGCAAGTGACTGAAATGGGCAACCCCTATCTTGGAGTCACCTTCCATTTTGGGCAGTGGTGATGCATACCTTTGATCCTAGCACTAGGAAGGCAGAGGCAGGCCAATCTCGGAGTTTGAGGCTAGCCCAGTCTACAGAGTGAACACCAGGACAGGACAGTCAAAGGTACACAGAGATACCCTGTCTCTGAAACAAAACCAACCAACCAACCAACCAACCAAAGAAAAGAATTCTAGAGAATGAACTCTGGCTTGCAAGCTGAACCATTTCCTGCTGCTTGTAGCCTCCTTGTCCCCTTTTTTAAAAAAAGTTCTCATTACACAGCCTCACCTGGCGTTGAAATTGTAATCCTCTTGCATTTGATTTTCCAGTGCTATTATTACAGGCACGTGCAGAAATTAGGATTCAGAATGTATATACGTTTATAGACATGTTTACATATATCTTTTAATACTTTAATGCTACACAAACACTTAGCGTGTGATCCTTCTTGTCACAGATGTCTATCTGTATGCTGTTACAAACCCTTAGTATGTTTTATTTTTTGGAGAAATTGTCCCTGAAACATTCTAGGGTTGTATCCTGCTTTTCTCATTATTGGGAAGCTTACATGGAGAAAGAGGCAGTAGACTCGATGATCAGTAGACCCATAAAAAATACCACAATTCTTACTGAAAATGTTGGGTCCCCTACACGGCTGAGATTTCTTTCACACCAGTTTCATCATTTCAAGGTCTGCCCATGTTCCCGCTAAAGTCATGATCATTACTTTGATTTGCCCCGAAAGACAAGGCTTCTTTTAAGAATTGTTTTAAAAACAGCAAGAAAAGGAAGGAAAAATGGATTCTAAATCAAGAGTCTTCATTGTATCAGGCAGGGTTTCCGCTGCACAAAACAAAAGAATAAAAGTTAACTTGGAAAAAACTACAACATCTAGGGCGGAAGCCTAATAACCAGCGTGAGACGAACAGCTTTCAGAGATTAGGGCACGGGAGTAGTTTGGCGCTGACGGGGTGTCAGGAACCATACTCCTGCACCGAGCTGGAGACCTCCCCAGGGAGAAGTTTCTAGTCTTTCTCTCGGCCGTGAGACTGCGCATGCGCACCGCAGGGGGCGGGTCCTGGTCGCCATCTTGCCGCGCGCGGGCTTCCCTCCCGGGCCGCCCACTGGAGTGCGCTGTGTTCCGCTTCCCGTGGCATCCGGCTGAGGTAACCCACGGCCCCGGTACTGGCTGGTCGGTCCAGCAGGCCTCCCCATCGCCGCGATGCCCTGCGTGCAGCTGCCCGCCAAGGAGAGCGCTCTCTTCAAGCGCGTGCTGGTGAGCGGTGGCCCATCCGACCTTTGCGCGCTTTCTTTAACTCAGAGCTGGGCTCTCCTTCCCTCCCCCGCAGCGCTCCCCTTCCCTCTCTCCCTCTGCGGCGCTCCCTCCCAGACTCTGTAGCGTGCTGGGCTGGCCCCACTGCCGGAGCTTTCCAGAAACTTCCCTGGCAAAGCCGCTGGGACCCCGGCAACTCGGTGCCCTCTGCGGCGGTAGGCTCAGCGCCCCCCCCTCTTGTCAGGGTAGTTAAAGCTGCTTCGGGTCCAGGCTGGGCCAATCACCGCTGCTTGAGGGTACGGGGAAATCGAGCCCGAGGTCCACGGCAGCCCATGCCTCTGTGCGGGAGAGTTTGCATGTTTGTGGTAGCCCCGTTTTGGGAGTGACTTGCCAGAAACTTGCTTTTAACTCGTCCTTGTTAAAACTGCAGAGGCTGGCTTTGCGCTTCTTGAAACCATTTATGTAGCTTTGAAGAAAGCCTTACTAATTGATAATGATGATGACGACAATAGTAGTAGTAGTAGTAGTAATAATAATAATAATAATAATAATAATAATAATAATAGCAGCCTTAGTCATGTCAGACCCCTGCCAAGCTTAAAGAGACTCGGCTTTACGTTTTTAAACTGATAAGAACAGATACTACACTTGATCTTAGCCAAAAGGCCGAGAAGCGATGGCTTTACGTTTTTAAATTTTACTTAAGACATGCTCACTCTGTAGCCCTGGCTGGCCTGGATCTCTCTATGTATACAAAGCTAGCCTAGATTTTAAAGTCGCTCTTTTTGCCAACTGAGTGCTGGGATAAAAGGCATTTGCCACTCTGCCCAGACAAGAAGTTTTCTCTGGGATGTGTGCCAGCCTATCTGCCACCTTGGCACCTTTATGGTTTTCCAGGTTATATCCCTTCAGGGAGGAGAGAAGTGACATGCTTCTCAGAATGCCCTGGGGCTCTAAGATTTAGAAAAGAATATGAGTTAATGGCTGTATTTTCTAAGCTGCCTTTTAAATTTGCAAATGTGGTACTGCAAGGCAAGCTTTTAAATTTCGGGGTGAATTTAAATTGAGAGCACACGGCTGCATAGCAGTTAGCTGTGGATGAGCTTTGCTGTATAAAACACTGGTCATTGAGGACTTTATTGCTGTCACCTGACAAAACTTTACAGGCGTAGTTCTGGTTCAAGCCAATGATCAATGATACAAGCCAATAGAAACTTGCCGTTTAGTATTGAGAATGTTAACCATGATACAAGTGAACTAGGGGATGAAAAAAATTATATATATTTATACATATATATATGCATGTATGCTTTGCCTAGAGAATGCTGGGATTATAGTTGTACCTCATCTAGCCTTGGGATGAGTATTTCAAATCTCAGTTTGATACAGTTGGTGAAGAAGCATGCTTGGCAAATAAATGACAAAAATGTTCACTCCTTTGGTAACTGTTGCAGATCAGCATTATTTAAAAAACACTTGATACTCTTCCTTATTAGTTCCTTCTGCTTATATCTCATCGTCTGTCTTTGTTATTTGTCAATCGAACCTCTATAGGCCAAGTTGGATCTTAAACATTTTTTATTACGTTTATTTATGACTTGTGTGCACACTGTGGTGTTCGTGCAGAGATCAGAGAGCAGCTTCCAGTTGTCTCCTTCCACGTGGGTTCCCACAGTCAGACTCAGGTTGTCAGACTCGCTGCAGAGTCTTTACTAACTGACCCATTTCACTGGCCCTGTTTTATTTTACTTATTTTGAGGCGAGGTTTCAGATTTTCACTCTAGCCCACAATGGGTTGTATAATCTAGCCTACCCTAGAACTCATGGCAGTCTTTTTGTCTCAACTTCCTAAGGACTGGAATTGATGGATTGTAGGGAATGAGCCACCAGGCTGGGCCTCATAGCTATTATTAATTTATTCATATGGTTCAATATTTTTCCTGTTACCTTTATCTTCTAACCATTCAGTAATCTTCCAGAGCCAATCAAGGAATTTAAATATATTTTAATGAAGACTCTAAAGTTATCACTTCCACATCATTTGCTACAAGAATTAGCTGTGTATGCCCTTGGTGCCATTTTGCTTTGAATTTAGAAGAGTAGTTTTAATTGAGCTCTTGATTACTTGTCTAGCGTAAGGAAACCTAGACAAGAATTCATTTTCCTAGAGTTCGCAGATGGTTCTGAAGATAGACAGTAAATAGATAAGACTGTCAGAGACAATAGATGGCTAGCACTGTGTAGCAGATGAAAGAGAGTAACAGATAGAGATAGGCAGAGGGAAGGAGGCTGGCAGAGCTACATAGCATGGCCAAGTAGGTGAAGAGTGGCTTAGATCAAAGGAACAGCCACGGCAACATTGGAGGAAGAACCTTTTAGTTCAAAGGAATATAGTGTAGAGGTCCTAAGTGGGGGAAAGCTTGAATACTGAGAGATGAACACCTAGTCTGAAGGGTATAGTGGATGAGAAAGTGGAGAGGAGCTCGACTTGTGTGATTTGGGAATAGAGATGCCTTTTATGTTAGTGTTAGATGAATGATAGTCTTTGTAGCTGCACCACGGTTTGGAACAAAGGTAGATTTGTATTTGTGTTAAGAACTAAATAAAATTAAAAAGACAAGAGAAGTGCTGGCAAGGAAGGTTGTGGAGAAAATGGAACCCGTGCACATCGTTTTTTGTAATGGAAGTCAGTGCTGCCAGTATAGAAGGCAGTATGGTGGGCAGTGAGATGGCTTAGCAGATAAAGTGCTTGGACCAGAGTTCAATCTCTGGAGCCTGTGGAAAGGTACGAATGAGGACAAGATCTATAAATTGTCTTCTGATCTGTACATGAGCGCGTGCACGCAAGCATGCACACACGCACACTTAAAAAAAACTATGGAGGGAGTTTCTAAAAACAAACAAAGTCGAACTAAAACAAGAATACCCATAGAATTACCATATGATCCTGCTATCACTGCTGTAATATACAAAGGAATTGAGATCAGTATGTTGAAGAGTCATCTGTAGTGTTTATTACAACACTATTCAATATCATGCATAATGACCAATAAATGGAAACAATCTAAATGTTCTTCAATTGATAAATGGATAAAACAGTGTGGTACATACAATGAAATAGTAATCAGCTATAGAAAGAATGAAGATATAATATTTTCAGCAACATGGATGAAATCAAACAGCATGGTAAGTGAAATAAGCCAGGCATAGACGAGACTTTAGGGACTCTACGGTTCATGTGTAACCAAAAGAAGTTTGATACCAGAAAAGTTGAACAGAGGTTACCAGGGGTAGATGAGAATGACTGGAGGAAGGGACTGGGGAAAGTTGGTCAGTGGGTACTAAGTCACAATTGTATGGCTTTAAAGTTCTTTACTATATTCTGTGTCGGTGTTGGTTGATGATTATGCATTTATTGAGTTTATTCATTTATGTCTTTATCTCTTATTAATAGTGGAAATGTTATATGTCAAGGCATATATAGCTGCACTTAATGCTGTGATTAATATAAATAGAAGAGCACGTCATCACATTTTAGACTTCGGATCTTCAATTTAAATGTACATGATATAATGAAAATTGCTTCATTGTTTTATAAAATAACCTGCTGTTTCCTTTTAGAAATGTTACGAACAGAAACAGTACAAAAATGGCCTCAAGTTTTGCAAGATGATTCTTTCGAACCCGAAATTCGCTGACCATGGAGGTACTGTCTCACGTATTGCTGTGTTGCTTTGGGAGAATATAATTCTAAAACCAGGAGGACTTTTGACAGTGGAGGAGTGCTCAGGTTCTAAGGCTGTGGTCTGTGCATGAATGTTTAGCATTTTTTTGGTTATGTTTCAAGTGAATCTTCTGCTGAGCTGGTTTCATGCTTTACTGTATGCAGTGCCTTTACTTTCAGATGAGGAAGTTGAGACAATTGGATGAGGTAATGTGCATGTTAATATCCCCCTTCAGAAGGACTTCAGATATTAGAGGAGTTCAGATTTTGGATTACTTGTTTAGATTACCAGTTCTATACACCAATTCAAAAAAACCTTGAAATTCTAGTTTCAAATCTTGGATCATTTAGAATTTGGGACTTTTGGGCTGGGGATGCTTAATTTCTTTCATCTGTCACTCTGACTAGACTCTAATTTTTTACTTCAGTTTCTTGTATAAAAGTAGGCTGTTATTGCAGTATAGAATAGTGTGAAGATATACACATTTTATTCTTTGATGTTTTTGATGTATTATTTTTATGTTTATCATGTGTGAGTGTGTGTACGGTTGCATGCATTCCACAGTACATGTGTGGAGGCCCAAGAACAGCTTCAGAGAATTGGTTCCTTCTACCATGTGGGTCCCATGGGTGGGACAGGTTGTCAGGCTTGGTGCCAAGTGTTTACTCACCGAGCCATGTATCTGGCTCCTGTCTGCCTCATCTTTATAATATGTTACATCAATTCATAATTAGGTTGTTAAGGGTTTTTTAAATTCTTCCTAATAAAGTCTACATTTATTTTTCCATCATTTTTACTAGTCGGAATTTTTTGTTGAAAAGATCAGATTTGTTTTAGAAAATTATGGTCTATAACATAACATAGCTAATTAAGTTCTCTTAGACTACTAGACTTGGACAACTTTTAAGATCATTTAATTAGGGAAAATAGGCTGATACTGTTCACCTTTCTAAAACTACTAGATAATCTTTTAAAGGAAATAGAAGCTTTCATTTTATGAAGTTTTAGAAAATGAAACTTTACATGGGTTCTGCATATGTGAATTCAGGTCTTTGCAATTGCTCAGCCTACTAAATAATTGCCCTACCCCACTAAGACCAATTCTAACCAATCATAGTATAAAGTTTTTATCATTTTGTTTTTCTTTTTTTAAAGACAGGATTTCTTTGTAAAGTGAAACACTGTTCTGAAAACTATTTGATCTGTTTGAAAATCACTGCTACTATCTTAAGTAACTCCTTTGTGGAGTTTTTCAGAGAAATACTTTATTATAAATCATCTTCATCTTTCATTAACTTCCTAACATTTTCTTGGGTTGCTTTTCTGTAGTACAATGTTATCCTTTCCAAGTGCAAACTAGTGTCACTCTTTTTTTGTGAGGTATAAATTAGATTTTGAGCCAGGCTTTGGTAGTGTATTCCTTTAATCAAGGCCAACCTGGTCTACAGAGTTCCAAGATAGTCAGAAAGAAAGAAACCCTGTCTTAAGTAAACAAACAAACAAAAAAAATTAGGTTATGAGTGGTTAGAATTGGTCTCAGTTGGGTGGGGCAATACTTGGGTGGCAATACTTGGTGGGCAATATTCTTCTGAGCAATTGCAAAGACCTGCATTCACATATTTAGAATCCATGTAAAATCAGGTTGGGGGTGGGGGTGGGGCGTCTGTAATTCCAGTGCCTCTACAGTGAGCTGAGAGGTGTAGATAGGAGAATTTCTGGAAGCTCTTGGACCTGCTAGCCTAGCTAAAAGCAAAGAGATCCTGCCTTATAAAGAAAGTGTACATCGAGGAATAACATTGAGGAAATCCTCTGATTTCCACATGTGTACCTGATGTATTTACCTGCACTCACACACAAAAACGTGTATAGAAACACACAGAAATGAACTGGCCTTGCAAAAGTATAGAACTACTGTAAATTTAATTCAAGAGAACTGGGATGCCTGCTTTGTTAAACTTTTCAGAGGATAAATCCCTCCATATAGAGTCCTGTAAAGGGTAGAACTCTATTCCAGTCTAAGGCATTTTAGAATACGACTTCAGTATTGAGTATGGTGATACTGATTACAGTGTATATATTTAGGTAGTCAGTCATTTTGTGAGGTATAAAGTAGATTATGATTAGTTAAAATTGGTTTCAGTGGGGTGGGGAGATGCTTCAAGCCAACAGTAAGTCTGACTATCGTTTGTACCTTTGTAATGAAGATAAAAGCCCTGGGGTAAGAGTAGTTAGTACTTTAGATCCCAGATACTAACGGAGTGCTAGGAGAGTGACTCGAATCTTTGATTTGTAAACAGATTAAAATTATTTTTCAGAGACTTTGGCTATGAAAGGATTAACATTGAACTGTTTAGGAAAAAGAGAAGAAGCGTATGAATTTGTTCGAAAAGGACTTCGCAGTGACGTCAGGAGTCATGTCTGTATCCTTTGCCATAGTTTTGTGGTTTTGTTTTCATTTACTTGTCTTTTCTAATTCAAATTTTACAACTTTTCTGTGAAACTTGAAATCTTAGGAATTTTAGTGAAGTCTATGTATTTAACCATTACTCATCAGCAGTATTCTGTTCCTTGATCCTTTCTGGAGTATTTTAAAGAAAATCTTCATAGAGAGACAGAGACCAGCTCTTTCCTTAAACATCCATGAATTGATTGATATTTCCCTACTTCAGAAAATGAATTTTAGTTTTTTAATCTATATAAATACTTGTGTTTCTTGAATTTTCTTTTAGAAGTTTTAGATGAATTTTTAAATTTAGAAGAAACCTATTTTAAAACAAGTTTAGCTGGATCTGTAGCTCAGTAGTAGAGTGCTTACCCAGTGCATGCAAGGCGTCCTGGGTATAACCCCTAGCACTGCAAAACTAGCAAATGAAATGAAAACCAGGTTTTATTTTGTGTCAGGAAAAACTGGTTCTATAGCTTGAATTCTATTAACACAGATACAACTATTACTTTACTGAATATTTACAGTACCTTTCATTTGCTAGTATTTCAACATGTAAACCAATTTAAAAAACTTTTAAAGAAGGATTGTTGAAATTTCTTCATTTCCCATGTTTGTGTTTGGTCTTTTAACATAGTACCCTTATATATCTGGCATTTAATTCATTTAGCATATGATTAATATTTGCCATTCATAGTCTCCATATTTTCACATATTTAACTTAGGAGTCTCTCAAAATACTAAATGATTATTTTCTTATCCCAGACTTTACCCTACAGTGTAATTATGGTAGTTTTGGGGGTTTGGCATAAGATAAACTAAGAGAGTAAAAATTAATTTTGTGTCTTTTAATATCACTAGTGAATTAAATGGTGGTTATATTACTTAGAATTGGATAATATCTAAACTTATTTTAGAAAATAAAGACAATCTTTATATAAGTGAATTTTGAGATTGCTTGGTTACAAAAGCAGGGAATTGAATGTAGGAAAATGTTACAAATTTTTGCCAAGAATTTTCTAAAAGTTACCTACAAATATTATGGAAATTTTCAAGCATGGATAAAATGGGAGAGATTGAGTGTTGAATCATTGTGTCCCCATCACCCAGCTTGAATAGTCAAAGCTTGGCTGTGCTTGTATTTGCCTGTTTCTAATTGTCCTTTCCCTCTGATCCCAGATCACTGTGAAACACATTCCAGATGAAATACTTTTGAGATTATTGCAATGTATATTGTAGTGTCTGGCTGTCTGTGTTTCCTTAACTTGATAGGTTGGCATGTATATGGGCTCCTGCAACGTTCTGATAAGAAGTATGATGAAGCTATTAAGTGCTACCGAAATGCCCTCAAGTTAGATAAAGATAATTTGCAAATATTGAGGGATCTCTCTCTATTGCAGATTCAGATGAGAGATCTTGAAGGTTATCGAGTAAGTAGTTTTAAATGTACTTTTTCAATACAGGGGCCAAGGGTTTTTTTTTTTTGTTTTTTGGGGGTTTTTTGTTTGTTTGTTTGTTTGTTTTTTTTTTTTTTTTTTTGAGTAATGGGATTGAAGGTATATGCTACAACACTTGGGGTAAAGATTAAAATTTTAATAGAATTCAGGATGAAGTAAGCCTAAGGCAAGATGTTATACCCACTTGGACTGCCCTATGATAATACTTGAGCATTAAATAAGGGTAAACTGAGATAGCAGAATAAAGACCTTTGCCACCTAGCTTGATGACCTGAGTAGCATCCCTGGGACTTAAACTGTGGAGGGAGAGAACAGACTTCTGAAAGCTGTTTTCTGGCTTCCACATGTGCACTCATGTGTGCACATGCACGCACACACACAATAAAAACATATTATACTAATATCTTTTGTTTTAACATTTTTGCTAAACTGAAAATGGACTTGACATTCAGCTTTTACTGAAATCTGAAGATTACTTAGCTTTTTTTTATTAAGTTAGTAAGCATAAAATACTATGGAAAGGATTGTCATGAAAATGGTATTTTTAGTATATGTGCTGCCGAAGCGAGCACGAAAATGGTATTTTTAAAGATCCATTTTTCTCTTTAGTTATGTGTGGTATTGTCTCTATTTGTCCATAGGTGTCTAGGTACCTATGGAGGCTACAAGAGGGGACTGGATTCTGTAGAACTAACATGATAGGCAGTTGTGAGTTGCCCAGAGTGTGTCCTGGGAACTGAACTTGGGCCCACATTAGTATTTGCCAGAGAGAAAAACTGACCCACGCTTAAATGAAGGAGCGGGTGACAGAAGCAAGAGTGAACGTAATATAAAGTGTTGTACTTTGATGTTCTATGAAAAGGGACCAGCGATGGCTAAGAGGCCCTGAAAAGAATGGCCTCCTTTGCACCACTTGTAACCATGGAATAGTCAGCAAACTTAAATAGACATTTTCTAGACTCAGTGTGCGAAAACATTGAGAAAGAAATGAGCTACTCCTGGGAGGTAGGGCCTCTGTAGAGAAGTTGGATTTTCTGCTACACAGAATACCCTTGGTTTTTCTAGTGTATCCATGGAAGGATTTCTGATATTTTGTTCATAATAGTACAGAAATTCAGCTGTTTCATATTGGCAGTGGGCATTTCCACTGGAAGAGCCCCATAGTGTTTTTCCTGGCTCCATCCTATATTGGAGACCACTTACAATAATATAAATAAGCTAATTTCATATAATAGCTTTAAAAATCTAGTATAGTCAGAAGCTATCCTAATTTTGTAACAGCCTCACAGCAAGGACTACAAGGCACAGAGACTTGACTTAGATTAGAAATGTGAAGAACATTTTTATAATGTTTTAGAACTGGTACTTGTTGATTGAATTAATTATAATGTTATTAAAGATTATTAAAATTCAGATACAATGTAAACATGTTAGATAAATAAAGAACTTAGAAAAAACAATTCTTTCCTAGGAGACAAGATACCAACTTCTTCAGTTACGCCCGACACAGCGTGCTTCCTGGATTGGATATGCCATCGCTTACCATTTGCTGAAAGATTATGATACCGCGCTAAAACTATTAGAAGAATTTAGACAAACACAGCAAGTAAGAACTTTAACACTTTTTCCTAATATTGCAGGCTAAAATAGTTTGAGTTTTACCTTTAAATTTTTCTTAGAAAACTGAAAAAAATGAAAAATATCTCAAAATAATTAAGAAAAGTTTAAAATGTAGAATTCCCAGTATAAAATAAACTAATTCTTAAGCTTTGTGGATAGTAATCTCAACAGTATTCTGACAGATAAAGAAATAAAACATGATGACTGGTGGTGGAGCTCAGGAAGAGTGCTTGTCTGGTCGGTTGTATTATGGGTGCACAGCCCTGGTCAATCTGCAGAACTAGAAAAATAGTAAAATGAAAAGAATTTGGAAGATGAATTGTTTTTATGATTATATATTACTTTATTTAGTTAGGGATTTGGAAAAGGTATATTTTTGTTCTATGTTAATGTATTTAGAATATTTAGAATACTTAACCTGTTTTATAAAAATATAAAGCATATTAGCTCTTTTACATATGTTAACATTCTATAATTGTTAAAGGTTTTACTTAAAAAATTATATAGAAGTAGCTTAAGTTTTTCCTGCACCTTTCCAGAGGTAACCACTAATCTGAAATTAGTACAGAGATTCCTTTTTGTATGTATGCCATGCATACATCTATAAAAGATACAGACTTGTTTATATATTTAAGAATTTACATGAGAGTTTTTGTTTGCTTGTTAGTTTTTAAGGCAGGGTCTCATAGTGTAGTCCTGGCTGGCCTTGAACTCAAGATCCTCTAAGCTTACCTTTCTTGGTCCTGGAGTTATAAGCATGTATCACTGTTTCTAGCCTGATAGTTTTTATCTTTTGTGTGTTGTGAGTGGGTGACTGTGTGTGTGTGTGTAGTCAGAGGAAAACTCCAAGAGACAGTTCTTGCCTTCCACCTTGCTGTGAGAAAGGGTCTTGTGTGTGTGTGTGTGTGTGTGTGTGTGTGTGTGTGTGTGTGTATGTATGTATGTGTATGCTGTGTATTATAGACTAGGTGGCTTGCTGAACAGTTCTGTCTACAGCACATACCTCCTTGTAATTGTTTTGGGATTGCAGCTGCTGCAATTCTACTACTTTAGGCTTTTAATATGGGTTCCAGTGATCTAAACTCAGGTCGCCATCTTCTATAGCAAGTGATTTATTCCTTAAGCCATCTCCCCAACCTGTTAGCTTTTTTTTTTCAACATTTTGGAGACTTATTAATATTAATTTAGGGCTCATTTATCCATTTTTTTTTTTTTGGTTCTTTTTTTTCCGGAGCTGGGGACCGAACCCAGGGCCTTGCGCTTCCTAGGTAAGCGCTCTACCACTGAGCTAAATCCCCAGCCCCCTCATTTATCCATTTTTTAAAACACTGTGTTTTGTTGTGTTGTATAAATGAGGAATAGTTTGTCTACTTTGTCTCTATTAAGAACAGTGCTATTATAAATGCCCTTATTTGCTGCTGCGTTGACTACATTTGTGTTTGTCTTCAGTGTAAATCTAAA